>NW_015505377.1:321669-325958 GCF_001515645.1 Sinocyclocheilus grahami
CTCCCTCTCTTTATCGGTATCTCTCTCCCTCTCTTTATCGTTATTTCTCTCTCACTCTCTCCCTCTCTTTATCGTTATCTCTCTCTCTCTCTCTCCCTCTCTTTATCGGTATCTCTCTCCCTCTCTTTATCGTTATTTCTCTCTCTCTCTCTCCCTCTCTTTATCGTTATCTCTCTCTCTCTTTCTCCCCCTCTCTTTATCGTTATCTCTCTCTCTCTCTCTCTCCCTCTCTTTATCGGTATCTCTCTCCCTCTCTCTCTCTTTATCGGTATCTCTCTCCCTCTCTCTCTCTTTATCGGTATCTCTCTCCCTCTCTCTCTCTTTATCGGTATCTCTCTCCCTCTCTCTCTCTTTATCGGTATCTCTCTCCCTCTCTCTCTCTTTATCGGTATCTCTCTCCCTCTCTCTCTCTTTATCGGTATCTCTCTCCCTCTCTCTCTCTTTATCGGTATCTCTCTCCCTCTCTCTCTCTTTATCGGTATCTCTCTCCCTCTCTCTCTCTTTATCGGTATCTCTCTCCCTCTCTCTCTCTTTATCGGTATCTCTCTCCCTCTCTCTCTCTTTATCGGTATCTCTCTCCCTCTCTCTCTCTTTATCGGTATCTCTCTCCCTCTCTCTCTCTTTATCGGTATCTCTCTCCCTCTCTCTCTCTTTATCGGTATCTCTCTCCCTCTCTCTCTCTTTATCGGTATCTCTCTCCCTCTCTCTCTCTTTATCGGTATCTCTCTCCCTCTCTCTCTCTTTATCGGTATCTCTCTCCCTCTCTCTCTCTTTATCGGTATCTCTCTCCCTCTCTCTCTCTTTATCGGTATCTCTCTCCCTCTCTCTCTCTTTATCGGTATCTCTCTCCCTCTCTCTCTCTTTATCGGTATCTCTCTCCCTCTCTCTCTCTTTATCGGTATCTCTCTCCCTCTCTCTCTCTTTATCGGTATCTCTCTCCCTCTCTCTCTCTTTATCGGTATCTCTCTCCCTCTCTCTCTCTTTATCGGTATCTCTCTCCCTCTCTCTCTCTTTATCGGTATCTCTCTCCCTCTCTCTCTCTTTATCGGTATCTCTCTCCCTCTCTCTCTCTTTATCGGTATCTCTCTCCCTCTCTCTCTCTTTATCGGTATCTCTCTCCCTCTCTCTCTCTTTATCGGTATCTCTCTCCCTCTCTCTCTCTTTATCGGTATCTCTCTCCCTCTCTCTCTCTTTATCGGTATCTCTCTCCCTCTCTCTCTCTTTATCGGTATCTCTCTCCCTCTCTCTCTCTTTATCGGTATCTCTCTCCCTCTCTCTCTCTTTATCGGTATCTCTCTCCCTCTCTCTCTCTTTATCGGTATCTCTCTCCCTCTCCCTCTCTTTATCGGTATCTCTCTCTCTCCCTCTCTTTATCGGTATCTCTCTCTCTCCCTATCTTTATCGGTATCTCTCTCTCCCTCTCTTTATCGGTATCTCTCTCCCTCCCTCCCTCTCTTTATCGGTATCTCTCTCTCTCTCTCTCTCTCCCCCTCTTCTCTTTCTGTGTGTTACTATCTTATCATGTCCTTCTGAAAATATCTCATTTGACGTGTGTGTCTCAGGTCAGCGGGTCACACACACAAGCGCGTGACGGAGAATCTGGGCGTGACGTATTACGTGAACGAGCGTTTCTCTCAGGACTTCAGCAGCGCGAGTCTGAAACGTGTGGAGAGCAGCGTGGAGGACGACTACATCTCCAACCTCAGGAACAACTGCTGGAAAGAGAAACAACAGAGTATGTGACACACACACACACACACACACACACACTCACACACACACAAACACACACACTCACTCACGCACACACTTACAGACACTCTCACACACTTACAGACACACTCACACACACTCTCAGACACACACACACACACTCACTCTCAGACACACACACACACACTCACTCACACACAGACGCACTCACTCACTCTCACACACACACACACACACACACACACACTGAAGTAATATGTTTGGTCATGTGAAGATCAAAGCAACACAAACTGAAATCATTATGAGTTCAAGTTCACTTCAGGTCTAATAAAAATATATTTTTTGTGGGTAGGTAAGATTAAAAAAAAAATTTTCTCTTCAGCTCACCGAGGCTGCATTTATTTGAGCAAAAATACAGTAAAAATCTGAAATATTATTAAAATTAAAACAGCTGTTTTCTATGTGAATATGTGTTAAACGCACACACTCACAGACACACACATACACATACACACACACACTGTCAAGGTCCAAAAAAAAGCACCATAAAAGTGTCCTAACAGACTCATTCACTGTTTACCAAGTCTCCTGAAGTAATGTGTTTGGTCATGTGAAGATCAAAGCAACACAAACTGAAATCATTATGAGTTCAAGTTCACTTCAGGTCTAATAAAAATATATTTTTTGTGGGTAGGTAAGATTAAAAATTTTTTTTTTCTCTTCAGCTCACCGAGGCTGCATTTATTTGAGCAAAAATACAGTAAAAATCTGAAATATTATTAAAATTAAAACAGCTGTTTTCTATGTGAATATGTGTTAAACTGTGCTGTATTTCTGTGATGCGCAGCTGTATTTTCAGCATCATTACTCCAGTCTTCAGTGTCACATGATCTTCAGAAATCAGTATAATATGCTGATCTGCTGCTCAAGAAACATTTCTGATTATTATCAATGTTGAAAACGGTTTATCAATGTTGAAAATATATATATATATATATATATTACTGACCCTAAACATTTTGAAAAATGAACAAACATTCTCTAAATCATAAGTGAATCATACAGGTTTGGAGTGTGAGGGTGAGTAAATGATGACAGAACTGTTGTTTTTGGGTGGACTGTCCCTTTAAGAGCTTGTTGTAATTGTGTAATCATAACTGAGAGAGTTCTGCCAGATTATTCCAGACTAAAGCAGAATCTCTCTTCATGACTCACACGTCTGAACTCTTCTGCTTTTGTGAACTGAAGCAGATTGGTTTGCTGAGAGCCGGTCAGATTTGGCTGCACATTCTCACTTGCTTTAACATCATTCGCCTCGCGTCCGATGAATCCGCTTGAGTTCTTGAGATATTCGAGGGACGTTCACAACCGTTTCACTGATGATTCACTCATGTTTATTGCCAGCCTGAACAAACAGTGTTTCATCATCTGAGTGGACTTTTGATGTATCCTTTTAAATTCTGTCATGGTGTGCTAATTTATGCACATATGTGACTCTGGACCACAAAAACTCTTAAGTCGCTGGGGGATATTTGTAGCAATAGCCAAAAAAACATTGTATGGGTCACAATTATACATTTTTCTTTTATGCCAAAAATCAATCAATCAATATTTTGTAAATCTCCTACCTTAAATATATCAAAACTTAATGTTTGATTAGTAATATGCATTGCTAAGAACTTCATTTGAACAACTTTAAAGATGATTTTCTCAATATTTAGATTTTTTTGCACCCTCAGATTCCAGATTTTCAAATAGTTGTATCTCAGCCAAATATTGTCCTATCCTAAAAAACCTTACATCAATGGAAAGCTTATTTATTCAGCTTCTTTCAGGTGATGTATAAATCTGATGATGTATAATGATGATGTATAACATTTTGTGTGTGTGTATGTATGTGTGTGTGCGCTTGCGTGCGTTTCAGAGGAGGGTCTGCTGTACCGTGCGCGGTATTTCGGGGACAGTGATCTGTACCAGCGGGCTCAGCGGATGGGAACCCCGAGCTGCTCTCGGCTGTCTGAGGTTCAGGCGTCTTTACACGGATAGATGAAGATCTGGTGAGCGCTGCATCCGTCCTCTGAGTCCTGCTTCACTCACATTCACGCATCTGAAGATGCTTTAATCCAAAGCCACTTTGCTTTCAGTTCATGCATTCCCTAGGAATCAAACATAATCAGTGAAGATTTCTCATTCTCTGGACGTTCAGATAGTTTGTGGTGTCTCAGTATAATGTTCAGAGTCAAGTTTGACGTCCTGTAGAGTAAAAAACCCTTTTAGATCATTATAAAAAAGCGGTTTGCACAACAACAACGCCAACCATTTTTTTCAACCAATGCCAACCTGTGTGTGTGAAAACTGTTTAGATTTTCTTTGCAGCAGAGCGGGGAAAAAAGTAGGAACAATAAGTAAAAAAATCCTGTTTATATTCTTCTCAGGAAATTGATTGATTTTTTACTTCCATCAACAATAAACATATGAAATAAATATGAATAACTGTAAAAACAATAAATATTTATTAAGGTTTAGTAATAAACTGAAAAAGAAAGTCACCTGGAAATAAAAAACATATATATATA
>NW_015505377.1:326200-332635 GCF_001515645.1 Sinocyclocheilus grahami
ATATATATATATATATATATATATATATATATATATATATATATATATATATATATATATATATATATTATAAGTACTGGTTTGTTTGGTTCAGTGCTTTGTGAATTCCTTATGGAGTGAATGAACGGAAAAAATTCTTCCCAGATCACTGCTGGAAAAGTCGGTCAGTGTTTGCGCTGCGTAATTACACACTTCAGCTTTGAACATCTGCTGGTGTTTTTTTTGCATTGTGGAATGTTGCATTTTCGTCACAAATAATTAATTAATAAGTTATTCATATTAATTCAAATAAATATTAATATATCAATATTTATTTTCTGCACAGGTTCCAAAAACAATCTCTCCAATCTGGAATATGGAAGAACGCCATACGGATTGTAAATACATTTGTTCGAAAAACAGGGCTGAGCATTGCAGCAACTACTGAACTTGACTAGAAAGATTTATTGAGGGCTGAAACTGTGTGTGTGTGTGTCTGTCTCTCTCTGTGTGTGTGTGTGTGTCTGTCTGTCTCTCTCTCTGTGTGTGTGTGTGTGTCTGTCTATCTGTCTGTGAGTGTGTGTGTGTGTGTGTGTCTGTCTGTCTGTCTCTCTCTCTCTGTGTGTGTGTGTGTGTGTGTGTGTGTGTCTGTCTGTCTGTCTATCTGTCTGTGAGTGTGTGTGAGAGAGTGTGTTTGTGAGTGTGTGTACATGCATGCATGCTAAGGACCATGTACGTGAACAGGTGTGTGTGTGTGTGTGTGTGCGTGTGTGTGTGTGTGCGTGTACATGCATACTAAGGATCGTGTGTGTGTGTGAAACCGGAGCTGGTGTTTTGGACTCCTCCTGTGGATGAAGGACGTTTCCTCGCAGTCTGAATGTTCTGGCCTGGATTAAAGTTCATGGTGTCGTTTTTCTAAATTCAGCATCAGTTTCAGCTCCGGCAGGAATCAACAATCTGGTGTTGCATTATGAAACAGACTGGAGATCCGACGACAATATCTGCATATATTTATTTGAGTTCGTTTCGAACGAGATCATGTCTTTTTAATGATTTATATTTGTATGTTTGAGATTTATCTATGCAGGGATCCTACTGATTAAGTTATTGCGTATGCGTCTGACTTTAACTGTCCTGCGTGTTAGGAGTAACTACGGCTGCTGTGCACAGGTCATATTTATTGAAGGATTGAATAGGAATATTTATTTCATATGAAGTTTTATTTTCTACATGACTTTAGTGGAACTAATTCATCGCTGACAGAGACTACACTGCAATTATTTCACTCTGAATACAAATAAAGATTGTACGTGCCACTGTCGTCCGCCGAGTGTGTGTGAGTTTGCATGAGTGTTTTAGACGCAGGACATCAGCTGATGCCACACTGAGCTGAATCATGTGTTAAGCACGTTCATAATCACCCGGCTGAAGAAAAGGAAAACCAGTGTGTGGCATGTTGATAAAAACAGCTGAGAGAAAGACATGCTCTTCACTTAAAGGAACAGTTGACTACAAATTAACTATGACTATAATAGTCAAAAAGTGAACTATTATGAACACCCTCAGGCCATCTGAGATTAGGATGAGTTTGTTTCTTCATCAGATTTGGAGAAATGTAGCACTGCATCAGTGTCTCAGCAATGGATGCTCTGCAGTGAATGGGTGCCGTCAGAATGAGAGTCCAAACAGCTGATAAAAACATCACAATCGTTTTAAAACTTTAAAAATAAAGCGTTTTTATGGATTATACTCATATTTTAGTTAAAAGCATCTTAATGCTGGATGTGTTTCAGCTTTTGTCTTCTCCAGATGTTAACTGATGGACCGGAGTGCTGTGGATTATTGTGATGCTTTTATCAGCTGTTTGGACTCTCATTCTGACGGCACCCATTCACTGCAGAGCATCCATTGCTGAGACACTGATGCAATCAAAATGCATTATATTTGTAGATTCTTTATTGCATCTGAAGTTGGTTGATCGTCATGTTTTAATGCATTATACTGTCTAAAGGTGTAACAATTAATAGATATTGTATAATAACTGGTTACAGTTATTCATGAGAATATACTATGCATCATAAGCTGCATAATTAATGCATTAACTTTATAATGCAGTATGCCGTAAAACAGGATATTTCTTTAAAAACAGTATTTAGATAGCACATAAATATATTGATCAAAACTAAAGTACTTTGTTAGTAAATCATATCACATGAATTAAGTAATTGAAGCATGTTTATGAAGACTTCTAATAAAAATAAATAAAAAAAAGAATTGTGGCATCTCTGCATGTAGCTGCAATTAAAATACTATGAAGTAAATGCATTAATAATTTCTCCGACTCAGAGAATTCATAAATTGATAATGCACATTTCGACATTAATGCAATTCAAATTGTTTTAGATAAACGTTGGTCAAATGTCTAAATGTACAATTACGGTCATTGGCCTAATGCACCAAAAAAAACAAACCTTTTCTTTAAAAAGATCATTTATTTTCTGCATTTCATTCAAGTACAAAATTATTATTTTTTAAACAAAAAAAAAAACCCAGAACCCATTGCATTTGAATATCAAATAAATAAGATGCATGGAATATGCATAGTTTAAAAAAAAATAATAATAATAAAAGCACCTCTTCCATTTGATCCAAGGGAACAATAACTGCATCCACATACATCTTTGAACAATCCGGCACTTGAATAACAGAAAAACATCAAGTTTGTTACACGGAAAATAGCTGCCACATTTGGTTTCCATGAACCTGAGGTAAACATCTCAACAGCAGCCCGAAAACTCCTGCGTCACTAGAACGCCAGCAAAAGTGCAACAAACAGACCAAACTGTATTAAAGTCTTTTTTTATATACCCTACATCTGCATTACAAATGCCCTGCGAGTTGGTAATTCACTGCTTTCAACAATCAGGCCTCTCACGAGACCAAACAGCTTCATTTTAAAACCTAGTAAACGTTCATGACATCTCAATCTCAGCATTCTTCAATCAAAAGCTCTTCGGAGCTGTACAGTTTTCTTTTAATAACTCTAAATCCAGTGCTCAGTTTAAGTGCACGTCTAACAACCGGAGACGAAGGCGATCTGCCGGCGAAGAGCCCCTGGAGTTTCGGCCAAAAGCCCCTGGAGTCGAGCCTCAGCACGAGCGTGAGCTGGAAGGTGGGCACTAGGTACGGGTCGACGGAGATCTGTCCCACGGCTTCGCAGCTGCCATCCTGCTCCACGCAGAGGTCAACGAGGGCACCGCGAAGGCCGCAGGGCTCGCTGACCGACAGGTGCACCAGCTCCTGGCCGATGTGCTCCAGGAGCGTCTCGGGAATCAGCAGCTTGGAGCAGTGCAAGATGCCGTGTTTGGCATCGGTCAGGTTAAGTGCGATGAGCTGCACCACTTCTTTGCACAACGCCTCTTCGGTCGGGTCAAAAAATAAGTCTGATTCGGACAGATCGGCTAGGGATATGGAACCTGCGGGAGATGAATGCAAGCATGCATTAGACTCGAGAACTTGCAATTCAAGTTGGAAAACGTATGCATGGAAGCTCGTGCAAGAGCGTGTTTACCTGCATCTGATG
The DNA here is from genome assembly GCF_001515645.1 of Sinocyclocheilus grahami. Classification (NCBI taxonomy): domain Eukaryota; kingdom Metazoa; phylum Chordata; class Actinopteri; order Cypriniformes; family Cyprinidae; genus Sinocyclocheilus; species Sinocyclocheilus grahami. The sequence goes on from NW_015505377.1 coordinate 329,763, forward strand.
CATCGTCTGTGCTGCTGTGATTGTCTGCATCGGAGTCCAGGCTTTGGCTGCTGTGCAGTTTCTGCATCAGGTTGCTCCAGGACAAGCGTTTGGATGGAGCATCAGATGTCCGTGTGGATGGGAGACCCGAGTCTTCAGATGAAAGGCTGGAAATCAGCTGCTCCTGCATTGTTGTGCCTTAGAATGACTGTAAAAGAGAAGATTTGGTTTTATTATTCATGCACGAGACAAAAGCAGCTGGTGCATTGCAAAAGAATTGAGTGTTTTTGGCTTTTCCAGTACAAATCAAGATGCATTTACAAGCAAAATGACTAGAGATTTAAAGTCTTGCATTCTGAAAATTGTATTAAGTTCATGCTATTGTATTGGAAAATTACTTTATGCATAACACAAGACAAGAACCTGCCAATAGGGCGAGAAAAATAAGCATAAACACTAAATATTGAGATTTAGTCTGAATACTTTGCTTCTCATCTAAAAAAAGCTTGGATAATTGACAACACCAAGCAAGAAAATCTCTGCAGAGTAAACAAGTCAGTCAACAAAGAACATTGTCATTTTAACTAAAAAAAAAAAAAAAAACATGCATCTGCCAGTTATTTGACTGATTTTGCAGTGCTGATGTGAACATTGCAGCAGATAGTAATGATGCAGAATACTTTTGCGTTGCATTGTACTCTAAGGTTTGAAAGAACAATGAAGACAACACAAACAGCGCTGTTTAAACACTGAAAATCCTCAAATAAGACACTTACCGATCTTCAGCACTGTAGATCTTCAGGTGTGATGGATTGTCGGTAGTTTCCGCAGATAAAGTAGTCCAAACAAAGACCAGCGACCAACAAAGCCGTGTGAGACGCGGTGTGAGACGCGGAGTGAGACGCGGAGTGAGACGCGGAGTGAGACGCGGAGTGAGTGCAGCAGCTGTTCGTGTCCGCAGTGAGCGCCGCAAACACTGACGCAACCGGTCTGCGCCTGCTTATATACCCGCTGGCCACGCCCCCTGAGAGTTTCCAGCCAATCGGCGTTTATGTCACGTCCCAAGTTCGCCTGGTAACACGAAGCAGCGCTGACCAATGAGAGCGTGCTATTGTCTGCGGTGGAGGAGGTGCATTCAATGGCTGATGATTTCAACTAAATAAACACACTGCGAGATCCATGCAGTCAAATGCGTCCTTATCCAATAATCCATGCCTGCTGGATTTAATATAGGTTGTTGGCATGAGAGACTTGCTTGATATAAGCTGATATATGCTTCATGCTGTTCTTCTATTATTGTTATCATGCAACTTTTATGAGCTCATATCTGTAGGCTACTTTTAAAAATGCATGTGTCACATTGCCAAACTATTTGTTAGTTACACTGAAAAACAAAATGGTGCCATTTAAATTAACTGGCTTTATTCAAAGACCTAAACACACTTATACCAACAAAACTAAGTTTTATGGGTTAAATAAATTCGAAATAGATAACAATTGCAGGTCAACACTTTTTATAGTTGATAAGACCTCAGATGTAGAATTGTCCTTATATTTTAGTCTAAAATATTGATTTTAAAAGTCTTTAAAACAAAACCAAACTAAAAGCACCAAAAGTTCACATTCAGGGGTCTTAATCTTAAGTTCTCACGTTTGTGCATTTGATGGTGGAAGACTTTACTAAATGGTTACACTAAAAAACCAGATGGTAACCTGAAAATTGGAAACATCTAAAACAACTGGTTTGATTCAAATCAAAAAATTATTTAATGTCTCAGAATGGGACGTCCTATATATATTGTGCCAAGAAAACGGAATATTATGGGTTAAATATAACCCATTTAAGCTTTTTTTATAGTGTAAAAGACATAAATATACACTTTTCTAAGTATTTTTTAATGCTAAATAATATTTTACAAGTCTAAGGACACATTAACCCTGTTTTCACATTTTAACCATTTAAAAGTACTAAAAGTGGTCTGAATTTGTGGGGCGTTTTGACATGATGTCCCTGAAACTAACACACTTTGGTACATTGGAAAGCTCCAACAAACTTAAAAACGTAAGAACTAGTCGTCACTGGAAAGAGTTCATAATAAAGCCAGATGTAATTTGAGAAAGACTTTGTCTTTGAGCTAAAGTGTCTGGATTTGGCCAGTAAAGTGTGAAGCGCTGGAGTCTGCAGGTTAAGGAAGGGTTAAATGTTTCCTAGTTTAGAATGAAGGCCTGTTGCTGGTCAGCAGAGACCGTCCCATGCAAGCGCATTCCTGTCTTCTGTTTGCTAGCCAAGGGTGTGTTTTCCCTCAAATCCTGCTGCAGCTTTTGCATATAATGCATTTGAATCGGTTCAGCCGCGTGAATACACAAACATTAATGGGCCTCAGAATGACTGTCAGAAGAGTTCTTCTGCGTGAAGTCAGTGGTAGACTATAGCACACGTTTATGCGGTGCTTTTAGAAAGGCCCGCTGTTTCTTCACACCTCAGCAGAACTGAACTGACAACTGAAGATCTGACCTCTGCCAAATGTGCCTTAAAGACGCTTAGTGAACGAAAAAACACTGAGGAAGGATGCAATTTTAGCATGTATTTCACGTCAGATTTTCTGAGCATTAAATTACAGTCACCCAGTAAATACATGATTTATACATGATTTATTTACCTTTATTTCTTATTTACAACAACTCACAATTCTGACTTTACGTCTCGTGATTCTGACTTTACGTCTAACTATACTGACTTTACGTCTAGCGATTCTGACTTTACGTCTCGTGATTCTGACTTTACGTCTAACTATACTGACTTTACGTCTAGCGATTCTGACTTTACGTCTCGTGATTCTGACTTTACGTCTAACTATACTGACTTTACGTCTAGCGATTCTGACTTTACGTCT
>NW_015505377.1:334620-342120 GCF_001515645.1 Sinocyclocheilus grahami
ATTCTGACTTTACGTCTCATGATTCTGACTTTACGTCTCATGATTCTGACTTTACGTCTCATGATTCTGACTTTACGTCTCACTATACTGACTTTACGTCTCATGATTCTGACTTTACGTCTCATGATTCTGACTTTACGTCTCACTATACTGACTTTACGTCTCATGATTCTGACTTTACGTCTTGTTATTTACTTTACATCTCGCAATTCTGACTTTACGTCTCACAATTCTGTGTCATTGCTTGTCATTTACATCCATAGGTTTATATGTTTCCGTAGTGTTTGTTCAATCATTATTGCTCATACACAGTATTATAGAGATGTGGTTACTTTGGGAAAAAGCTTTGGCAAAAATACTCGTGAGTATTTATCTATAACTAGGTTGCGAGTTTAATCCTAAAACAAGGTGAACTGGAGGGTGACTAAAACTGCAACACCAGGTTGCTTTGGATCAAAAACATGTTGAGTAAAACTCATTTACAGCCATTTAATTATCCTTACAACTTCTACGAAATGCTGCAATAATAGCTGGAAGGTTTCCTGGTTAAAACTTAAAGCTTTTGTCCATTTGAATGAAAACCTTTGACCACTTCAACTGTGAATAATAAACCATTTCTTCAGGACAAAGAATTAAGCAACCAAAGCAAATAAAGTTTCGAAAGCTCAAGAAATCTATTACTGAAGTTTCACGAGCTGGACTTTATTTAAGTTTATGCACACATTCCTATGCATATAATGCAATGGAGGATTGTTGGACGGAAGCCAAACTTCACAGATGTACTTCAGCAGAGGAGGACAAACAGTTCCCTCTGAATGTAGGAGGAACCACAGAAAAACAGACACGTGTTCCCCGTCCAGGAACAAAACATACCGTCCCACTTTATTTACATCTCGCAGAGGCACCTTTGTTTTATGGGCATTAAGTGAATGACCCAAATGTTGCCATGAAATCAACAACAGTCTGTTATTCTACTGAGAAAGGAGCAATGTTTGTGCAATATGCAAATCTGAATATATGCATAAGAAACTATGTTGAAAATATGTTCAACTCATATTTCACAACAACAAAATCAATATTTTGCATAAAAAGAAGCCTATTTGAAGGATTTTCTTCTAAAACCCATTTCACATATATTATTTAAAATGTATTTATATTATATTAATACTAATTTCTTAATTCATACTAAATACAAACTTATATATATATATATATGTATATATACATATATATATATATAGAGAGAGAGAGAGAGAGAGATTAGATTTTTGTCATTACTAACACATAAATAAATACATACACACAATATACATTTAGGAACAATATTTAATAAGTCCATAGTAGTAAATGTAAATTATACGTATGTATATATGTTAGTATATATAAACAAACATACATAATTGCTTGTTGTACTGCCTTTAATTTATCATTAACAACAATGTATTAAAATGAAAATATAACAAGGATCACTAATTGAGAATGACGAGAATGACAAAAATCTAAACTAAAATTTCTGGAGCGATTGTTTTAATGAAAAATTGCATTAAATGTCAAAAGGTGTTTCATTAAAAATGTTTAATTCCGATATATCTTAGTAGTCATACATTTTCAATTTTTCCTCAGTTTTTCCATTCCGATTTCATGCAAAATATAATTTCTTGTTTCTTTCTTTTTGCTGTGAAATACATTTTTCATGAGCTCCGCCCTGTGTTTCCGGCAGTCCTAGCAGTGGAGTTAGAAATGCCCTTTTGCTGAATACAGAAGTGGACAGTCAACATCTCAGCTAGAACAGAACGTTCAGTACTTTCATTCAGAAACGTCTCTGCGGCCCGCTTCGATAAAGGCTGATAAACATCTACTGACGTTCAGTGGTTCATCAAGCATCTGCAGGAACTCAAAGCAACGTTTACACAGGGCTCACATTGCATTGCTTTCCCTTTCCCACTCAAGCTTTAACATGAACTTTAACTTTTATTCGTATTATTTCCACATAAAAGCAGTAAGCTCGTTTTAGGTGATGAACAGGAGAGCTTTGACTGTTTTTCTGTAGGAGCTTCAGCTCAAGGACAAAGACTGAGGCTCTTATTTTCATTCTCCACCCAGCTGTCTCTCTGTGTTCCTGCAGGACTGTGTGCCACACGACTCCCACGTCTGTCTCTGAAACTATCCCTCAGCCACTGTTTTAGCCAAACAGAGTCTCACACACATGCTCAGTTGACTAAATAATAACTAGAGAAAACGCTAATGAAAACACACACTGGCTAAAGTCACTGAAAACCATTTTTGTACTGGTCAAAATGTAAATATGACACACTTTTGCTCTTTGCAAATGACTTACACTTTGAATATCAAAATGCTTGAACATTCTGAGAGATTTTAATATGAGAGGTGAATAATTGAAAAATCAAATAAATAAAAATAACCCAATAAAAACCAAACATATAAAAATAGGATTTTATGTATTTGAATTGCATATAATATTTAGAGTTTTAACATTCATTTATAAACATAATGTAATGCGTCTTTATCAGTCATACATGAATGAAGCGGGTCAGATTAACTGACTAAAAGTACTAATAAACTCAACGTGTTTTAAATACAAAATAACCAGGTATATTTATTTATTATAAATGTTTCAATCAATGCATTTTAACTAACGTGCTTGTTCCACAGCTAGTCATATTTAAATCATGTTCATACTTTTAACTGAATAAATGCAATTCTTTTTGCAGACAAAAAAAACTGATTTATGCTGAATCTAAGCAATTTTGAATACACGTATTTTGATAAATGTATTGTTTTTTTTATATAAAATCAAATATATTTCTGACAAATCATGCATCGCATTACATTTACTAGTTTCTTAATTTTAAAACGATATAATCCAATATGCAATTCAAATACATACATTTTAATTATTTATTGAGCACATTAAGAAAGTAGGCCTAAATAAAATCAATGCAGATTTCATGTTAAACTTCATGTATATTTTAATGCACCTGTGATCCTTTAAATTAATTCATGCAACATTGTGAATTGTGCTTTAAAAGGCTTTTATTGTACATGTGTTCAGAGTTCATACATGTAAAAATCCACACTGTGAAAACATGGGTTCTTATTTTAAAGTATTCCTAAGGCTGTATACAAAAACACAACGCATATTTACACACATGATCACAAACACTCAATGCTGACGATTATAAACCAGTGCAAAACAACATACACCTACAGTACATTCATAAGAACTTCAGCTCATTCAAGACGGGGAAAAACCAATGAATATGTTTACAAGTGGAGAAACTGATCCGTCTGTTCTGAATGCAGTCACGAGGTCGTGAATCCCAGGAGCTGCTCAATGGGTTTATATTTCCACTCGTCTGCCTCCAACTGCTCCACCAGTCCAGCCAGATGCTCCATCCGTGACACCTGCTGATCTGAGATCAGAGACCATCCAGATCAACCATCGGTGAAGCTCAAATTCTCATTCACACTCTAGTGTGCACAGAGCTTTAGAGGAAATGAAAATGTGCTGGAAATGTCCTCACCCTCAGGTCATCCGAGATGTAGATGAGTTTGTTTCTTCATCAGATTTGGAGAAATGTAGCATTGCATCACTTGCTCTGCAGTGAATGGGTGCCGTCAGAATGAGAGCTGATAAAAACATCACAATAATCCACAAGTAATCCACAGCACTCCAGTCCATCAGTTAACATCTGGAGAAGACAAAAGCTGAAACTAATCCAGCATTATAACGTTTTTAACTCAAATATGAGTCCATAATCCATAATAAGGCTTCCTCCAGTGAAAAAGTGTTCTGGTGTGAATCAGGAGAGAAATCTGCACAGATCAAGCAGCATTTAAACAGCTCTAAACACATATGTGGCTGGATTTTGATGTGAGAGACAACAGCAGATGCTCTTTTTCACTGGAGGAAGAGTTATTATGAATTATGGACTCAATGTATTTTAGTTAAAAACGTCTTATTGATGGATTAGTTTCAGCTTTTGTCTTCTCCAGATGTTCACTGATGGACTGCAGTGCTGTGGATTATTGTGATGTTTTTATCAGCTGTTTGGACTCTCATTCTGACGGCACCCATTCACTGCAGAGCATCCATTGCTGATTTCTCCAAATCTGATGAAGAAACAAACTCATCCTAATCTCGGATGACCTGAGGGTGAACTATATAGGTGTGTTTTGTTCAGTTTTTATTTTAACTCACCGTGTTTAACCTGCTTCAGTGTGGATGCAACTTGATAGCTGAACACAGACCCGCATAAAAATCTATCAGATCCATCTGCGGAAAAAGGCAAATGTATGCATGCAGTAGATCAGCATTGTGACAATCCTGTGTAACAAACACACGCAAACCGGCTGTAGGTCTCATTAACTAACAGATGGGAATGACCGCTCGTAACAGCCCCGTTCTGTGCGGGCCGCTAGGAAAATGATCCAGAAGCCACGCTCAGATTCGAGAAAGAGCCACCAGTGAAGGACCTAACCGTACGTGCCATTTTTGAGCTTCAGCAGGACAAAAAGGGTATTCAGCAATGCTAAAGAAAGAGGGAAACGGCGCACACACCCTCCATCATCTCTCCGGCTCCTTTGGGGTAAGTGTAGAGCACTTTCCTCGGCGGGATGAGCTCAGAAGCACTGAAGCCGGATCGGGTCACCGAGCTGCCGCTGACTCCTCCAGCCGAGGACGGGGACGAGGATGCTGCCATTCACAACCTACAGATCTCACATCACATTAAAACACCAGAACATGCCAGAAAACACAGTTCTGCTGATGCACTGAATGAGTCTGTGAACTAAACAGCACTACTTTAGTTCACACAAGACTACAGATTACAGACTGATCATCCACGACCATTCAATCTCTGCCACTGTTTGGGCAAAACCTGGTTTTCTTATACACATGGTCTGTTCTGTTGACTAATAAACAGAGAAAATTGTACGTATTTGTAATACATATTTACAAAAATTTTAATTTATTATATTTTGTGGACTTTGGGCATTATTATTGTACATAACATTTTCAAAATTTAACAAAAATATGTACTAAATACGAAATAGTAAATGCTAATAGAGACTGGTCAATTTTTTAAAAAGTACAATATATAGATATACATGAAGTATATTTCATTATAACATGTTAAGAGATATATTATGTATATATTTATAGTATATTAAATAGATTAGCCCCAGTGGGAAATATAACACCTTTTAGTTTTACAAATTTTAGTTTACATTTTTATTTATTTATGTATGTTTTGCTTTAAGTCTAGTGTTTTATTGAATGTTTTCAATCTAATTGTGAACGTGCAGAGTTACAAATGATCCAGTTAATGTAGCATTCTCTTTATTGTCTCTGATGTCTTTGAGATTCTGCAATAATGTAACCAGCAGTATTACGGTCCAGTGCTGTTACACTTCTTTATGCTACATTAACTTCTGTGTGTAAGTGAGCTGTGACGTCTTTCTCTGGAAAAATCCAGCTCCGGAGGAATGTTATGAAGAAGAAGAGGATGATTATTCATATTCCGGAGCAGGTTTGTGATCTTTAAACGGAGTATCGGTCAGTTCCACTGCCATGTATTCATATGTGTATCTTTACAAGTTAGTGCATGAGTTCTAGATCACTCTCACACTTATGGAAGCCAGTTTTCACTGTAGAGTTAAATTAAAAAGGTGACTGACTTTGACTTACTTAATATGCACAGTATATGAACACTAAACACAAGCGAGGTTTCTTAAGCTGTATCTGTCTCCCCCTGGTGGCCGGAAGTTATAACTGCAAGTTATTTAGTAAAAACTGGTCTCTCTCTCTCACACACACACACACACACACACACACACACGCACACACACTCACTCACTCACTCACTCCCTCTCTCTCTCTCTCTCTCTCTCTCTCTCTCTCTCTCTCTCTCTCTCTCTCTCTCTCTCTCTCTCTCTCTCTCTCTCTCTCTCTCTCTCTCTCTCTCTCTCTCTCTCTCTCTCTCTCTCTCTCTCTCTCTCTCTCTCTCTCTCTCTCTCTCTCTCTCTCTCTCTCTCTCTCTCTCTCTCTCTCTCTCTCTCTCTCTCTCTCTCTCTCTCTCTCTCTCTCTCTCTCTCTCTCTCTCTCTCTCTCTCTCTCTCTCTCTCTCTCTCTCTCTCTCTCTCTCTCTCTCTCTCTCTCTCTCTCTCTCTCTCTCTCTCTCTCTCTCTCTCTCTCTCTCTCTCTCTCTCTCTCTCTCTCTCTCTCTCTCTCTCTCTCTCTCTCTCTCTCTCTCTCTCTCTCTCTCTCTCTCTCTCTCTCTCTCTCTCTCTCTCTCTCTCTCTCTCTCTCTCTCTCTCTCTCTCTCTCTCTCTCTCTCTCTCTCTCTCTCACACACACACACACACACACACACTCTCTCACTCTCTCTCTCTCACACACACACACACAGGCTGTTATTTAGAGCAGGAGCAGCTTGTCCCATCCAGAAGAGGCTACGCCTGCTTTCTCAGAACCTCTGTTCCATTACATGGTCCAAATCATTCTGAGAATCAAATCCAGAAAACAACTTCATTCGCTTTTTGTTTTAACATCTGCTCTCTGGTTTCCGAGCGCACTGTGCACATGCGAGTTTGCTGTTTATGTCGCTACATCTCTCTGAAGTGTCACTTCTGAATCCCCCATCAGCTGGTTTCCATAGTAACCCCTGATTCTGTCATGCAAATATTTATGAAGTTCCCCCTGAATAATAATGGGCTTGTAAATGAAGCGTGAAGCCTAAACTGAGCCTCTGTTTCTCTGCAGATGTTTGAGCTGAATTCGGTGCAGATCTCGGAGATTCTCCACTGACGGCACGAGATACTATTCCTCAGCGGGACACTAAAACACAGCTCTGGACTTTGCTGATGAATGCATCACAATTCTCTGTTTTGCAATTGAAGTATGCGTTAATAATCAGTTATCTATGTTATGCATTGTAAATATGAATATAAATAACATAAAGAGCATTTAAAATGGAACAGTTTGCTTGTGCCCTTGAGTGCAGGATCATCATGTCATCAATATTTCCCTGACGTTTTAATTGCATTTGCAAAGTGTATTTAGCATTGTTTAGGAGAGTGCTAGCATGCAGAACACTAATGAAAAGCAACACTTTTACTGATGCATTTGTGCAGCATGACATTGATGCACATTATGTGGCGGTTGAGTTTGTCATCTTTAAATGAGTTTAACAATGTCACTGTATTCAGAGCAATGCACTTTATTTTGCAGGTTTAGTGCATACTGTATGTGATGCTGAATCTAAATGAAAGCAACTACTATAAGATCAAAACCAGTATAATAAAGACCCAAGAGTCTGTGCACAAGTGAGTTTTATCACAGGTGAGTGTGTTATAAAATGCTCTGTACTTTAAAGGATCCTTTCAGGGATTTTTTGGGGTCTCTTCTGGAGTTTGACCTTTCCTGGTCACTCACTGCTTTCATCACATGGAGTAAAAGACTGAAGAAAGAAGGTTTGG
>NW_015505377.1:343426-345442 GCF_001515645.1 Sinocyclocheilus grahami
TGTGTGTGTGTGTGTGTGTGTGTGTGTGTGTCTGTGTCTCTCTCTGTGTGTGTGTGTGTCTCTGTGTGTCTGTGTGTGTCTCTGTGTGTGTCTGTGTGTGTGTGTGTGTGTGTGTGTGTGTGTGTCTCTCTGTGTGTCTCTCTGTGTGTGTGTGTGTGTGTGTTAATGGTCAGCATGATGTCTCCATCAGAGCGCGAGAGTCTCCTGAGAGGATGAAGAAGTAAGAGACTCGCAGTCGCTCGTTTGTAAGTGAATGAGATTTGAGCTCAGATTCTCTTCTTGTCGCAGAAGAGCTGAGATTCATGCTAATGAAAGCAGACGTAAGTCAGCATCTTCAAAGACACTCTAATACTTCACATATTTGGAAAGAGTTCCACTAAAAATGCTTGTTTGCCAGGATGTAATTAGTGGCTCCGGCTCGTTATAAATGGACCAAATGCACCAATACATTCAGAACAAATGAGATCATGACTTTAATAAAGACAGAACTGCATTACTGTAAGTGACAGGACACTGAGGAAACAAGCTATGAATCTGCCTCTGAATTATATACACTTATATATTATATTATATATTATACACACTTATTTATATATATAAATATATATATACACACATTATATATGACATTTTTAGCATTTAACAAATTATAAAATGATCAAACATTTATAATAAAAAATAAAAAAAATTTCAAAAATATTTTAAATCAATTTCTATCCAATAAAATATTAAAATATTTTAGAACTTGGCATAGAAAAATGCTTATTCATTATACAGATGCATAACCTTTTGATTTTATTAATTAAGAATATTTTTAACCAATGATTTGGCATGACTTCTCTAGTTGTTCATTATTTACTGCATAGGGATTAAAAATATTTTAAGAAAATAATTTTAATATTTAAATTTTTTATATTTTTTTAAAGCATGATATCATCAATATTATTCTATCCAATAAAATATTTTAGAACTTAGCATAGAATTATAATAATTACACAGCTGCACAGCGTTTTATGATTTTATTAATTTGTATGATTTTTTTTTTTTCAGAACTAGAAATCTTTTTTAACCAATGAGTTTGCATGACTTTTCCAGCTCGTTATTTACTGGATAAGGATACACATATTTTAAGAAAATTATTGTAATATTTTATTTTTTACAATTTTTACAAATGATATTTTTAATATCTTAAAAAAAAAATACACTCAAGTTCTATCCAATAAAAAATATTGTAGAGCTTAATTGGCATGAAATTTTATATTCATTATACAAATGCCCATAGCCTCTTAAGATTTTCCAGGTCTAGAAATTGATTGTGAGAATCCTGGTTCTTTTGAAGGGATGAACTAAAAAAATAAGAAATAGATTAGATTTTTAGTTGTTTTCAGCTGATTTTAATGCTTGTTTTGTCGTATTTGAAATCATCATGTGATATTAAGAAAACACTAAGCAGTTCTGATCATGTCATGTTGTTTCTCTGCTGGTTAATTAGTGATTCTCTCTCTCTTCCTTCAGTCGTTTCAGGGGACTTGACTGGAGATCTGGGACTAATGAGGTTCAGATTCACTAATATGCACAGTATTATGAAGTGGGCTGGTTTTTGAGCAGGTCCTCTGAATGTGTGTGCTGGAATCATGACTCAGAGCTGCTGAGTTTCTCCTCGTGGGACGCAGAAATCGCCTGAGAGGCGTCAGCGTTTCCCTCGACTCGCTGCTGATCACAGCATGAACAAAATAAAACGCCTCGCTTTTAGAAACACAGTTTATATGCAGATCTGTCTGACTGGCTGTATGTGAGTGCATCTCTCTCTTTTGTTGTTTTACACGGTTTGGATTATCAACATGCAGGGAAGAACAAAAGTACATCAAAGTGAAATTAGAAAATGCAAATGTGATATAAAGTTGTTACATTTGTTTTCATTCTTTGCATTACATACACACACACACTCTCACACACACACACACACACACACACACACACACACACACACACACACACACACACACACACACAAAC
>NW_015505377.1:348000-376283 GCF_001515645.1 Sinocyclocheilus grahami
CACACACACTCTCTCTCTCTCTCGCTCTCTCTCACACACACACACACACTCTCTCTCTCTCTCGCTCTCTCTCACACACACACACACACTCTCTCTCTCTCTCGCTCTCTCTCACACACACACACACACTCTCTCTCTCTCTCGCTCTCTCTCACACACACACACACACTCTCTCTCTCTCTCGCTCTCTCTCACACACACACACACACTCTCTCTCTCTCTCGCTCTCTCTCACACACACACACACACTCTCTCTCTCTCTCGCTCTCTCTCACACACACACACACACTCTCTCTCTCTCTCGCTCTCTCTCACACACACACACACACTCTCTCTCTCTCTCGCTCTCTCTCACACACACACACACACTCTCTCTCTCTCTCGCTCTCTCTCACACACACACACACACTCTCTCTCTCTCTCGCTCTCTCTCACACACACACACACACTCTCTCTCTCTCTCGCTCTCTCTCACACACACACACACACTCTCTCTCTCTCTCGCTCTCTCTCACACACACACACACACTCTCTCTCTCTCTCGCTCTCTCTCACACACACACACACACTCTCTCTCTCTCTCGCTCTCTCTCACACACACACACACACTCTCTCTCTCTCTCGCTCTCTCTCACACACACACACACACTCTCTCTCTCTCTCGCTCTCTCTCACACACACACACACACTCTCTCTCTCTCTCGCTCTCTCTCACACACACACACACACTCTCTCTCTCTCTCGCTCTCTCTCACACACACACACACACTCTCTCTCTCTCTCGCTCTCTCTCACACACACACACACACTCTCTCTCTCTCTCGCTCTCTCTCACACACACACACACACTCTCTCTCTCTCTCGCTCTCTCTCACACACACACACACACTCTCTCTCTCTCTCGCTCTCTCTCACACACACACACACACTCTCTCTCTCTCTCGCTCTCTCTCACACACACACACACACTCTCTCTCTCTCTCGCTCTCTCTCACACACACACACACACTCTCTCTCTCTCTCGCTCTCTCTCACACACACACACACACTCTCTCTCTCTCTCGCTCTCTCTCACACACACACACACACTCTCTCTCTCTCTCGCTCTCTCTCACACACACACACACACTCTCTCTCTCTCTCGCTCTCTCTCACACACACACACACACTCTCTCTCTCTCTCGCTCTCTCTCACACACACACACACACTCTCTCTCTCTCTCGCTCTCTCTCACACACACACACACACTCTCTCTCTCTCTCGCTCTCTCTCACACACACACACACACTCTCTCTCTCTCTCTCTCTCTCTTCAGTCCGGTCGTTGCGCGTCTCCTGAGCAGACATCAGACCGTCGCCTCGGTTCTCCGGTGTTTATTCGTGAGAAGCGGCTCATGATGCGAGGTTTATCCGTTCTTCAGCTGCTGCTCGTGACGCTGAGCGCGAGAGAAGCGCGAGAGATCGGTGGCGGGAGTTTCCTGGAAGACGAGCAGCAGTGGCTCTCAGCGGTCCACCGCTACAGCCGCACCGTCAAACACTGGAACCGCTTCAGAGACGTGAGTTATCGGTTTAAAACTACAACCGGAAATGTTGTGTGTGTGTGTGTGTGTGTGTGTGTGTGTGTGTGTGTGTGGAACAAATGCCAAAACGTGCGTATTTATTCAACCCGATCTCATGAAAGTGCGTATAAATAGTACGCCAAATATGAAAACTCCTGGTATTGATACGCGATGGGTAGGTTTAGGGTTGTGGGGTAGATGCGTATCATATGCACGCCAACGAATTTCGTATCATATGCACGCGAAACACATGCGTATCATATGCACGCCAAAGTAAATTTTTGCGTATCAATACCACGAGTTTTCGTTTTTATTTGGCGTACTATTTATACGCACTTTCATGAGACCAGGCTCATTTATTATGTATTTTAGGCTGCCAGCCAGAACAATGCCAAACTGAAAACAATAAATCAGTTTATCATAATTAATTTTTGGGGACTATTTTATTTTTATTTATTTGGAATTTATCTATGTCGAAAAATAATTTATATAGAATTTACATAGAGTTTATCTATGTTCACAAAGTCTTTTGTATCGTTATTATTTCTGTTACAACCCTTAAAATGATCACCGAAGTACTGGAATACACGATATAAATACTGTCAGCAATCAAATGTAGCGATCAAAATAGAATAAAGTGACGACGCTTCTAATAACGATTGTAACACAAGTGACTTAAAAAGAGATTCATTCAAAAAACGGAATGAAACAAGTGAGGTGTTATGAGCGAGTCATTGAATCATTTGTTCAACTTATTTTTTTTAACATTTCGTTGAATATTGAATATATTTTATAAATAGACTGCAGCAATTTTTACTAGAACCTCTGTTTAGTTGTCTAATGTTTGTCTAATAATGGTGAGAGGAGAGTGATATTTAAAAAATTCAAGTATAATATTAAATATTATTAATATTAAAATATTATCCACATGTAATGTTAACAAATAAATTACTTTAATCTCAGATAAAGCATCAAAGATGTGGTCCGTGAGGTTCAGTATCGAGAACTTTGCATTATTTTGTGCTAAGTATTCTGCAAATACATTTACATATTTATGTGCTTAATAAAAATTCCCTCTATTTGTACTTTTAGTGTACTAAACTGGTATACCATACTAAAGTCTGCCTAAATGCTGATGTAGCATAAAACTATTAATTTTAGTTTTTAATGTTTATTAAAAGGTAAACATTTTTAATATGAACTCGTTATTGTCTATAACATGCAAATAATTATCCAGTAGTCATTTGCGACCAGAATTTAAATGTCAGTGCATCTCTAACGTTAACCAATAGAATTACATTCAGGGTTGTTATCGTTAACTAAAACTAAAACCATTAAAAAAAGTTTGTTACGTGAAAAAAAAAATACACAAAAACTTATTTCAGCTCATTTTTAATTTTCGTTTCAGCTGAAGTACTAAAATATTTAAAACTAATTAATAAAAATGTATAATTACTCTGAAAATGACAATAACACTGTATGAAGATCACCTCAACATCATTCAAGATGATAACCTCAATTCAGTATGTGAAAAATGGCAGGAAATAGATACAGATAATGCATGTTAATAAACATACTGAATTTATGAGCTGTTATTCTGAAAATGATTTTTTCGCCCAGAGCAGCGAGGAAACATTGCCTGCTCATCTCCATCACGCTGTTTAGGAAGAGAGCTGGTGAGAAATGACAGCTGAAGTCTCGTCTGCTCCCCGAGGCTCTGCTGTCTGGATGAGTTAGTGCTACAGAGACAGACATTGTGCGTTTTGTGTTTATTTATTTGAGAGAAAGACCGCTTGGGAACCGTCCGTCAGCGCAGGACTGACTCAGGTGACAGAGATAGTGTGTGTGTGTGTGTTTAGAGCAAGAGTTTTGGTTTAGGCTGCGTAGTTGGCCTCAGTTAACCTCATCAGGTTAGTAGTAGGGCTGTCAGAATGGCTGAAAAACTAAATTGGAATTTTGTACTTGAATATTACTAAAATTCTAATTATATTCGAATTTAAAGGGATAGTTCACCCAAAAATGAAAATGTGTTGTTTATCTGCTTACCCCCGGGGCATCCGAGATGTAGGTGACTTTGTTTCTTCAGTAGAACACATTTGATGATTTTTAACTGCAGCCGTTGCAGTCTGTCAGTCGTGTAATGCATGGCAATGGTAACAAAATCTATGAGAGTAAAAAAAACATGCACAGACAAATCCAAATTAAACCCTGCGGCTCGTGACGACACATTGATGTCCTAAGACACGGAACGATCGGTTTGTGCCAGAAACCCAACAGTATTTATATCATCTTTTACCTCTAATACACCACTGTGTCCAACTGTCTCTGAGCGTGCGCACGGCATCCGGTGCGTGAGGTGTGTAGCGCTCTGCCGTAGTTTACGCAAGCACCGGAAGTGATCTCTCGCGCGTATACGTCACGCAGTGGTTACACAGTGCACAGTCATTGTAGGTACGACGGCTAATCATACGGCTGTGTGAGAACAACTGTGTGAACGGCTTGATTTTAGTTTTGACGTAAACAAGATCTCCACATTGAACCCAGCGTTGTGGCTTCAACTGGATAGGCTAAAAAACATTATAATGCAACGACATTTACGTCGTCATCGTGTCTCGTGCGCCGCTGATAAGGCTGTCTGACGCACACCTAAAATTCGAATGCAACGTTTTTGCATTCGAATGTGGATTTTTATTTTAAATTCGACGAATATTCGAAATAAATTTTTTTTTTTACAGCCGTATTTAGTAGCGATGCGATTGGTTAACTGAAGGACTACGTTATGGCTCTGGCATCGACACAGCACACTATGGGTTTTATTGTCTTGTTTGGGTCCATGCTTGTCAAAAATCGAACTAATTTCTGACTCATCATTCTGTTTGTTTCTTTAGTATAGTTGCTAAACACCATTTAAATCTTATAGAGCCAGTATATGAAACAAACCTGAAATTGTACTCACCCTCAGGCCATTCAAGATGAGGATGAGTTTGTTTCTTCATCAGATTTGGAGAAATGTAGCACTGCATCAGTGTCTCAGCAATGGATGCTCTGCAGTGAATGGGTGCCGTCAGAATGAGAGTCCAAACAGCTGATAAACACATCACAATAATCCACAGCACTCCAGTCCATCAGTTAACATCTGGAGAAGACAAAAGCTGAAACTAATCTCTGATGGCCTGAGGGTGAGCACAATTTCAGCAAATGTTCATTTTTGGGTTAACCACTCGTTTGCATGTTTATGATCTTCATCGAGCATATTTACCTTTGAACTAACTTGTGATCAAATACCAAAACACAAAGTTAAAGTGACAAAGATACAAGACGGCTCATTTGTTTTGCTTCCTAAAATACTATCCGTCACTTTGGAGTGACAACACAATGTTGGCGCATGATGAATGATTTGTGAATAAGTCTTTCTCAACAACTTTAACGCTGGTCAGAGGTGAAAACTGGAGTGTTATAATGTAAATTATGAGCTGATGCATTGTGATACAGTCGTCACACTTGCCATATGCCAGTCTAGAGGTGTGTGTGTGTGATTAATGCTTCTGTGTGACATGTTTATTCACACTCCTAACACTGTAAACGCAGTCTATTAGCCTCATGCTACTCTTCTTTACAGTAGTAATCATGTGCTTCACTCCGGTGCTTCTTGTCTCATTGTATTTGTTAGTACAGGCTGCACTACAATATGCACTTCCAAAAGACTAGTCACAGCTCAGGATGAGTTATTGAACACATGGGCATGTTGTGTTTTACTTTATGAAATGTTACTTTCAGGGTTCAAAATGAAGTTTTGCCACACTGCCATTAGTGGGAGAATTAAGTATTTCTTACCAGCCATACAACTGTATTTTGCATGTTCTTTATTCATGCATTTATCTCACAGTTAAGTGATTGAGCTGTTTTTTTTCCCCGTGGAACACTCTGCAGATGTAAAAGATCTGTCACAAAACATGTTATATCTTACATTGTTGTTTTGTTATGTGAAGATGTTTTGTGATACGTTGTTTTGTTACATTGCGCTGTTTTATGTAACGTTTTGTTTTGCAGTGCTGTTTCATGTTACATTATATTTGTTCTTTTATGCTGTTCTTTTGTTTTGTTATGCTGTTTTGTTACATTGTTTTATATTACATTGTTTTGTTATATTTAATGTTGTTTAATGTTATGCCATTTTGTTACGCTGTTTTATGTTGTTGTTTTATGTTTTGTTCCTTTATATTTTGATATGTTGTTTTTTAATGTTATGTAGTTTTGTTAAATTTTTTGTTTGTTTAACATTGTTATTAATATATTTTTATTTTAAAGGTCACCACATGGATGTCTGAAGAATAAAAACTTCAGGCATTCTAGATAAGCTTCTTTTTATTTTAATTTCAAGTAGATTTAGTTGATTTGAACAACACATGTCTCTTACATGAGTGACAGTCAGATGTTATTCACCATGTAATATTGCAGGTTTTTGTGAGTAATTGTTTTATTTACTCTACAAGCCAAAGCCAGTTTGATTTGCTCCTGTTACGTTATCTCCTGTTTTTGCTCAATGTGATGCAAATCTCAAACTTCAGAACAGATTCCAGCACAATTAGCTGCAGCTGCTGAAGGGAAGCGTGACTCAAACGTTACGGCGCGGACGGAGTAATATCTGCGCACTGAAGCAGTGATTGATTAATAGCTCTGCAGCGCGGCATCATTGTTATTAATAACAGCACTGCTCCTGAGACAGTCGTTAGGAAAGCAGCGTCTCATCACGATCAATTATGCCAAGAAGAGTCGTGTTATCTTGCAGTCATGTTTCAGACAGATTTCTTGACTGATAATGTCTTGCACAGATGGTTGTTTCGCAGAAAAATATGGGGAATATGCTGAGAATGATTAGTTGCAACTGCTGTTAGTAAATTAGATGAAGCGTATTTTGTTGATTCGTGGTGTAAAATAAATACTAGAGAGCTGATTTAGACTATTTTGTTTGTAAATGAGCTTTAGAATGACAATATTGCGGTAAATTGAGGGAACTAGTTGATTGAGTTTACAGTTAATCTGCTCTTCTGATCCAGACAGAACAAACCACATTTGCAACCTATTTTGCTTCTGTAATGTGCCTTATTTCTGAGTGAAACAGGAAAAAATGTAGTTTGAGAATTATTTAATTTAGAAGCAATTGATTGGATGAAGATAAACAGTGACAGGCTTTCTGCTGGTCTTTAATTCGCCCTTCCAAGGCCTAAAAAGGTCTTGAATCAGAAAGTCTTAAATTCATAAAATCATGGCTTTAAATGTTGCATGCACTGAAAAAAAAAAAAAGAACATCTTCCTCTGTATTTTTGTCTTATCAATATAAATATATATCATGACACATTTACTTGAATGACATAAAATAAGTCTTGTTTTATGAGAGATTGTTCAAAAGTAAGTGAGTTTATGATAAAACAAGAACAAATATCTGTCAATGTGGAATGAAAACTTTTCTTTAAATCTATTAGATTTTTCTGAGCCTATTGGCAAATATTTGTTGTTGTTTTAATCATGCACTCATTTCATTTTGATCAATTTCTCATAAAACAAGGCTTATTTTATGTCACTTTGCTTCTGAAGTAAATGTTTTTTAAACACTCGGTTGATCAAGTTTTTACGATAAAATTTACAGTGCAAAATACAAATTAGCCTGAACAGATCTTCCCCATAAAACTCTACAACATAACCCTTAATCTCCATTCCATAGTGCCACTGATTGAAGACATTTAGAGACCATATATTGACGTATAATGTGTTCTTTCAATTTTTCTTTAAGACCTCTTGCAGAGGTCTTAGAAAGTCTTACATTTTCGTTTATCAACCTGCAGAAACCTGGATGAATCTTTCGGGTTAGTATTGCTCATCCGTTAGCCTCTTTGTAGAAAAGCATCTGCTAAATGAATAAATATGAATGTAAATGCAACAAACAGGAAAATTGCAAAATTGAGTTTGAATTGGAATGTAATTCATGCAATAGAAAAGTTAGACAAGATAATCTTTGAAAGTTGACTTGGCAAAGGCTTGTTTGAAAGTTTTTCAAGGTCTGTAAATGCCGTCAGTGTGTTGTGGCCAATTCAGATTCCAACTTATGAATAGAGAGAGAGCTGATTTAATTGTTGTGGTTTATGAAAGAGAAAAGAAGGTCAGTGCAAGCAGAAAAACATGTTTCTGTGTCTCTGCGTCAGACCTCACAGAAGGTGTTGAAGTCTGTGCTCTGGGGTTTTGTGTGTGTTAATGAGAATCTCGACTGCTGAAGTGAGTAATTACTTAAATCCTGATTGTCTTTTTGTGTTTGCTGAATCAGTTATGATGAGATGACCTTATTTTGGGATCACATTTCTCTTTGTGTCCTCATAATCTGCTGGCGTGTCCTAATCGTGCCGTTTATGAATATGTTTTACAAACTGCTCAGAAGATCAGCACATGTTGTGTTCTTCTGTTTACTGCTAATAACTGCTCTGATGCTGTAGGACCTGTTGATTGGCTCTCTGTAAGATTTAACCCTGGTTATCCTGGTCCCAAAAGTAGACATGTGGTGACACAACCAGTAAAAACTAGACTGGCCTCACCCACGGTGAAATATCAGTGATGTTTTGTAGCATGTTTCAGAATCTATTCTTAAAAATTACCCTGGGTTAGCATGTTGCCCATATATGGTAAGCGGCTCAGGAAGTGGGTGTGGCTTGAGCTCTGCTGTGTGTAAGTGTCCTCCTCAAAGCTTTACTGGTAACGGGGTTTATTTTACATTCAGGGCACATTATCAACAAACGAACAGAAATCTTGTAGCTGTCAGAGACCGTGGATGGCATTGTCTTATCTTTTAGTTGTTTTGCAGCCATAGGGATATCTCAAGTGTTGCTATTATTTTTTTTTTAATGGCATCACTTTATAATAAGGTCCAAATGCATGCATTAACTAGCTGTACGTTTGTAAAATATGCAATTTTGTGCAGATGCTGATATTTATATGATGAAATTCTGATGCTTGAAAAGGTAAATCAATGAGTTCTTTATAACAGTACAGCATGATACTGACATAAAATTATATAAATATCAGTCGTTGTCGCTCTATATCTCCAATAATATGAGATTGAAATGATCCAAACATATAATGCAGTGATTGAGAGCTGAAGAAATAAAGGCTCCTCCTCAGATGTGAGATGTTCTGGAGGCTTGTGAAGATCATTCCTCCGCTGAGGAACAGTGAAAGTAAAGCTTCTGGAAACAAACGCTCCTCAAAAGATCCTGAGGATCAGATTTGAGACTCTAAAACATGATTGAAGGAGAATCAAGTAAAGCTGAGCTGCTTCAGTCCAGTAAGTGTTCATCTGGAGATATTACTGACGTTATTCTGACCTTTACTTGATCAAAACCAGTCCAGATCTGACACGAGAAGCTCCAGCTGAAGCTGGACGCTTGTACAACTACACTAAAAGACCTTTAACTGGATAAAACACTCTAAACTATCAACCAGAGACAGAAGGCATGCAGGAGATTGAGTATGACAGGGACTTGTTTATGTTTTATTGTAAAATTATGTTTTAAAGTCACCATTTGCGTGATTAATCTTCTTTTCGGTTTGGTTTGTTCAATTATTGAATTGTATTTAATGTTCAACTGCTAAACACATTGAAGTCTAATTTTTAAGGAGCCAAAATGAAGTTAATCAAGATGTTTATTCGTCAAACACTTACTGTATTAGGTCTTACTGTACTTACTGAGAAACGTTGATTTAAATGTGTGTTTGGTTGAACAACTAGTCTAACGTGCAAAAACTAGAAAGCACTACAACTACTGAAACTCAAATCTGCTCTGCAGCTAGCTGCTTTAATGTTGTAAGTTATGTACAACATTAAATAACTTTAGTTTCCCAGGTCAGTCTTACAGCTGATGAAGTTGAAGAGCGTCTGCCGGATGGTCTTTATCTCAAACAGTAGCTCAGCGTTTGTGTTTGCTGAATCAGTTATGATGAGATGACCTTATTTTGGGATCACATTTCTCTTTGTGTCCTCATAATCTGCTGGCGTGTCCTAATCGTGCCGTTTATGAATATGTTTTACAAACTGCTCAGAAGATCAGCACATGTTGTGTTCTTCTGTTTACTGCTAATAACTGCTCTGATGCTGTAGGACCTGTTGATTGGCTCTCTGTAAGATTTAACCCTGGTTATCCTGGTCCCAAAAGTAGACATGTGGTGACAGAATGTGATTCATATTTTGCTGTCAAACAGACTGTATTTTATTTATTCAGAGGCGAACTCGTGTTCTCATTAGACAGCATGCCGGTTTGTTCAGGAAGTTAATGTGGATGTAAATGCATAAACTCTTGCTTCATGGCTGCCATTGTGGTGCTTAATTCTTAATGATGCATCTGCTCTCAGCACCTGGCCTTTAAAATTTCATCATCAGGAGCCTTTCACCCGTCTGCAGCTCTCAGAAACGCTGTATAAAACCGGCACACATACCGAAGGGGACATTGAGGAGTTGAGCCGCAAGCCGTGTTTGTCCTTCTGCATATGCTTGCAGTCAGACAGCAGGGGATTGTGGGTAATTGCTCTCGCTCAGGGCGATGTGGCCAATGCGTCTGCCCTCCACTGCCCACACGTTTGCTGCACTGACGCAGGTTAAAGGACATTTTAAAAGGGACACATCCTGGTTTCAAAAGACAGTATAGATAATGCACATTAAAGCAAGATTTTGGCAAATTTTATGCCTGTTATTTAATTATTTTAGGCTGTAACAAAGTATTCAGTCAAATAAACAATGTAACACTAAGGCATCTGTCAGGGTTTGGTTGGATGATGAAAAACGTGTCTAAACGACAGGCGCTTGGCAAGTAAGATGAATTTACGACGTCAGAAAAGAAAGTTCTTTCAGAGGTGAAATAGATTGACATTTTGATTAAAGATTATGCATGTTATTTCATATCAATGCATGTTTTTTTTAAATGATGCATTGATGAATCATTCATAGTAAGTTCAGAAACATGAGTTTAGAAAATGAATGGGATAAGTTTTAACTTCATGCCGACTTTAACAACTTAATTAATTTTTTTTCCAGTTTTGCTACTTTTTTTAAACAAAGTCCGTAATATTGTTTTCAGTCCAGTTTTACATACACCTTAAAAAAAGGCGTAAAACAACTTTCACTCAGAAATTTAGTAAATTTCACAACTTATTGCAATTAAATGAATTATTAATATTTTTTAATTAAAATGAAAAGAAACGGCAAGTGACGCATTGAATTAAATGTTTGTTTGTTAATCATTTGTTAACATTATTTAGCTTCATTAGTTAACATGACTAACAATTAAAACATTTACAGCTTTTATTAATCTGAATGATAATTTCAGCATTTATTAATACATTTTTAAAATCACAAGTTGTCTCTTAACCTTAATGCACTATTTACTAACATAACCATTTTTAGCATTAACACAGGTTAATAAATGCTATAAAATATATATTGTTCATTATTAGTTTGTGTTAGCTAATGCAATAACTAATGTATAAAATGAGACCTTATTGTAAAGTGTTATTATATTTTCTTGTAAAATGTCTTTTAGGGCTGCACGATAAATCGCATGTGATAGTGATGCGCATCTCGTCAGTAAAGCCGGTTCTGTGATTAGTAGTAAATCTCCATCACGTGCTTTCAGATGGAGCAGCATTTACTACACCGAGCCGTAGTTCACTGACAAGCTACGCAAAAAAATCGCAGATGATATCATCGATATTATAAAATCGCGCTGCGATAAAGTTGTTTGCGTAGCTTCTCAGTGAACTACGGCTCTGTGTAGTAAATGCTGCTCCATCTGAAAGCATGTGAAAATACCACATTTAATAACATGTTTTTACTCCATACTCACTTCATAACGTCAGTCGAGTGTTTGAAATAAATCCTTCTGTGAGATGATGTGGCTTCTCACACAGAATAAGGCACGCAACATATTTCTATTCTAAGCAGTGATAAAGGCATTGCATTATTATATAATTTATTATAAGGGAAATTATAATTAGAAGAACTCGGATAAATTAAATCTGATAAATTAAAGTTAAATCTTCTGTTTATTCAGCTACCGCTATAGGGATTTACTGGATTTCTTCTGCGGGGCGTATTTGGAGTTTCTCTGGCCTTCGGATGGAGATTTACTACTGATCACAGAACCGTGCTTCACTGACAAGATGCATGCACGAATATCGCAGCTTTTGCCTAATATCGATTGCAATTTATCGTGCAGCCATAATGTCTTTGTTTTATTTAACTTAAGAAAATATTTTTTTTACAGTGTACATACGCAGTTTCCAGTGAGTTTTTCGAGAGAAAAT
This sequence comes from Sinocyclocheilus grahami, assembly GCF_001515645.1. Lineage (NCBI taxonomy): Eukaryota > Metazoa > Chordata > Actinopteri > Cypriniformes > Cyprinidae > Sinocyclocheilus > Sinocyclocheilus grahami. Next base: position 359,901 of record NW_015505377.1, read on the forward strand.
TTACAAACGTCATTGTCATTACGCTTCAGGATTGTATAGCAGGAGGTCTGTTTATGTCATTGTGCTTGTTGCACCATTTAGTAAGCAATGGATAGTAAATGCGCGCGCACACACTATGATTCAGTTTGTCAACACACATTAGCATAATGTCACACACACTCTCAGATTCATGCATATGCAAGAAATAGCTTTGCTTTTCAGCAGCCAGATTTGTGTGTGTGTCAACTTGTTAATATTTCCAGAGACAGACGGTAATAGTTATGCAGATATCTGGCATATTGGCTCTGTTACAGAACCAGAAATATAATGCAAGTGCAAAAACATACTGGATATATAGCTATGTTTGGCAATGCATTGTTAGTATGTGGTCCTGTTGAACAAGCTTTAAGGAATAGTTCACCCAAAAATGACAATTAGCTGAAAATATATTCATCTTCAGACCTTCTAAGATTAGGATGAGTTTGTTTCTTCATCAGGTTTGTAGAAATGTAGCACTGCATCAGTGTCTCAGCAATGGATGCTCTGCAGTGAATGGGTGCCGTCAGAATGAGAGTCCAAACAGCTGATAAAAGCATCACAATAATCCACAGCACTCCAGTCCATCAGTTAACATCTGGAGAAGACAAAAGCTGAATCAAATCCAGCATTGTTTTTAACTAAAATAAAGTGTTCTGGTGTGAATCAGGAGAGAAATCTGCACAGATCAAGCAGCGTTTAAACAGCTCTAAACAAATATGTGGATTTTTATGTGAGAGACAACAGCAGATGCACTTTTTCACTGGAGGAAACGTTATTATGAATTATGGACTCGTATTTTAGTTAAAAACATCTTAATGCTGGATTTGTCTCAGCTTTTGTCTTCTCCAGATGTTAACTGATGGATTATTGTGATGTTTTTATCAGCTGTTTGGACTCTCATTCTGACGGCACCCATTCACTGCAGAGCATCCATTGCTGAGACACTGATGCAATGCTACATTTCTACAAACCTGATGAAGAAACAAACTCATCCTGATTTTAGAAGGCCTGAAGATGAATATATTTTCAGCAAGTTGGTTGCAAACCTCAGTATTCTTGCCGTTAAAACAGTGTTGTTATTCAGGTAGAGGGATATAAACATGTCAGTAGTTTAACTTACTTTAAACAGACTTGTAGCAAGACATTCACATCTCCGAGTAAAGGAGTTTTTTTTTGTCAGATCTGATAGGATGTCAACATGTGGTGGATTATTTCACAGTCTTTTCACCGGAGCGAGCCGCTGTTCTTTTGACAGTGAAAGCCTTTCTTGTGGGTTTTTGTGAGCAGTGTGTAACCGCGGTCTCATGCGGTGAAGCATTTTGTGTAGCGTTCAGATCTGAAAGTCTTCATTTGAAACCCGTCTCGGGCGGCAGATCGGCTTTCAGATAGCTGGGAATAATTTAAGGCGGTGATATGATCTCAGACTGTAGTCGTGAGACACAGACGGATCTCCAGGTATTGTGTCTTTTGAAGAATCGTAAATCACGCCTGATGTGAGCGCGTGGCTTCAGAATATCAAACCTAATAACAGAGCGCTTCTACCGTTCTCCTCGAAGTCTTTTAAATGCAGGTCTTCTCTGACGCAGCGGGTTCAGGAAGTCTTTGTGTTTTATGTGTTAGAGGTAAAGACACGTTACCCTCAGGATGAGGCTGCTTCAGTGCCTTTGAAATAAAAATGTTTTAGAGCAAGTCTTTGTTCTCATTTAAATGATATAGTTTGATGTTTGTTCTACAGTCATTGAAGGGAAAGTGTTGGACAAGCAGAGCCAGTGCAGGGCTCCAGACGCATTCTTCCCACTGGTCGCTCCTTTGTGATATGTGACCCTGGAGCACAAAACCAGTCTTAAGTCTTATAGCCAAAAATACATTGTATGGGCCAAAATTATACATTTTTCTTTTATGCCAAAAATCATTTGGATATTCAGTAAAGATCATGTTCCATGAAGATATTTTGTAAGTTTCCTACCGTAAATATATAAAAACTTAATTTTTGATTAGTAATATGCATTGCTAAGAACTTCATTTGGACAACTTTAAAGATGATTTTCTCAATATTTAGATTTTTTTGCACCCTCAGATTCCAGATTTTCAAATAGTTGTATCTCGGCCAAATATTGTCTTATCATAACAAACCATACATCAATGGAAAGATGATTTATTATGAAAGATGATGCATAAATCTCAATTTTGAAAAATTGACACTTCAGACTGGTTTTGTGGTCCAGTGTCACATATATTGAACTCCGAGAGAAAAACCGTGTAAAATATCCCGGAAAACATGGTATATGGCATCTTTAGCATTTGCATTGGTCGAAGTGTTAAATTAGTGGTGCATTATGACGGAAAAAGTTCTTAAATTTAATGAGCATGTTTGTTGGTGGGCAAAAAAAAAGCTTCTAAGACTACTTGCTCTATTCTTTTTTCTATTCTATCTGTTTTCTTTTTACTTATTATATAATAAAAACAACAACCTTGCTACATGTACTGCGTTACGCTAACTGAGACTTGTCTTAGCACTTGCAATCATTGCTCTCTTGTTCATTTTGATTGCGTCCATTGTCCTCATTTGTAAGTCGCTTTGGATAAAAGTGTCTTCTAAATGCATTGAATATTACATTTGTGATCTTGTTGTCACGTTTTACAAGAAAAGATAATTGTCTGTTTTGCTTACATAGCTACATCTACACACCTTTCACTTTTTAAGACTGAAACAAAAGATGGATTCATTGTTATTCTTAATTAAAAAGCACAACAACAATAAAACCGTAAGATACAATGACAAACTAGCTTACAAAATGTTTATTAACAAAAAAAAATAAGACGAGGCATGGCATACGCCACATGCTGTTTTATATAATAATAAAAGAGAGCCTCCATAGCATAATGTGAGGTAAACAGCAAAGATAAGCTTTTCAAAATGAAAACAAAAAGAAAAGTAAAACTAAACTTGCTGTCGGTGACGGCGCTTGCATGTTTTTCCCCACAAGAATACCAAAATGTTCACCTTCTCTGGTTTAAGAAGTGGTCTCTTACTTTGCTTTAGCTTGAAAACCATCCATCGTTTCCTCAATATTCGCGTCATTTTTGCTGCTCGCACCTTCGCTCTCCATTACTATTAAACTGTGAGGGAATATTTAGATCGGGTGGTGTCTGGTTATTTGTTAATCTAGCCACTGTGCTAAATAAAAACCTAGGATTGTTTTGGTTATTTTCTATGAGTTTGTGGATATGCTCGGCCCTGGCGGCTTTTAGAGCCTGTCTATAGCTGGACATACTGCTTTTCCACGCATACTCTAAATATAAAACTAAAAGCACCAGTAGGTGGAGACAAATCCCTGTCTTAATAAGTGAATGATTCAGTCATTCATTCAATCGATTCGTTCAAACGGCTGATTCATTCAGAAACGAAGCAAGTGATTGCCTTTATGTATGGCTCACTGAATCATTGATTCAGTCGATTCGTTTAAAAACTTGGATTCTGTGTGTTGATCAGAGACGCACAACAGTTCTCCTTATTTTTCTTGGCGAAATTACTGACAATGTGTCTAAAATGTAATTATTCACACCTTATCTTCATTTTTACTGTAGGTAAAAAAACTTTTATGTAACCTATTTTTGTCTTTCTAAACGCCAATGATGATTCTGAAAGAAAACACACAGTGTTTGTTATAGTAACACATGCAACTTTCATGTGCGTCTGAATAACATTACCACACGCTTGTATTTTAGCGTTGCAGTTAATGTTGTGGTCATTTTAGCAAATGGTTTTCTCCGTAAATTCAGTTCAACAGCATTAAGTTGAAGAGGGTAAACTTTATCATACACAGCCGTCTACACACAGTAACCAGAGCAAGAGATACGATACATTTCTTTTGCATATCTGACAGTGTAACATTAATTAGAAGTTGTTATTTTTTAAAGTCTAATAAATGTTCCAATTAATAGCTCTCAGTTATACTGTAACGTTGAATGGCTAAAGTCAATGGTTAAATATTACAATTTCATAGAGACATCAGTAGTATAGGTATCAGTGATATGGTATAGCGAGATGCCATTAATATACTGTCTTTATGTTTGTACATTAATTTGAAGATTGAATGCGAAGCTATTGCGATATGAAAGTGTATTTAAAAGTTAATGCAATATAAATGATTTTCTAGGTGGGATTAATCGCGATTAATTTAAGAAGAATGCGATTAAATTTTTTTTTTTAAATCGATTGACAGCACTAATATCAATTTTTTTACATTTATTTTTTTCTGTTTAGATTTTTGGGTTAACGTGGCAGAACAACTTTGTATATAGATTTGTATGTCGTATGATTGCCTGATTACATGATTATGTTTAGTTCTGTGAGTGGCGTGTAGTTTTGATCTTTGCATTTTTGCATTTTAATCCTATTTTGTGTAAAATGTGAAGATTCGTGTTTTTGGGGCTTGAAACCCTGACAAACATTATACAGTAAGTGGGAGCCAGGGAAAAATCCATCCTGTGAATGTAGTGAAATGTCATAGTTGCTCTTGCTAACTGATTATTCCTGGTTCAGACTGTATGTGAATGGTGATGATGATCTGCAGTACATCAGCAGGATCTTCTGCACAGTGACTGTAGTTGGTTTTCTAGTCTCTTGTTCCTGTGGAGTGAATCTAAATGTGCAGCTGGCAGCTTCAGACTGTGATGTCGATTTATTCTGGCCACATGATAAGAGCTGCAGGCTGGAGGTTGTATGGATTCTGCCCGGGAGGAGTCAAGCACGCGCTCGACTGAAGAAAATGTCCAGTTTCATGGTGCTCGTATGGCTGGACTGATATGAAACCGCAGTTTGGGAAGAGCCTTAATGCATTTCTGACAGGATGCGGCGGCAGGTCTTTTATTTCTCTGGCCGTGTCTGTCAGTAAATGGGCGAGAGCGCATAGAGAAAGAAAATAGAGATGGGGAAAGTGAGTGAAAAACTCTGCAGTGGCAGTTGTGACAGTGTTTGAGAAAGGGATGCAATGCACACTTATACTCTGTTCTAAAACACAGTGTGCCACCCTATATAGACAGCATTTTAAAGCATGTCAGGACACTGAGGCTGTTCCAAAAGATTATTTTCAACTTTTTGTTAAAGTGCATTACTATGCACAAGCATGCCTGTGATGTTGCTTTAGAATTTGGCCAAACTCATTGCATTCCTGTAGCTCAAGCAGTAGATCATGGTGCTTGCAACACCAAGGCCGTGGGTTCAATTCCCAGGGAATGCATGCAATAAAATTAATTTTGGATAAAAGCATCTGCCAAATGCATAAATGTAAAACAGGGTTATTATGGTTAACTAAAACTGAAATTAAAACCTAAAATAAAATACTAATAAAAAATTAAACCTAAAATTAACAAATTAAAAAATAAAATTCTAATCTAAAATGAAAACATTTTCATTACTCAAAATAAATGATAAATCTTAACTGAAAAAAAATATTTTGCCAGGGCAGTATCTCATTTTAATTTAGTTGAACTGGATGTACTAAAATAACTAAAATTGAAATAAAAAATTATAAAAGCTATATAGACAAAAAACTACTGAAAATGACAATGACACACAAAAAATAACTAAAATTGAAATGAAAATGGAAAATAAAAAGTGATTCAAAATATGAATACAAGCTATAATAGCGTCTCGGTAATACTAAAATAACACTGATGTAAATTGTAGTGCATTGCAAAATGCTCTATAAAAGTGGAGGAAGTTCTTACAAAGTAGTTTATTAAATACTGATATATATAATTCTTATTAGTGTTTCACAAATTAATTATTGACTTCTGAGGTTGTAATTGATTTAGGATGCTGTCTGTGTTAGACTCACTTAATGTCGGAGCAGAGCGCAGAGCTAATCACGCAAAAGCTGCGATGAAAATATGATTTTCTCTGGGAATGAAACCACAACAAAAGTGATCATCAACGAGGAAATCCCACCCATTTAAACAGATCATTCCGTTTTTTAAGTTTCAAACCCTCTGCTTGGGACTCTGAAAAACAACAAATATTTAGATGTATGTAGTTGCATTGAATATTATGCTTCCATCTATTTGGATTACACAGTTTTAACCCAAACACAATAATAAACATGCATATTTTTCATGCATATTGTAATAGATTTCTGTAATAGCACTAATAAACTGAATGTGGTTAAAATTCACACTAATCAGGTTTATATGTTTATCATCAAATCAATCCAGTTTGTTTCAATATAATTTTATTTTAATTGAATATCGTTTGTTAACAGCTAGACATATTTTAAGCATGTTCATTTTTTAAAACATATTTATAAAAATATATATTTATTGAACAGATTTGTGCTGATTCTAAACAAGTAAAATACATTGCATTTTGAAAATAACATTATTTAAATAAAATCAATGACAAATGTCTTTTCATTGATCATGCATCACTTTAAGCTTATTAGTTTATTTATGTTAAAACTGTGTAATCCAAATAACATATAATAATGAGTAAATAATGACAATTTTCATATTTGATTGTATGATTGTGTGTGTGTGTGTGTGTGTGTGTATATATATATATATATACACAGTATATACATTATGTGTGTGTGTATATATATATATATATTACTGTGTGTGTCTGTGTGTATATATATATATATATATATATATATATACTGTATATATGAATGTCTATTCCATATCTACTATAATATTATAAAATATAATATGTTGCTTGCAAAAAATTATTTTGGCCAGAATAAACTTATGCATTTTTGAATGGCTGTTAATGAAACAAAAAGTAGCTTTTTACTCACATAATGATGTAGTTTTAGCATCTACCAGCAGCAACTCAACCTGGTCGATTACTCAGCAGATGTTTGGACGTTTTGTGATCTCTGGACATCAGTATTGGCAGCGGCCATTGCAAACCACATATTGATCGAGCACTAGTGTCAATCTGTCTGTTTTTGGTTTGTTTTGCGTTATGTTCATTCTCCAGGGCTTTGTCTGCATCTAATTGAACAGTGCGGCTCCTAAGCGCTACAGAATCACAGATTGATTGTGTTGGCAGAATGTGGATGTGGTTTAGTATGCATGTGAAGCGTGAAGCATGCAAATTTCATTGGAACTAAATTTCAGCTGAGCTTCCCAGTCGGATTCGCTCCAGGAGCTCGACAACATTATAATGAGAAGCTGAGCTGCTGTCAGTCTCTTTGTGTCTGAAGACACGTTCTCTGTTTTTTAAAGAATGAGAAAAACCCTGAGCATCTACAGCGGGACTGAGAACGTATATTATCTTTTCAATTTCATTTATGGCCAAAAAGCTAAACACTATAAATGGCTCTGGCAGTCCTTAAATCCCTCGGCTCATATTCACCCAGATCATATTAATAGATGACAATTAAAGCAAAGTGCGGAGCTGTCCTCTTTCATGTGTTTCTAAGTTAACATTTAATTTTCTCTCTCTCTCTTCATTCCTGCTTTCCGCCGGCCTCGCGCTGCTGAAGGAAGTGGAGGTTTGTTTCTGTGTGATGTCTGTGTTTCTCCGGAGGCCCTCAGGGGCCCGACTCATTAACAATCTGGTTTACTGCCATTCAACAGCAGTATATGTTCAAACCAATAACACTAATCAAACATCTATAATCCTCTGGTTTACAATTTTAACAGAATTTTGAGTAAATATTGTGTATAACAAAGCAACATTTGAACTATTTGGTCTAGATCAGGATAAAATATCTCTTTGAGTGTTTTATTTTACGTCACGCATGTGATTATATAATGATTTCTCTCTGGTGTTTCTCATCAGGATGACTACATCCGTACACTGGAAGGTCCACAGGCTTCGGATGAAAGTGAGTAACGCAACATACTCTTCGCTTATAAAATCTCAAAACACGTCACATCAGAACCAATTAAAAAAATAAGAAATATTATATAAAATAAGAAGAAATATTTTGCTCAGAGAAAATTAAGCCTAAATGAATCTTATGTATTTACACTTATTTTTATTTTTATAATAATTATTATTAAATAATATTTTTTTTTACATCACTGTAGTTTTTTTTTGTAATGCCTTTAAGATGATTCAAACCAAAATAGTACTAAAATTGATTACAGTTCTTGATGGTACTAAAAATAAGCTTTTTTTAAATCAAAGTGTAATTTTATTTTATTTAATTTTAGGGAGGCATTACTAATATAAAAATATTATGCCTTTAGCACATTAAAATGAAAGTTGAAAAGGATTGTCAGTGTCATTTTAGTATCATTGAGATACTATTGCACTTTTAATTAGTTTTAAAATATTTTTTTATTTAAATTTTTAAGTTTGAGAAATTTTGTTGTATTTCTGTCTTTTTTTTAATATACAGTGGGGCAAAAAAGTATTTAGTCAGCCACCAATTGTGCAAGTTCTCCCACTTAAAAAGATGAGAGAGGCCTGTAATTTTCATCATAGGTATACCTCAACTATGAGAGACAAAATGAGAAAAAAAAATCCAGAACATAGTTTTTATTAATTTTTTATTTCAGTTTCAATGCAGTTTTCAGTTTTTAACACAGCAAGTTAATGGTAAAAGGTACTTTTATATATTATATATTATTTCAGTTAATGTTTATTTTTTGTTTGTTTGTTTTAATTAACTATAATAACCCTGTCCAGAGCCAACTCAAAATCTAATCAACTCTATGTATTTCTTAATGTAAATATATATATACTGTATATATTTCAGGATAAATCTGCTCAGTGTGCGTCCGAAGCGCTCTGACTGTATTTCCATTTTTACACAAATATAATCCGTCTTCACTCATAAATGCATTTATTCTTCTGCTCGTAACATCAATCTGTCCATCATGATATAGAAAAAGAATTAAAGGTCACGACCATGGGCTTTTAATGTGCACTGAAAAAAACATTTTGAAACACTTTTCACTCAGTAAAAAATTATAGATGTATAAATGCAGACAGTTGATGCTTTTGTGATGATTAGCATGGTTTGCACTTTGCCTTTTTGACCCCAAAAAACTTTTTACTCAAATGTAAACATCTTTATGAATGAGTCACTGAATCATTGGCTCACTCGATTCATTCAAATGGCTGATTCATTTAGAAACTAAGCCAGTGACTGTCTTTATGAATGAGTCACTGAATCATTGGCTCACTCGATTCATTCAAACGGCTGATTCATTTAGAAACTAAGCCAGTTACTGTCTTTATGAATGAGTCACTGAATCATTGGCTCACTCGATTCATTCAAACGGCTGATTCATTTAGAAACTAAGCCAGTGACTGTCTTTATGAATGAGTCACTGAATCATTGGCTCACTCGATTCATTCAAACGGCTGATTCATTTAGAAACTAAGCCAGTGACTGTCTTTATGAATGAGTCACTGAATCATTGGCTCACTCGATTCATTCAAACGGCTGATTCATTTAGAAACTAAGCCTTAAATAAAGATAATAAAATGGGTATTAATGTTTAAAAAAAAAAAACATTAAATATGATGAAATATGTTGAAATATGAAATGATTCTCTAAATATGTAACCAAAAAAATGCCATTAGGAGGCAGCGAGTCACTGTCTTTATGAATGAGTCACTGAATCATTTGCTCACTCGATTCATTCAAACACTTGATTTATTCAGAAATGAAGCAAGTGACTCTATTTATGAATGAGTCACTGAATCAATTGCTCACTCAATTCATTCAAACACTTGATTTAATCAGAAATGAAGCAAGTGAGTGTATTTATGAATGAGTCACTGAATCATTAGCTCACTTGATTTGTTCGTTTAAAGAACTGATTCATTCAGAAACAAAGCAAGTGACTGTTATTATGAATGAGTCACTGAATCATTGGCTCACTCAGTTTGTTCAATGTGAATGTGAAATTTAGCCAACAACAAACACAAATTAACAATGTAATATTTCCCTATATTCTCTTTTGAGTATTCAAATAATCCAAAGAAAGCATCTTTAAAACAAAAAGAAAAGTCACTTTCAAAATAAGATTGAATAAACATAAAAAAATCGGACCAAAATTTTCTGTATAGGTGCATTGCCAAAACAAATAAATGAAATCTTCTTCAGAGGAATGACAAAAACAGCAGTTCACTTCAGCCAGTGACTATGTTTAGAAACGAGTCTTTAAGTCATTGATTTACTTGATTCGGTCAAAACCGTGGATTCATTCAGTAACGAATCATTGACAGGGCAGTGCCTTAAATGCCTTAATCATTTTAACACATTACTCTTTCCAAATTAACATGTTAAACGTGTTACAGCTCTAGTTTTAAAGGGATATTTCACCTAAAAATGAAAATTGTGTCATTAATTACTCACCCTCACGTCGTTCCAAACCCGACCTTCGTTCATCTTCGGAACACAAATTGAGGTATTTTTAATGAAATCCGAAAGCTCTGTTTACATGAAGCGGAAGCAAGCGCATAGGTCGTAATACTCTCCACAATTGTTTAATAAAGTAATTATTTTTATTTTCTTCGTGCACAAAAAGTATTCTTGTAGCTTTGCAAAATTGTGGTTGAACCCGTGATGTCACATGGACTATTATACCGATGTCCTTACTACGTTTGTGGACCTGGAAACATTTCAGTTGTGTTGCTGTCTATGGAGGGTCAGAGAGCTCTCGGATTTCATCAGAAATATCTTAGTTTGTGTTCTGAAGATGAACGAAGGTCTTACGGGTTTGGAACGACACGAGGGTCAGTAATTAATGACAGAATTTTCATCTTTGGGTGAACTAACCCTTTAAGCAGCCACATGTTGGTGCAAATAAAACCCTCAACATCTTTTTACTAGGGATGTAACGATTCCCTCAACTCACGATTCGATTCGATTCACAATTTTTTTTTTTTACAAAATGAGATTTAAGACAAATTATAAATTAAATGTGTCCTTTTATTATTGCTTGGACAAAATACTGTACGTTTATTTGTGAAATTGAAATATAACGCTATAATAATACTAATATAGCACTTGTAAATGATTGCTCTTTTGTTGGTTTTGATTGCTTCTATTCTCCTCATTTGTTAGTCACTTTGTTTAAAAGCATTTGCTAAATGACTAAATGTAAATGTAAATAACAAAAGTTATTTTTTTTTTTATTTTAAAACAAGCCCCAACAAACTAAGGCTTGTCTGTGCTCTTTCCATTTAAAATTAGAGGCACCCACTGCATTTTAATCACGATCCAAACAAAGATGCTGCGTACATGCAACCAGTGTTCGGGAAAGTTACTTTTAAAAGTAATGCATTACAATATTGCGTTACTCCATGAAAAAGTAACTAATTACGTTACTTAGTTACTTTTTATGGAAAGTAATGCGTTACGTTACTTTTGCGCTACTTTTAAAATCTGGACAGGGCTCGCTTGTTTGTTTTTAAAATAAAAAAAAAGTTATATTTTTGGCAAATATAAAAGCCTTTTCACACCAAAGGTGAAATGAATAAGCCTCAGGCTGAAGTGAAAGTAAATGTACATCTGTACAGTAGAACGCAGAAGAAGACATTTCAACACACTTCAGCAATAAACAAAGACACACAAATGTTTGTCTAGAGTAATTTCTGCTTATTAGTACGGTTACACTGGATCATCGACGGTCAGAAGCAAAGACATTGGTTAATAGAATGGGATTAAATATATAAAGAACATTTGTGTTGTTTAACATTTAATTATTGCAGGTTTGTGTCATATTCTGAGTTGCATTATTTGTATTCATTTTGAGGAATACTGAATCTGTGTTGTTGTTTTTTGTGAGTGAGATGAATTAATGCATATTCATATTTATTTTAAAACTACAGTAACATCTTCTGATTTCTCTCAGCATGGGGACAGCAGAGCTGTCAATCAATAAATTGGGGAAAAAAAAGTAACTTGCGTTACTTGTAATGCGTTACCCCCAACACTGCATGCAACACGAGCAGTTTTTAATCTAAATTAGATTGTATCATTTCGAAATTTGAATAAAAAATAGAATGGTTTGACTTCAGTTTTGTTAAAGCGTTTCCTTGGTTACCGCTGTAAACAAAGCAGCTGCTGCACTTATGAACAGCAATGATACAGTGTTTCCTTGGTTACCGCTGTAAACAAAGCAGCTGCTGCGCTTATGAACAGCAATGATACAGTGTTTCCTTGGTTACCGCTGTAAACAAAGCAGCTGCTGCACTTATGAACAGCAATGATACAGTGTTTCCTTGGTTACCGCTGTAAACAAAGCAGCTGCTGCACTTATGAACAGCAATGATACAGTGTTTCCTTGGTTACCGCTGTAAACAAAGCAGCTGCTGCACTTATGAACAGCAATGATACAGTGTTTCCTTGGTTACCGCTGTAAACAAAGCAGCTGCTGCACTTATGAACAGCAATGATACAGTGTTTCCTTGGTTACCGCTGTAAACAAAGCAGCTGCTGCACTTATGAACAGCAATGATACAGTGTTTCCTTGGTTACCGCTGTAAACAAAGCAGCTGCTGCGCTTATGAACAGCAATGATACAGTGTTTCCTTGGTTACCGCTGTAAACAAAGCAGCTGCTGCGCTTATGAACAGCAATATGCTTTATACAGAGGCAAGAGGAAAAGAAAAAATACAATCGAAAGAAAGTAAGTTCCCCTCAGACATACATTTATATAAACGCCTACCCCTAACTGAATCGCGATTTGTTTAGCATCTCAACCGATTTGAATCGTCACATATTTAAATAGATTTTCAACCGGCTGGCAGTTAATCGTTACATCCCTACTCTTTACCTTGGGATATGAAGATCTAAACATCTCTAGTTGTCATTGGGAGCCTTTAGGAATCAGAATGGGATAAATACGCCAAAAAATAAGAGTAAATGTGGACGGATACAGCGAGAGTCCTGCGTTAAATTAAACACCTTCGACACTTTACACCTCTTTCTCTGTGGCTCTCGGTGCGGCTGCTCTCATAAATTTATGAAGCTGGTAAGTGTGCTACAAATCATATCATAGCGCAGGAATTGCAGCGCGCTCATGTTTCCATGGAAACACCTCCAGCGCAGCTCCGAGGCGCGGAGGGAGAGATGTGATGGCCTGCATACGGTCACACAGAAATCACAGGCATTACTCACCTCACAGGGTTTGAGCGTAACAATAACCCACAGAGACAGTGCTGTGTGTGTGCTGATGTGAATGTACAGTCAGATGGTCATTATCATAATATAAACCACAACAGCACGAACATATCATCACATCGCAGTACGGTAATGTGCATGTCAGGGTTTCACAATCATGCAAAATGTGCAATTTTAAAATTGTGACTTATATGAAGTCATACATTTTCTGTAGTCAATATATATGTAATATTGTATATATTTCAGCTGGAAAATGTTTCATCATCTGTATATGAATGTATTGTCCATTAAAAATTTTTTAGTAAATAGTAAAGTTTACGAAATCCCAGATATAAAGTTTAGGTGGATAAATAATTACAATAAAATTATAATACAATTATAGTAAAATAAAAAGTAATAAATAACTCCATGTATTAAAATGTTTTATTTAATATGTTAATACACAGTGTTACACATTTTAAAGATAAATAAAAACTAAATATTAGATGAAAAGCTTAAACTTAAAAACTCTTAAACTTAAATTTACTTATAAATAAATAAAGGTTCTCTTGGTAGAGAAATGCTAAACCTAATAAAACTAAAATAATAAAAAAATATTATTTGATTATACATTTGTATTACAAGTATTATTATTATATTAATAATAAAGTTATTAGTAAATTAAAGCCAACTATAAATATTAAAACTAATAAAGACAAAAAGCACATAACAAAACACATAAATAAACTTTAGGGTTATTGGTTAGTTTGTTATTTAGTTAGTTAGTTATACATTCCGTCAATATAATTTTCCATCATTTTGATTTGTCTTTCTATCCAGTAATCACAAACTGAAAATGTAATTTAAATTAATTAGTTAAAAGATGTGGAAACCCTGTATATACTGCCGTTTTATACTATCATAGTATTTACTTTCCAATGTACTTTAAAGGAGACATATTATGCCCCTTTTTACAATATGTAATATAAGTCTCTGGTGTCCCCAGAATGTGTCTGTGAAGTTTCAGCTCAAAATACTCCGCAATAAATGCACTGCTCTCGTGTCTCCTCTGAGGCTGAGACTCTAAACAGTGTTCTGTGCTCGTCTGTGCAGCCAAACACAGAACAGTTAGCATGCTTCGCTCAGACTTTCATCATGGCATTAGAACTAGTACACCGTTGTCGCTTGCGAAATCAAATGACGGCGCCGTGGGTGGAAACTTACAGATTAAGGGGCGGTAATATTATAATGAGATCCCTTTGTCACGTCACCAAGTGAGTGAAATCAGACGTGCTTGTTTTCTCAGACGCTTGCAGAAAAAGGCTTAGCGAAACAAAGTGACTGGGTTAATATTTTTCACGTTTCCTTGGTTGGTAGATGCATCGGGGACCTGATTATAGCACTTACACCCTGGAAAAGTCAGATTTTCATGATATGTCACCTTTAAAGATAATTGTCCTGCTTATATATATAAGCAGGCCGTGAAGCTCAAGCTTGGGCGGAGCCGGCAGGGCGTGAAGCTGGAGCTTGGGCGGAGCCGGCAGGGCGTGAAGCTGGAGCTTGGGCGGAGCCGGCAGGGCGTGAAGCTGGAGCTTGGGCGGAGCAGGCAGGGCGTGAAGCTGGAGCTTTGGCGGCGCCGGCAGGGCGTGAAGCTCGAGCTTGGGCGGAGCCGGCAGGGCGTGAAGCTTGAGCTTGGGCGGCAGGGCACCAGGCTCTAGGGAGGCCTCCCGGCCTTGAAGGACGGAAGAAGCCGCCTTCCTCCTCCTCCTCCGTTTCCAAGAGGGTGGCACTGCAGCTTCGTCTGCTGCCTCTGGAGGCGCCGCAACCCCTCAGCCATCACGGGAGGCGCTGCAGCCCCCTTAGCTGAAGAACGTGCCAGGAACTCCACAAACCCCTCAAAAGATAGATGACTGCATCCTAGCATGCTCCAGGGGCTAATGGGCTCATCCAGGGCATAATTTAATAAGAAATTCAGCGCCGAGTCATTATAGCCCAGCCCCTCTGCCGCATTCCTGAACTCCATGGCAAACTCCCTCAGCTCGGTCCCTCGTTGGCGGAGGGAGCTCAGGGTCTCCAGCTGGAGCATGCGCTGGTAGAGGGGGCTGGAGAGAGTAGAGACCGGTAGGCGGTGTGAGCCCATTCTCCGCTGAGTCCCCATGTTGGCTGATCCGTTCTGTCACGGTGCGTGCGGGGAGATGAAGCGAGGACTCAATTGCAGGAGACATGGTTATTTATTTTAATAATGAAAATGAAACAAAAACAAACGCAAACCACCCCGAGGGGGAAAAACAGACAGGCAGGCCTAAAGCTGCACCACATGCAGACACGGATCAGCACAGGATGACAGACACAAGGAGAATAAATAGGAACCAAACGAGGAGGCTAACGAGGGAGACACAGGTGGAGCAACTTAAACTATAACGAGGTAACAAGATGGGAGGGGCAAGACAATAGACAGGAGAGAGCACATGGCAACAGACACACACAACACAAGCCATGTGCTCCCAGAAAACAGTCATCTGGTGGCCCTCCTGGGCACACCCGCTGAAGACTGTGACAGATAGATGGATGGACGGATGGACAGACAGACAGACAGGTAGACAGACAGACAGACACACAGACAGGTAGATAGATAGATGGACAGACAGATAGATAGATAGATAGATAGACGGATGGACGGACGGACAGATAGATAGATAGACAGATAGATGATAGATAGATAGATAGGTAGACAGATAGATAGATAGATAAAAAATAAATTAATTAAAAAAATAAGTAACTCCATGTATTAAAATAATATTTTTATTTAATACTTTAATAAATATTAATAATAATATAATTTTTTATAAATTATATTTAAAAAATAACACTCCACTCCAAAGAAATGATAAATAAAATATACATATTAAATAAAAAAATGTAAAGGTCCCATGGCATGAAAATGTCACTTTATGAGGTTTTTTAACATTAATTTGAGTTCCCCTAGCCTGCCTACGGTCCCCCAGGGGCTAGAAATGGTGATAGGTGTAAACTGAGCCCTGGGTATCCTGCTTCGCCTTTGAGAAAATGAAAGCTCAGACGGCCCAATCTGGAATCTTCCCTTTATGTCGTCATACGGGGAAAGGTTACCTCCCCTTTCTCTGCTTTGCCCACCCAGAGAATTTGGCCCGCCCCTGAGAAAATGAGCTACTACCGTGCGAGGCGAGTGCAATATTTTTTTTTTCCTGGAGAGACATCATGGCTTGCAAACGAGCGAAGCATGGCAGTTGCCCCGCCTCCCTCCTCC
>NW_015505377.1:376938-380173 GCF_001515645.1 Sinocyclocheilus grahami
AGAGAGAGTGTGTGTGTGAGAGAGAGTGTGTGTGAGTGTGAGTGTGTGTGAGAGTGTGTGTGAGAGTGAGAGTGTGTGAGTGTGTGAGTGTGAGTGTGTGTGAGACTTTCAGCATTTATCTGGTCCGCAGAGCTTTAGTGTAATCAGCAAAAACAAATGGGTCAGAACATTATAACCCGCTGTGTTGTTCCTATCTGCCGAAACGATCGTTCATCTCTGAGTGTGTGCGTAATAGTGTTATTATCTCTGTGTGTGTGTGTGTGTGTGTGTGTGTGAGAGAGAGATAGTTTTTATTCAGTCAGTGTCGGCTGACTAATGCAGAAGCTTCACTTTCACTGTTCCTGAAAATAGTCCCAGCTAGGTAACTTCCAATAAGCCTGTTTTCAGGCACTACGTAATATCATTGCAAAAATATAGAAACTCTTTGGTAATTTTTGAGCGAGATGCTAACGGTCTAATCAGATTCAATGATCTATGCTAAGCTACTGCTAAAAGTGCTACCGCCAGACCCGGAGATCGGCTGAATGGATTCGAAAACTGTTTAACTCTAGGGGAGCTGGAAAATGAGCCTATTTTCAAAAATAGTGGAGTGTTCCTTTAAAGTTGATTCAATGTTACTCTTAATGAAAACACACACACACACACACACACACACACACACAACATCAGCAATGCTACAGTGACAAAGTGGCTTATATTAAACATAAAACTTTTATGAACAGAACGAATAAGACTGATGTACCAGCGTTGTAACACAAATAAATGAAAGGTTTTTGGATTTTCCCCTTACTTTAAATGAATGCTTATGGCTCATTATTATTAATGAAGAAAAAAAATAGGCTATACAATAAAATAGTACAATGATAAATTCACTATCAATATTAAACTTTGAACTTTTCTAAACAAAATGAATATGGATTTCCCCTCGGGCTGTCTGTAATGATGAGTCAACGTGATGGTGATGATCAGGGGGAACCACAGAGGCCGGATTCATAGTTTGTGATTTATTATCTTAATTAAAACATATCAGCCGTAAAATAGTACAATGGCAAATTCGCATATATTAAACATCTAGCTTTTATTAACAAAATGAATAAGATAGCCTTGCGTTGTAACCCAGATAAATAAGGTATTTTCCCTTATTTTAAATGAATGCTTAGTTTGTGGTTCATTATTATTATTTTTTTTATGGAAACCCAGCAACAATAAAGACACTCACTTATATTAAATGAAGAAATTACAGTTTTATTAAAAGTAACGCTTTTGGATCCGCCGCCATAGTGTGTCTTCTCGCATTACTCTTGTCACGTGAAAAATAAAATGTAAAATGTGCATATAAAATATGTACAGCACAAATGTAATAGTTAAAATAAAGTTAAATAAAATTACATTTAATGAAGTTATGTTGTAAAAAAAGGGTATTTTGTTTTAATGTAATAAAACAACATACTGAAAAAAAAAAAAAAGTAAAATAATATGTTTAACAAAACAGAGTTGTTATTGATTATGGAGTTGTTTCACCCAACATTTGAAAGCAGAAACTGTTGGATTGAGATTGTTTTGTTGTGTTTGCTGTAGAATCAGAGAATCTGGACTGAAGCCTCACGCTGACAACTGTAAACTCTGTTCAGAGACGCCCTCAACGCCTGTGTGTGGATCAGACGGACACAACTACGCCTCACAGGTACACACACACACACACACACACACACACACACACACACACTCACACACACACACACACACACACACAGTGAGAACATCAAGGCTTGAGCTGGAACCAGATCAAATATTTATAAGGGTGACCGCAGGAGACAGCGATTGCTCATTGAGATAGAAGAGAGAGAGAGAGATAGAGTGGGAGGGAGGGAGGGAGGGAGGGAGGTAATTTTCTGTCTCTTACACACAAGGTCAAAATTAAAAACAGTGCATGAATCGATACAGTGACCAGGAGCAGAGCCGGCCGCCTCATTCATCACACGCATGCGATCTGCAGCCGCGCACACGCTAGAGTTTACACTCTCTACCAGATCCATCGATCCAATGCTCCATCACTGCGGCTGCAATAGCAGTCACTCTAGTTTGGACACTTCTCCTCCTTTATTTGAATTAATTAGAGCATGGATTGACAAACGTTTTTGTTAGCCGAACCTCTTTGAGGTAAAATATTATCTTGAAGTCACCCTGAGATTTTAAGTTAATATTTAAAAAATTTAACAACACATTACGTTCATGATTCTCTGATGGTCATTTGACATGCAGGTGAACAAATAAAACCAATTTGATTGTTTTTTATTTATAATAATTTATTTTTTTAAATATTTTGTATTTTTGTTTTTAAATACTTGATTCAAATAATTTTTTTTATATTTATTTGTTTGTTTTTTCCATTTATTTTTTAATACGTTTTTCAATTTATTTTTAAACATTTTTTTCAATTTTTTTCAAGTTTTTCCAACTTATTTAAAAATATTTTTATATATTTTTTACTTATTTTTAAATAATAATTTTCAGTTCATTTGTAAATATTTATTTGTTTTTATTTATCATTTATTTTTAAATATTTGTTAATTTATTTGAATGTTTTAAAACGTTTTTTAAAATGTTTTTATTTGTTTTTAAATATTTATTTTTGTTTTTATTAAAGATTTATTTCTAATTTATTTTTAATATTTTTGAAATATTCATTTTCAATTAATTTTTAAATATTAAAAAAATTAGAATTATTTATTTATTCGATGCTTTTCAGTATCTGCTGCAACTCATTTCAGAAATGTTTTTGTTTGTAAAAAATTCACATGTACACACATTTACATATTTTATTATATACGTTTTTATTTTTATCTTTTTATAATGTATTTTGTCTTATTTTAGAAAGTAGGCCATATCATCAGGTTTTTATTAACATGATAAAAATGAACTCATTCAAGCGTGTCGAAACCTTTGACTATCAACTCTTTCTTTATCCCCAAAACATCTTACACATCCAACAAACACTCGTTCTTAAGTCAGAATAGTGAAAACCCATCTTCAGCTGCTCATAGCTGCTTAATTATGTGTGTGAGTGTTGCTTTGAGACATAAACAAACTGCGGTCCTTTCATATGAAGCTCTCTCTCTTGTGTGTGTGTGTGTGCGTGTGTGTGTGTGTGTGTGTGTGCGTGTGTGTGTGCGTGTGCGTGTGCGTGTGTGTGTGTGTGTGTGTGTGTGTGAGTGTGTGTGAGTGTGTGAGTGTG
>NW_015505377.1:380601-385731 GCF_001515645.1 Sinocyclocheilus grahami
TGTGTGTGAGTGTGTGTGTGTGTGTGTGTGTGTGTGTCTGTGTGATCAGTGTAAGCTGGAGCAGCAGGCATGTTTGTCGGGGAAGGATCTGTCCGTTCTGTGTTCTGGTTCGTGTCCTTGTATCAGTCCTGGACCTCCTAAAGCAGAACCCAAGATCACGACGAATCCAGAGACGTCACCCGAACCCAAACCAGGTCCACACACACACATTACTCCATCAGCTCTCACTGTAAACCTGCAGAATGATGTTTGGTGTCACAGCGAGTTCAGACATGCATGTTTTATGAAGCCTAGTTAGTTGAAATTTTAATGCATTTGAGTGAGTTTATTGTTCCTCTGCATTATTAATCTGCTGGCAGAAGTTAAAGAGAATCTTCTCATTATTTACTGGTGTTTCTGTCTCTCTAGAGCTCTGCACCGGTCAGGATTTGGCAGATTTGGGCGACAGACTCCGAGACTGGTTTCAGCTTCTCCACGGAAATGCAAAACAGAACAACTCTGGAAGACAAAGCACAGCGTCAGGTGAAAACACAACAGAGTTCACTGCACTGTGAAGAAGTCTCTTCTGCTCACCGAGGCTGCATTTATTTGATTAAAAAATATGAAATATTATTGCAATTTATAATAACTGATTTCTGTGTGAGTATCTATTAAACTGTAATGTATTTCTGTGATGCGCAGCTGTATTTTCAGCATCATTACTGCAGTCTTCAGTGTCACATGATCTTCAGAAATCAGTATAATATGCTGATCTGCTGCTCGAGAAACATTTCTGATTATTATCAATGTTGAAAACTTTGGAAACCTATTTCCGCCATGGAATAAAAAAATGAAAAAGGTGGCTGTGAATTACATCACAATTCTGACGAGTTAGCATCTTGCAATTATGTCTTTTGTTTTCACCAAAAATAAAAAAGGTAAAAATTTGTATCTCACAATTTTGACATTTTTTCTCAGAATTGTTAATTTAACAACAGATTTACTTGTAAATGTTTCTCTGATGTCTGGTAATAGTTAATAGTAGTTATTATCAATGTTGACATGCAGGTAAACGAAAAGAGTATTTTACAATTAGTTTTATTGTTTTTTAGTTATAAATATTTAATTAAAAAAATGTCAGACCCATTTTTAAATATTTAATTTAAAATATATGTATCTCACTATTCAGACTTTTTTTCTGAGTGTACATCTAATTGTGAGTTTATATCTTGGAATTATTAATTTTTTTCTCAGTACAAGAGAATTCAGAAAAAAGTCAGAATTGTGACAAAACCTTTTTTTATCCTGTGATGGAAACAAGCTTCTATAGTTTCATGTTTTTGTTGAAACTCTGATACATTGTATTTTTCAGGATTCACAGATGAATAGAAAGTCTAAAAGAACAGAATTTATTTGTAACATTAGAAATGTCTTTACTGTCACTTTTGATCAATTTAATGCATCCTTGCTAAATAAAAGTATTAATTTCCTTAAAAAAAAAGATCAGTTGAGTATATTATCATGTATTATCTCTCTTGAGCTTTCATAATGCATACTGTTACAATTATTATTTTTTAACTCTTTCCCCGCCAGCGTTTTTGGAAAAAGTTGCCAGCCACCGCCTGCATTTTTGCTGATTTTCACAAAAGTTTAATGGCCCCCAGAATATTTTGTTGTATGAATATATGAACATGCAATACATCAAAATAAAGATCAAAACAAAAACCCCCGTTTTATTCTAGCTTCAAGCATTGTTTTTTAATCAACACTAGAATGTAGGTAGATTTCATAAAAAAAGCATTTTTTAAGAGAAAATCGCATTTTTATCAAATACTACATCTGAATCGTATTCAGTAATATGATCAAAGATGCAGTAGAAAGCTTGCACAGTCCTTTAACACTTTCTGGATCCACATTTCACTCGCTAACATTAGGCAGTTTTCATTTATATGCGTTTAGTGTCGATGGTCGCATTATTTTTCATATGGATTTGCTTATATAGGATTTCGCTCGTTTCTGCGTCTTCCTGTCCTGTGTTTTTGATCGGCACTTTCTATCTAGACTCATTCAGGAGATGTGTAATAGCGCCTCCTAGCGTATAACAGCGAGAACACAGAATCCCGGATAATTCCGTGTTTGGCAGGGAAAGAGTTAAATTGTTGGGTTATCGCTCTGAATCTCAGTTGGTTCCTCTGCAGTGTTTGACCGGGGGCTCGTGGCCGGCTGTAAGGACTCCATCGGCTGGATGTTCTCCAGGCTGGACACCAGTAACGACCTGTTCCTGGATCAGTCCGAGCTGGCCGCCGTAAACCTGGAGAAGTATGAAGTGTGCATCAGGCCCTTCTTCAACTCGTGCGACTCGTACCGCGACGGGAAGGTTTCCACGGCAGAGTGGTGCCTGTGCTTCTGGAGAGAGAGTGAGTGTGTTGTTATTCACTGAGCTCAGATCATGAGGAATCTTGATCCTTTGATAGAAAAGTTCATTGGAAAATTACATTACAAGTGGACCACTTATATAAGTGTATAAGTGTTATATATATATTTAATATTTAATATTTAATTTAATATTTAATCCACTGTTTTTAAGTTTTTTTTACAAGTGGACCACTTATACATAAAAAAATTGCCAAGCAATGTCTAAATTAAATTAAATTAAATTGAATTGAATTTAAAATTGAATTGAATTGAATTGAATTTTTAATCCACTGTTTTTACATTTTTTTTTACAAGTGGACCACTTATACATTAAAAAATGTCTAGTAAAATAGTCTATAGTAAAATAAAATGTAATTTAATTTAATTTAATTTAATTTTTAATCCACTGTTTTTAATGTTTTTTTGTTTTTTTTACAAGTGGACCACTTGTATATAAAAAAATTGGCAAGCAATGTTTAGTAAAATAGTGTATAGTAAAATTAAATTAAATTTAATTAAATTTTTAATCCACTGTTTTTAACGTTTAAAAAAAAAAAAAAAAAATTGATTGTTTGTTTTTTATTCTTTTTTTAATGTGTAATCGTATTCAGTAATATGATCAAAGATGCAGTAGAAAGCTTGCACAGTCCTTTAACACTTTCTGGATCCACATTTCACTCGCTAACATTAGGCAGTTTTCATTTATATGCGTTTAGTGTCGATGGTCGCATTATTTTTCATATGGATTTGCTTATATAGGATTTCGCTCGTTTCTGCGTCTTCCTGTCCTGTGTTTTTGATCGGCACTTTCTATCTAGACTCATTCAGGAGATGTGTAATAGCGCCCCCTAGCGTATAACAGCGAGAACACAGAATCCCGGATAATTCCGTGTTTGGCAGGGAAAGAGTTAAATTGTTGGGTTATCGCTCTGAATCTCAGTTGGTTCCTCTGCAGTGTTTGACCGGGGGCTCGTGGCCGGCTGTAAGGACTCCATCGGCTGGATGTTCTCCAGGCTGGACACCAGTAACGACCTGTTCCTGGATCAGTCCGAGCTGGCCGCCGTAAACCTGGAGAAGTATGAAGTGTGCATCAGGCCCTTCTTTAACTCGTGCGACTCGTACCGCGACGGGAAGGTTTCCACGGCAGAGTGGTGCCTGTGCTTCTGGAGAGAGAGTGAGTGTGGCATGTGCTTTTCTTGGGAAATGATCAGCAAGATTATGTTTCAGTGCAAAAACAAATAACATAGCAAGTGGACCCCTAGGGAAAAATTAGCAAAAGCGAGAGAAAAAATATTTTAAAGAATTATTAAAAAGTATATTTTCTCAGATGGTTCTTCTGAACCATAAATTGTATCATTTTAATGTTAATATATAATTTTTTTTGTGTGTGTGTGTGATTTGAGAGATGGACTGCTGAGTCATTGATTTTTTATATAATTTTTTTCACGTATTTTTTGCAGAACCTCCATGTTTGGCTGAAATCGAGAGGATTCAGATGCAAGAGCCGTCTAAGAGGAAACCGGGTAAATGCACACAAACCAGCACAAATGCAATTACAAGAAAATGATTAAAAATGAAGCCACTTGCGGTTAAGAAAGGAAGGATATAATACGCAATATATGTGCAATGGATAGAAGATAGAAGACTTTTTTGAATACATCAAACTCATATAATCAGACTTCTATTAAATTGGAAAAAGTGTTTTTTGAATGGAAAATGGATGCAATGTATTTTCTTTGTGAGTTACAGGTGAATTCTATGGATTCTATTGTGTATAGTTGATTGATGACATCTATATGGTTAATATTAGTTAAGTAGCTAAATGAATTAATGAATAAATACATACATATATGCATACAAAAATAAATATATACAATTTAAAAAGACCAGGAACATGAATTAAGAGAGCAAATATTTTTAATTTATGTTTTAAAATGGTAAAAATTTTGTAACCATGTTAATGTTTTTGTATTAAATAAATAATGCCAGTCTTAAAAATAAATAAATAAAAATCATTAAATATAAAAAATAATTATATATAAAAAATAAATTAAATATAAATAAATACAATTAAATAAAAATTCATATTTAATAGTTTCGAAGTGGTAAACATTTTGTAACAATATTAATGTTCTTGTATTATTATAAAAAATAATGCCAGTCTTGATCGCTGTATTCATTCCCCATGTTGAACTGGCTGCAATTTTATAAATAATTAAATATAAACAAATACAGTTAAATAATTCAATAAATTAATAACAAATCAATAAACAAATAACAAAAATTATAAAGAAACTATATCACTGTAAAGTCACTTTTTAAATTTAGTTTTAATCTTGTTTAATTAGCTAAAAATAAATAAAGTATAATGAAATATAAATAAATAATAATTAAAGATTATTTTAGTTTAATATTTAAATATTTATTCAATAAATTAATAAAGGTAAATAAATATTAACACATAAATAATAATGAATAAAAACAATAAGTAAATAAAATAAAAATACCAAGAACATGAATTAAAAAAGTAAAAAGTTTAAATTTCACATAACATCACTAATACTTGTGTGCATGCGTGTTTGTGCTTGCGTGTGTGTATGTGCTTGTGTGTGTGTGCTTGCGTGTGTGTATGTGCTTGTGTGTGTGTGTGTGTGTGTGTGTGTGTGCGTGTTTGTGTGTGTGTGTGTGTGTGTGTGCGTGTGTATGTGTGTGTGTGTGTGTGTGTGTGTGTGTGTG
>NW_015505377.1:387399-388317 GCF_001515645.1 Sinocyclocheilus grahami
TGTGTGTGTGTGTATGTGTGTGTGTGTGTGTAGGCATGTACATCCCCAGTTGCGATGAGGACGGTTATTACCGGAAGCTGCAGTGTGACCGCAGCCGTGGCCAGTGTTGGTGTGTCGACCCTCACGGAGCCGAGGCCCCGGGGTCCCGGATCCACGGAAACCCTGACTGCGGTGAGTGACCGCCATCAAAGTCCCTTTCAAGGAAAGTCCGTTCACTCGGCCGCCATATTTGCAAAGCCTCCAGGCAGCTCAAACAAGAACAAGTCCTATCTAAATGAACGGGGGAATCCTGAAATCTCAAAAACTGCTCGATGAACTCGCAATTAAATTACAGATTTCAAATCAGCAACAAAATCTGAAATAAACTGCCCCATGAATGTTGTTTCTTAAGCTCAAATAGTGTTTAAAAAGCGTATTTTTCAGGCTAGACCAGCCTCAGGTTTCTATGGGAACCGGAGCTTCTAAGGCCGCTGCTGTGATGCAATGACTTTACCAGTCAGCGATTGGCTCTTTCATTTAGAAGGCAGGACTATTCTGCCATATTGTTTCTCCCATTCATAAGTATAGGAGTGAACCATCTTTGTATTTCTATAGTCTTTGCCACCGTCTGCGGCTTCGGTGGATTCCTGTTAGTGGAGTGTGCAGTGGGGCTGCACGATATTGCAAAAAAACACTTTTATGCAAATATTTTTTATTTTTATGCAAAATAAATTGCGATATATAAAAAAAAATCAGCAAATAACTTAAATAGCTCTATTTAGAAAAAAATTATCAATGATTTTGTGGGTGAGTAAATCAGCATAGAAAATAAACAAATTACAAACATAGATAAATATAGTAGAACAGGGGTTTTCAAAGTCTAAGCCAGTGGGCAGTGCCCCCCCCCCCAACACACACACACACACACACACACACACA
>NW_015505377.1:389439-390528 GCF_001515645.1 Sinocyclocheilus grahami
GTGAGCGGTATGCATTTGTTTCCTCGCTGCGCAGAGAAGACTAATTCGTGGTTGCAGTGACGTCAGAAACAGACGAAGGTCATCCTCCACTTGAAGACGTGAACGATATTTGTTCTTGATGAATGTCATAGCAGAAAATCCTGATTCGCACAAATACGTTGAAACGAATGGTAAAGGTTTCCTCAGTGCTCTTTGTGTGAGTTCAGGAAATTCATTTTGAGCAGAGAGCCAGAAATGCCCAATGGAAGAGGCTGTAATCATTTGCTCCACTTCATGATTACTAGTCAGATCAATCAAAGCCTCTTCGTCTTGTATAGACAGTGCGTCACTTTCTGCTGGCTTGAACTTGAATGGATTGCGAATCCACTCATCCTGGATTGTCTCGTTGGAAAAATAGTGTGTGAATTGCTGACACAGACCCCTTAGGTGTTCAGCGACCAAAGGCTGAATAGGAACCACTGTCGAGCGGTATGCTGGATCTTGCATGAAGTCAGCCAGCGTAGGAAACATGTCCACGCATCCTTTCTCCACACGAGTGGCCCATAGATCCAGCTTTCTCCGGAACGAGGACACTTGCTCAAATGCCGAAAACACATCGCAGTCTCTGCCCTGCAATGATGTATTAAGCGTGTTGAGGCGTTCAAATATGTCCGACAAATAAGCTAACCTTGCGATCCAGCTCGAATCACTCATGTGCTGCGCCAGTGGGGATTAAAAGACGAGCATTTAGAGGTCGTGCTTTTATCAGGTTGACAATTTTCACAGCTTCGTCGAGGACACTCCGAAGATCATTTGGCATCTTCTTGGCAGCTAAAGCTTGTCTATGGATTGTGCAGTGGTGCAGTGGGTCTCTCGGAGCTACCTCTTTAACCCTCGATATGAGACCACTGTGGCGGCCCGTCATTGATTTTGCCCCATCGCCCCATCACCCACAGCAGCGTTCCCAGTCTATATCGTTCTTTCTCACAAATTCGTTCAATTTGTTGAAAATGTGTTCACCTGTTGTGTGGGTGGGCAAAGGACTACTAAATAGAAACTCTTCTTGAATGTCCATGTTTTTCACGTACCGCACATATGTTAACAGCTGAG
>NW_015505377.1:391874-402084 GCF_001515645.1 Sinocyclocheilus grahami
CTACTAAATAGAAACTCTTCTTGAATGTCCATGTTTTTCACGTACCGCACATATGTTAACAGCTGAGCGCAGCTGGCCACATCGGTGGATTCGTCGATCTGGAGTGCAAAAAATGGGCTGTGTCTGACGCTGTCTAAAACTTGCTCCTTCACATCCTGTGCCATGTCTGAGATGCGCCGACTTATTGTGTTGTCAGAGAGTGGAACAGAATCGATCTTAGAAGCCGCTGCCTCTCCTAGCATCACGGAACATAGGTCTTTTGCTGCCGGCATAATTAACGTCTCTCCAATGGTATGTGCTTTGCCTGCCTTGGCAATACGCAATGCAACGCGATATGACGCTTCAGTGGCCTTTCCATTTAATTTGACAAAATCTTCCACAATTTTTTTCTGACCTTGAAAGGTTTGAAGTTTTCTCTGGAAAAATTCTGGAGGTTTTCCTGCTACCTCAGCATGCTTGGTTTCAAGGTGTCGCCGAAGTTTTGCAGGCCTCATGCTGTCATTAGCCAAAATATCTTGACAAACCACACATAAAGGTCGTGGCTCATCAGCTGGTCCTGTCCACGTAAACCCTAAACTCAAATACTGATCATCATATCGTCTTCTTTTGGGTTTAAGCCCTGAAGTTGAAGGCTTTGAATCGGGGGGTGTCAGAAACCGCTCCATTGTATTATTAGGCATATACATATTGGCGGGCTTGTCAAACAGCAGCGAATTCACAGCTACAGCCTTCTGGGTGAAAAATGTTTCTCATATTTCTGACTTATTTTTTTAGTATCGTTTAAATAAAAACATTTATATATAATAAAAAATACATATAATAATTTAATTAAGCTAAATCGCCTAAGCCATAAGCAGCTGTGTTTACTTGCAGAGACATGCATTTTGACATAATTTCACCCGTATGTGTCATTTCAGGCACAAATATAGACGTGGAAGTGAACAGAGTTCAATCCTGTGCATCTTCAGTTCTTCTTCGGACACGTCTCCAGCCTTTAGCTATGCTGCTCCTTATCTCTGGAATTTACTCCCATTTTCATCTTTTTAGGAAGGCTTACCGGTGATAGTTTTATGTAATTCCTATTGACTTTAAAGGTTTGAATTTTATTGATGCTTGTAATTGTTTAGATTTTTTATTGCATGTAAGTTGACCTTGAGTGTCATGTAAGGCGCCCCATAAATAAAATGTATTATTATTATTATATGCATGTCTCTCATACACTAAACATCGCACATCCTGCGAATGCGTACAGCGCGGTATCGATGCTGAAGCGATATGTGACCCTGGAGCACAAAACCAGTCGTAAGGGTCAATTTTTCGAAATTGAGATGTATACATCATCTCAATATTTGGCTGAGATGCAACTATTTGAAAATCTGGAATCTGAGGGTGCAAAAAAATCTAAATATTGAGAAAATCATCTTTAAAGTTGTCCAAATGAAGTTTTTAGCAATGCATATTACTAATCAAACATTAAGTTTTAGGTACGGAATGATTTTTGGCATAAAAGAAAAATCTATTGCTACAAATATACCCCAGCGACTTAACTGCTTTTGTGCTGCAGGGCCACATATATCGTGCAGTGATTGAAACTCTGTGTCTGTGTGCCGTAGACGAGCTGCTGAGCTCCGGAGACTTCAGCAGCGGTGTCGGCTGGGAGGACGAGGAGGAGAAAGACGTGGATGAGAACGCAGAGGAAGAGGAGGAGGAGGAGGAAGAGGAGTCTGACGACGGCGGATACATCTGGTAAAACAGCATCAGCGTCTGCGGTCCGGTGCACCGAAAAACCACCGGATTTACTTCTGCTTCCTGAAGCCTTCCACCAGCGCTTGAGTTTGCATTTCAGTGTTTTTCATTTCTGTCATCGCTTTAACGGATGCAAGATTCAGATGCAAGAAAGACTCAAACTCTGCGACACGGCAAACACGAGAGCCTGGAGTTTGATGCATCATCATTAACAGGGTATTACGGTTTATTTGAGGGGATTTATGCAACAGAACTTGGTTTCTAAACCTCTGGAGATCAGGTTTACACTCACTGTACAGACCTTCATCTGTGTGAACGCAACTATAATCATGAGTTTCAGCTTCTGTCTCTCTAAAAATCATGTTTTTATGCTCTTATGCACTAAAAATGATAAACATAATGCATATTCCCTACATTAAGGCTGGTTACTGACATTTCAGATATGCTCATATGCACATTTATGATGTTTGCTCTCTGGAGCAGCTAAAAAAGTCAAAAAATTAATTCACAATAAAAAAAAAAAAAATTTAAATTGTAGAAAATATTACTAAATATATTGTAGAAACGTAATTTTCTGTAAAGCTGCTTTGCAGTAGTTTGTATCGTGAAAAGCTCTATACAAATAAACTTGAATAGAAAATTGTGCAAAGATACTGTATGAATTGTTTGCGTTTGCAAATCGAATTTTGTGATTATGAATAAGGTTATGAATTTATCAATCGTTTTGTAAATATATCAACTTTTTGTGAATGTGAATTAGCTTTAGTTTGAGTTTATTACAGTTTATAAGTAATGTATTTATTACAAGTATATATTTGCAAACATAAATTGATAAGCTCATAATCTAATTCATATTCACAAAATATGATTTGCAAATACACAAATTTACATCCACAAACAAAATGTGAATTTGCTTGCAGAAATGTGCAAAGATACTGTATATATTTGCAAACATAAACTGACAAACTCACAGCTAATTTATATTCAGAAAATATGCATTGCAAAATTGAAATTCACTAAATGCAAAACCTAATTCTTAAATACAAAAGTATGTTTGTGCCTTCCTGAAAGTTTCTGCATCAACAGATTGACGCATTTGTGAATTTGCTTGCATTTAAGTTTATTATTATAAGTATATATTTATAATTTATATGTGAAGCATTTATATAAGTGTGCTTATTATAAATATACATTTGCATATACATTATGTATTATTTATTAAGTATATAATGGCAAACAGAAAAAGACAAACTCATAACCTTTCATATTCACAAAATATGATTTGCATATGCACAAAGATTTTTAAATTCAAAACTAGTTTATAAACACAAGTATGTTTGTCTTTTCTTACATGTTCGCAAAATATGATTTGCACATGCACAATAAAATTTACATCCACAAAATAAGATTATGAATAACGAAATGGGAATGTGAAACCGTACGCATTTGTGAATCATATTTGGTGAATGCATTCATTTTGAGACTATTTTAGCTCCATATTGCTCTGCCGATAACTATATTTGCAAAAGAATCAATGTAGCAAACACAGACCTGGAGCTATCCAGCTCTTTAAACAGCACCTGTCCAGTCAAATTACTGAAATGTAATTAACTTAATTATGAGGACTGACGACTGAAATACTTTGCGTTCACACTCGTCTCAGTCTCTGAATCCGAACTGACTCCGGTTTCTGTTAACTGAAGCCTGTGTGGGACCTCAAAGGTCATTTTTGCTCAAACAAAACATGAAAGGTTATGACTTATTGATTTATTTTTTATATTGCATGATCGTTCACAGCAGAAAGCTCTTTTATTGGCTCTTTCTCTGTAAAATAGCAGTCAACGCGTGATGTTGAGAAGCTCGGCTCCCCGAAATCTGTGAAATAAAATGGTGTAAATAACTGAAGTGTCTCTCTCTGATACATAATCAGCTGTGTGTTCGTGTGTAAGGATGCATTTGATGTTCTCTACATCTGAAGAAAATCCAGAGGAGAAATATCTCACGATGCGTCTGAGAATCAATATCTGGCAGCGCTAAATTAATATACAGCCTCGGAGTCAGTGAAAACACTGCTGTGATATCAAACAGCGTGAGAATCAGATCACTCATGCTCATTGATGCATCAAAAAATATTATTCTGAATGAGTTTGAATGTGATATTACTTCTGTTTCATTCATCGCACTGGAAACGGAAGGAGCTGAGTGCAGTGCATTGTGGGATACTGTATTCGAGCGGTATGCTGCAGTTTCCCAAATGTAGTAAAGATCTATGCATACAGTAATTTGCATACGCAACAGGGTTCTTATTATAACTAATACTAAAACCATAAAAAAAATTATTTGCTTGAAATGCAAAAAAAACATAACTTAAAATAAATATTTAAAAAAAATGTAATTTACTTGCTAAGATGACTTTTCTAATTTTTTAGTTTAACTTTATGTACTAAAATAACTATTTAAAGCTAAAGCTGTAAAGGCATTTAAAAAAGCTAAAAGCAAAATTACGAAGTGTTTAACTAAAATAAAAATAAAAACAAAGTATAAAAATACAAATTAATTCAAAATATTAATTAAAAACGATAACAGTTAGGCCTATTAAATTACTCTTACTAGCTAAATTAATAAAAATGCTAATAGTTATAACAAAATTTACAAATTACTACAACTTTAATTAAAATAAAAACTGTATAAAAATTAATTCAGAATATAAATAAAAACCAAAAGTTACTAAATTACTATTATTAAAAAACTACGTTACTTACTAAATTAATAAAAACGATAAGAATTGGTGAATTACTACAACTTAAACTAAACGAGAACAAAGTATTAACAAAAACCATATAAAAATATTAATAAAAACTATAATAGTTACTAAATTACTATTACCAAAAAACGGAGTTACTAAATTACTTCAACTTTAAAATTAAGGTAAAAACATAAAAAGAAATTCAAAATATTAAAAACTATAATAGTATATCATCAGTGATACTGAAATAACACTGCTGTGCCGTATAGATGCTATGTACTGCAGGAATAGTGTGCATTTACAATTCATGCATTTGGCAAATGCTTTTATCCAAAGCCACTTGCATTACTGTGAAGGTGTATATTGATTTTATTTCATGCATTCAAATAGCATACACTTTTGCTCATGCATTCCCTAGGGATCGAACCCATGACCTTGGTGTCGCTGTTTGAGCTGCAGTGTGGTAGTTTGTTTTATGAAAAGGGAAAATCAGGCAGAAGAAACCAGAATGCTTTCAGCATCATGCAGCGGTGATGATGCAAGTGTTTCAGACTCTCACACATTCACATTTGCAGTTGTGTGCTGTAACCAGTTTACAAATTCAAACAGTTTTATTTATTAACCCCGAGACTCATAGCCAATGTGAGCATGCATGCACTCTTTATCTGAGATCTGGAAGTCACTGCTGCCTCCGGCTGTTGTGCAGTGGAACTGAAGGTGACTGAGGTTTAACTAACAATTTAAAGGAATATTTGGCCAATCGATAGAATTCTGGGTTACACTTGATTTTAAGGTGTCTTTGTTACAGTTTAATTATACAGATGACTACTGGGTAAATATTAATTAGCATGTACTTACTATAGATTTAGGGTTAGTTGCATGATGTAATTATTGTAAATTACTGTTATTACTTTAAGTACATGTAACAAGGACACTGTTAATTAAGGTGTTAAAAAATTTGGATTTTTCAGAACGTCTCTTTACGAGTTCTTTTGTTTTCAGAATTGTGATTTGTTCTGCACTTCTCGGCCACCATACATATGGGTTTGGAGCCACAGAATTTTTGTTTACACTTTATTTTAAGGTGACTTTGTTACACTGGTACTTCCTATTATAATAACAATACATTATGCATAATTGCATGCAGGTAACACTAATCCAAACTCTAACCCTAACTATATAGTAAGTACATGTAGTCCTTAAATGTATAATTACACTGTAACAAGAGCACCTTAAAATAAAGTGTAAACAAAAATTCTGTGGTTCCAAACCCATACGACTAATTCTTGAGTAAATCATAAAGAGACATTCTGAAAAATCCATACGCTTTCTATGCAAAGACAGCTCACATCTGTCAAGCTCCAAAACGTGCCATTAAGTGTCATATTGCATATGAATTTACTGAAAATAGACTGAAATCGAGCTCTCAGATCTCATGTGTTGGTGTGCGTGAGTCATATGAATTACTGTTAGGATGCTTTTATACTTGTAGAATATCTCTGATTTATAGGTTTATCTTCTACTAGTTTATCCAGTCAGTACTTAACTGTATTGTGATTGGTTTCATTTTTTTCTTATTCAAAAAATTTTATATTTGCTGAATATGTACTCATCTCTAGGCCATTCAAGATTAGGATGAGTTTGTTTCTTCATCAGATTTGGAGAAATGCGTCTCAGCAGTGGATGCTCTGCAGTGAATGGGTGCCGTCAGAATGAGAGTCCAAACAGCTGATAAAAGCATCACAATAATCCACAGCACTCCAGTCCATCAGTGAACATCTGGAGAAGACAAAAGCTGAGACAAATCCAGCATTAAGACGATTTAACTTCAAAACAGAGCTCCCGGTGAGTGAATTTTCTGCCAATTTTCATTTTTGGGTGAATTATTCCTTTAATTTTCATTGCATCCTGGTCCAGTGAGGTGAAAAGTAGGTGAAAGATGTGTTGCATGCATGATAAAGTATGCCTTCCAGTGTGTTCAGACGACTAAAGAGTGAATTATCAGTTTTAAAATGCTTACTAGCTTTCTGAACTTGAAAATCAAGATATTAAATAACAACAGTAGAAACATTCTTCAAAATAGTTATAGTTTATAGATGTTTACAGTCTGTTATGATGGATTCCTGTACACTCAAGTCAAGGCTATGAACAATAAAAACACATTTATATTTCATTATACAATATTTACACACTTGCAAAAAATGATCAGATCTGTGCCGTAGGTGCTCTCGTATCAGACGAGCCAAAGCTTCACCTGATGATCAACAAACACCGACGGCATCTGATGACATTATCTACACGAACACTGTACAGTAGATTATATATTACAGCATACTGTACATCTCAAGCACATCAGCTCTTTATAATGCAGGACGATGCTAAATAATACTACAACACTCAAGTAAAAACTCCCCGATCAAACGTGGTCTTAATATTACTCAGAAGCTGCAGGAACTGAAAAATCACACGTACTTGTACTTTGATCATTATTTAAAAAGCAATGGCTCGACTCCAGGCTCGCAGGCCTTTAATACGGTACCTTCTGCGTTTAAAGCTGCGGTGCGTCAATAGCACACATGCAGAACAGACGGGACTAAAGCGACAAAACCAATCAATAAACTATCCACTCAAACGATCAAATCAACAGCTGTTATTTATAGAAGCTCGTTTCTGCCACAGGATAAAAAATTCAAAAGGAACTGTGACTTTTTATCTCAGAATTCGTCATTTTTTCCTAGCAATTCTGAATTTAGATGTTATATTTTTCCTCAGAATTATGAGAAAAGAGGTCCATAATGTGAGAAAAAGTTAAAAAGTTGCAATTGTCTTTTCTTTATTGTTTATTTCATTGTGGGGGGGGGGGGGGGGGGGGGGGGGGGCTATTAGTTGATACAACTGTCCTCATATAGTATCAAATAAATATCATAATCATACGTAGTTTGGAAGTTTTGTCTTATCATTTGTGTTATCATTTCTAGAATAAAATAGTGATGTTTATATTTTTTATTAATATTGTTTATTTTTTATATTAACTCTTTCCCCGCCAGCATTTTTGAAAAAGAACTGTAAGATGTAACCTTATTACTCTGAGGAAAAAAAGTGTCAAAATTGTGAGATATTAACTCAGAATTCTGACTTTTTCTTGCAATTCTTGACTTTTCTTTCTTCTTTTCTTCTTCGTGAGGAAAAAAGTCAGATATAAACCAGAAATCGCAAGAGCAAATGTCAGAATTGCGAGATCTCACAATGCACACTTTCCTCACAATTTTAAGAAAATAGAAAAATGTCAAAATTGTGACTTTAGAAACACAGAATTATGACTTCTCACAGTTCTGAATTTTTCTTTAATTTGTGAAAAAAAAATCTGAATTGTAAGATAGAAAGTCACAATGACCTTTTTTTATTTTTATTGAATTTTTTAATCCGCGTTCCATACTTATTGCTGATAATAAAATCAAATCATGCCAGAGCGGCTGAAATCAGTCGATGTACTGCGAGAGCCAGCGGAAACCTTCGCCGTAACCCTGCTTCTTCAAGACGCTGCACATGAAGACCTCCAGCGGCCGCAGGTTCAGCTCCTTCAGCGACACGCTTCCCTGCACACACAACACCAGTCACTCCAAACTGTGTTCAGCTACATACAAACATGTTATCATGCTTACTGACAAATCCTCATTAGTGTTTCATACACACGACCAGTCAAAAGATTTTTAATGTTTTTTAAAGAAGTCTCTTCTGTTCACCAAGACTGCATTTATTTGATCCAAAGTACGGCAAAATTTAGAAATATTTGTACTATTTAAAATAGCTGTGTTCTATGTGAATATCAGTTAAACTGTAATGTATTTCTGTGATGCGCAGCTGTATTTTCAGCATCATTCCTCCAGTCTTCAGTGTCACATGATCTTCAGAAATCAGTATAATATGCTGATCTGCTGCTCGAGAAACATTTCTGATTATCATCAATGTTGAAAACAGCTGAGTATATTTTTTTCAGGTTTCTCTGATGAATAGAAAGTTCGGAAGAACAGTATTTATCTGAAATAAAAATATTTTGTAACATTATAAATGTCTTTATCATCACTTTTGATCAATTTAAAGCATCCTTGCTAAATAAAATAATTAATTTCTATAATTTCTTCCCCCTGAATCCTGAAAAAATGTACTCAACTCTTTTAAATATTGATAATAATAATCAGAAATGTTTCTCGAGCAGCAGATCAGCATATTATACTGATTTCTGAAGATCATGTGACACTGAAGACTGGAGGAATGATGCTGAAAATTCAGCTGCGCATCACAGAAATACATTACACTTTAACAGATATTCATATTGAAAACAGCTGTTTTACATTATAAAAATATTTCACAATTTTTACAGTATTTTTGA
This sequence comes from Sinocyclocheilus grahami, assembly GCF_001515645.1. Classification (NCBI taxonomy): domain Eukaryota; kingdom Metazoa; phylum Chordata; class Actinopteri; order Cypriniformes; family Cyprinidae; genus Sinocyclocheilus; species Sinocyclocheilus grahami. Next base: position 400,757 of record NW_015505377.1, read on the forward strand.
TCAAATAAATGCAGCCTTTGTGAGCAGAAGAGACTCTTTCAAAAACCATGTCTCCAAACTTAAACAAGTACTGTACACTCAGAAACTACTAGTGATTTTCTCAAATAATTACAAAGAAAAGGCCAGTAACACTGAATGAAGTCAGCACAGATGTTGCTGTCGGTGAGTTTGTCCGCACTTGTCTGGTTGTGGAGTTGTGTGTTGAACTGGACGGAGGCTTTGCTGCTCTTCAGTCGGATCTGACCCCAGTATGAGACGGCCTGGACCTCCACACTGTAGCTGCTGTTGGCCTGAAGCCCTTCCAGATCCACCGCGCTTCTGGCCTGAAACCGCAGAAGAAACCAGTCATTAAACCTTCACACAGTCTCAGTTCATCAGTTCATCAAGCATTCAAAACTACATCACTATATTACACTCAACAGATCTGTCTTCAGTCCTGTCTTCATCTGTGTAAATATAATTGTATTCCCAAAAATCAAGTGAATTTAATATATGGGAATTTACTGCTATGAATTGTATTTGTTATACATTGCATAATATAGTATATATGACATACGTCAATTTTTCAAAATTGAGATGTATGCATCATCTGAAAGCTGAATAAATAATCTTCCATTGATGTATGGTTTTTTAGGATCGGACAATATTTGGTTGAGATACAACTATTAGAAAATCTGGAATCTGAGGGTGCAAAAAAATCTAAATATTGAGAAAATCATCTTTAAAGTTGTCCAAATGAAGTTCTTAGCAATGCATATTACTAATCAAACATTAAGTTTTGATATATTTACGGTAGGACATTTGCAAAATATCTTCATGGAACATGATCTTTACTTAATATCCTAATGATTTTTGGCATAAAAGAGAAATGTATAATTGTGACCCATACAATGTATTGTTGGCTATTGCTACAAATATCCCCCAGCGACTCAACACTGCTTTTGTGCTGCAGGGACACATATATGGGAAAACAAATGAATTAAACTACAGGACTGATATTGAAATGATAGTTCTGACCTTGTACATGACCACCCAGATCAAATGTAGTGAAAGTCATTCCTGCGATGGTCAGCTCCTCTGACGCTGAGAGAAACACAATCAGCCCTGAGCAATGCCTGATGGGATTTATTCACCTCACAGCTCTATTGTGTTTTAATTGTAGTAATCGAGTCTTACTGGGGTGTAATGTGGGCACATGTTGTCCTAATCTGTCGTCTTTGAGCATGTGCAGTAGAGTCGTCTTCCCAGCATTATCCAGCCCAAGAAAAACCAGCTTTCCAGACTTCTTATACAAACCTGCAAGAAACAAACACAAAATGTATATTATA
>NW_015505377.1:403551-429669 GCF_001515645.1 Sinocyclocheilus grahami
CAAGAAAAACTAAATTAAGGTTTTGGAGCGGCCAAGTCAAAGTCCAGACTTAAATCCGATTGAGATGCTGTGGCATGACCTTGAACATCCATTCATGCTGGAAAACCCTCCAATGTGGCTGAATTAAAACAATCCTGCAAAGAAGAGTGGGCCAGAGTTCCTCCACAGCGATGTGAAAGACTCATTGCCAGTTATCACAAACACTTGATTGCAGTTGTTGCTGCAAAGCTGGGCACAACCAGTTACTAGATTTAGGGGGCAATTACTTTTTCACGTAGTGCCAGGCAGGTTTGGACAGCTTTTTTCCCTTAATAAATGAAATCATCATTTCAAAACTGCATTTTGTGTTTACTTGCATTATCTTTGTGTAATATTAAAATTAGTTTGATGATCTGAATCTTTTAAGTGTGACAAATATGCAAAAAATTTAAAAAACAGGAAGGGGCAAAAACCTTTTCACGGTCGTCATATCTACTTGTTCTTTTTTCTGACTATTTTCCATGTTAGAATAATATTGGAGTGATTAAATCTCATAAATCAGTCAAATGCATGAGACCTTCATCTGAACTCACCTAAAAACTGCAGCACTCCACTGAAGCCTCTGTAGATCCAGTCAAATATAAATGACATTGCAGATGTTTCCTAACAAAAACACAGATGACTAATATTTTAAACATAATTAACCAGGCTGGTTACTGAAAGGCTGTAGGTCTGAAACTTCTCAAAAGAGAAACACCAGTGTACTAATATTATTAATCTACTGTACATATATGCAGAACAAACAGGCAGATACACCACTAACAAACATGGCATGTTTTTAGACATGTAACTAGGTAATACTATAACATTTTTATTACATGGTAATACTTTGGTATTTTCTGTTACTTTTTGTACTGTTTTTGACATTTAGGGCACTATATCGTAATATTAGTATGTTTTTCCACACCTATCAATGTGCATGTAAATATTATGATAAAAATTCAGTACCATGGCATATCGAGTTACAATAACATCTGTACTGTACAGTGCATCTGGAAAGTATTCACAGCGCTTCACTTTTTCCACATTTTGTTATGTTACAGCCTTATTCCAAAATGAATTAAATTGATAATTTTCCTCAAAATTCGAATAACCTTTTTTTATTTATAGGTTCATCATTGTGAAGCGCTGTTGTTCAAGACCGAGACGGCAGAAAGCGCATCCTCGGTTTTTCTATTTATTTTACAAAAGCACAACGTTTTGTTGATACTGTATTAAAAGTAGACTAGGGATGCACGATATATCGGCCACCATATCGGTATCGGCCCATATCGGCTCATTTTTTCTGTTATCGGTATCGGCCAAAATTTTCATATCGGTGCATCCCTAAAGTAGACCCTTTACAGTTCCGAATGATGTATTACTCTTACCTTTATGAGTAAAAATGACTGTGTACTTTAAGTTGTTTCCACTTTTAGAAAAAAATACAAGTGATTGCGCTGGCGTCTAACAGTGCACATTTATCTAGGTTAAACCTTTAAACTAATATTGTGATATGCTTGAACTGTTTTATATCTATAGATTTTATTTTAGTCAAGTCGTGATGATTTGAGAAGGCTAAATTGATCAAACATAGGCCATGATCAGCTCACTGTCTGCCGCTGGCCGCTTGGTCGTTACTTAAAAAAACAACAACAACTTACATTTAACCAACAAGCAAATGCTCCAAACGTTTTTCTAAATGAACTTAATTAAAAAAACGAAACGAAATACAATCACCTTTCCATTACATACAAAACTGAACTATTTTAATAGCTGAAACAGTAGTATAAGCTGTTTTGGGAGAAGCCGAACGCATTCTCAGAGACGACGAGGGACGAATCTTCTAATTAATATGCGGTTTATTGTTTTAATTTATTTCCTTATTGTTTCTCTTGTGGCCCGAGCATATGAATACAATGAGAAGAAAAGTATTTCGTGTTGAACAGGTTGTTTTTGAAAGTAGGTGTTTAAATTAAGCTGCTGTTAAGTTTCATTGATGACTGAAGTGTTAACAATTTTATTTAGGCTATAGGCCTATAATTCATTGCATTATTATTATCATTATTATTAATAATATTGTTATATATGCACTTATTATCGTATAATACTCATGACAGCACGAACAGACCAAACACATAGATCAGATGAGTGACAGAGAGTCATCAGGTGCAAGATAACACACACACACACAGACACACACACTCAGTTCACACCGTGCCTTTCATGCTACAGTGATGCGGTCTCCATGGCGACGGGGGGAAAAGTCAAGAAATAACATCATGACATTAGCAACAATTACCTGAAGAACCACGATCAAGTGTTTCCGAGCAATTATAGTTATTAAAGCCAGTGCTACAATTAGATGTTCCTTTAACACACAGATGCAGAAATAGACATTGAACTGATGTAACATAATATAAATATGTATTGTATTTCAGTAAAAGAGTTCTTGTTTATAAAGTCACGCTGCTTTATTCTGATTGAGTTTGCATTGAAAGCCTTCATATGTGTTCATACAGTATTTTGCACCGACATCCAAACTGTATTTAGGCCTTTATGAATCAAACCACACAGTGTTTATCAGTAACTAATACAGTAGTCTGCTGTTGCTGATGGATTCGTGTAATAAAACTGTTTTCCGGCCATTTATTCTTCCTATGTCTGTTTGTAATAGAACCATTTATGAGCTAGAAAGTACACTGTAAAAAAATCCATCTACTTAAATTAAAACAATTAAGTTGCAGTCGTAAGTATAATCAAATCAGAACCATTTTGACTTATTAAAACATATTAAACTGACTTATATGTAATATAAATATAGAGTTCAATCTTGTGTAACGTAAAAAATGAAGTCATTTTGTATATTTACTAAAAAAATCAACATTTTAAAACAGTATACTTACTAATTTAAGCATTTAAAAAGAAAACAATAATTGTGTATATATATATATATATATATACTAAAAAATAAATATATTAATAAAAAAGATATAGCATGCGATTTTTAATTCATTTAAAAATAGTTTACAATATATTACTAAAAGGAATAATTTTAAAACATTTAATAGCATATTTATTATTTTTTGTAAACATTTAAAAATGATTTAAAATATTTACTAAAAATTAAAAAAAAGACATGGTATGTTTTCCTAATAAACATATACCTTAAAAAGATATACAGTCTTAAAAATAAAGATGCTTAAAAGGTTTTTCACAGCGATGCCATAGAAGAACCATTTTTGGTTCCACAGAGAACCATTCAGTCAAAGGTTCTTTAAAGAACCATCTCTTAGCTTTAATCTGAAGAACTTCTTTCGCCACAAAGAAGCTGTTGTGAGACAGAAAGGTTCTTCAGATGTTCTTTATGGAACCATTTAGACAAAAAGGTTCTTCTATGACATCCTGAAGCAGCTTTATGTATATTTACTCAAATGTAAATGTATTGTGTTTTTAAACATGTAAAAATAAGAAAGATACATTTGCGGCAATATTTTAAAACAATAGAATCAAACTATTGTTACATTTAAAAAAACAAAACAGAATGTTGTGTTCTCAGTGGTTGACGATATGAACCAGGGCTGCGTTCAGCCCGACAAAACGGTGCAAACGTGTTTTAAACGGAAACGGTGGTGCGTTGAACACTGTTCTGATGACGCAAGAGCTGCAGCTACGGCAGCTGAGAAGGCCATTCCGTGTGTTGTTTTTGAAGAATTTTCGGAGCCTGATGAAATCGGTATAAACACGTGTTTAATACCGCAAAATACACTCGATGTTACAGTCACTGGCCTCGCCCTCCAGAATAAAGGAGAACATCCCAATCCAGTGAAGGGGTTTGTGGAAACTGTGGTTCCTAATTATTGTGATCCAACATGTGCCTCGCATTTCAGGATGAAAAGACAAACATTTCAGGTGAAGGATAATCCACTTCTTACCTCCGAGACTGTGTTATGATCTATACGACCTTATTATTTTTATTGTGAGTATTAGGCTTATCATTATTGCTGATCGCTGTTGTTGTGCTATGATATTGTAATATTTACCATTATATAATCAGAGGGGTATAGAAAAGTTTATTAAAGTGTCACTCCACAATACAATAGCAAAATATATAAATATGTACAGTATTTTTATGTTGCATTAATCAGTATTTAGCACACCTTCCTAAGGAAAGGATATGGACCAGAAGACATTGCAATTACTAAATGATATTTAGACAGACTTAAAGAAGTTCCAGATCTATACTTGTGCTCTTATTATTTCAGTTATTTTGCCTTCAATGTAGATAAACATGTGCAAACAATATACTTGCTCTTGTGAATTTATTTTGATGTTAATTACATTGTGCAGCTGTCTCTTTAATACCACGTGGTTTACATCCCACCAAACAAGAGAAAACGCGTCTCAAACCCGTTACACACCGTTGCACACCGTTTCCAGGAAACATGTCGTTCAACCCGGAAGCCGTAGCAAAACGGTGCACACCGGTTTGAGCTTGAACGTGCCCCAGGTGTTATGAGTGACGTTTGACTCAACAAACAGCTGTAAAGCATGTTTTTAGTGACGTGTTTCCTGATGTTTTCCACCGAAATGAGAGACGAGCTTCTGAAGGTTTAGCAGCTTGTAGTTTTTGAAAAGTTTGGAGGAGCGAGACGCACCGCTGATCTCAGATCTGTGAGAATGTCTAGTGATTTAATCAGTGACACGATCATCTCTTGAAAAAGCAATTTTGAAAATGACATGCTTGGATCCTCTTGCCTTCGAGACATGATGGGAAAAACATCTTCATTACTAGCCGTCAGGCAGAAGTCATTACTCAAATCTCGTCTCCTGTCTTTCATTTAAGCGGCGGCTCTATTTACCCGGTTCTTAAATTCAGCATTGAAGGCAAATTGGTTTTCTGGCTTCCCGTCTGGCACTTTATACATCCAGAAGCAGTCGAGTGTGGCCTGCAGGAATCCGGGCTTCAGTCTGCGGACGTCCTCGATATCTGCGAGAGACAGAAGACGCTGAGATTGACCCTCGTGCTCATCACAAACGCTGAAGCTAAAGCTCTCAGACCGTTGAAGTCTTCAGCCTCGGGGTCCTCCACGTTTATCACGATCACTTTCCAGTCGGTTTCTCCTTCGTCGATCAGAGCCAGAGTCCCCAACACCTTCACACGGATCCTGAGATCCATCAGACCTGATGCAAACACGTGAAGAACACGCTTACAGAAACTCCTGGAGCTCTAAAGGCAAGCATGATTGCTAAAGAAAGATGTTTCAAATCATTCTGATTCAGAATGATTCAAATTAATCGTTCAGATCAAAGTGTGAAGCCGAATCATCAAAAACAACCGATTCAAAAGAATCATTTGCTCACAATTCAGGATTTGACTGCACCTTTTACTCTACAAACGATCAATTTAATATTATATTATATACAATAATTATTATTATATATAATATAAATATGAAATAAATAATGAAATATAATTAGACAAATATATATATATATATATATATATACACACACATAATTTTATGACGTATATACTATAATAATAATCATTATATATATAATATAAAATTAATAAAAAAATTTATGTTGTATATTATCATATGTAATATAAAAGTAGTTATAAAATATACCTATAAAAATGGACTTATAAAAATGTGTGTGTATATATATATAGCATTAGTTTGAAGAGAAAATATTACTATATACTGTATATATACTTATAGTCTTTATACTGTATATGTAAATACACCTATAATAATAATAATAATAATAATAATAATAATAAATGAGCAGACCAATAAAAATGGAAAATGTATATTCACTATAGAAATATTTCTAATTTTGTCTAATTTCCGTAACTTTTATTTATTTTTGCATGGTTTTGCAGAGAAAAATATGACATTATATACATAAAATACAGGTTTCTAGACTATTTATTTATAACGACAGCATGGAAGATGTTCTGAAGGAGAAAACAGATTTGGTCAGATGGTCACAACTGCGCTTAACAATCAGAGGATGAAGCAAATTCTATGAAATCCTTCGATCCATCTAGAAATGGCATGTTAGAGCAACTAATGACCAGATATACAAAGGTGTAGCCTATATATTTTGATGTTTTGTAGCTGCTGTTGTAGAAGATTTAGATGTGAATTAATCAAGTATAATTAATGTGAATATAGCCATTTGGGTATCATGTTATTTTACTATTATGATCATGTGTTTGCCTGTGTGTATGGAGGCCTGCAGGAGAGTGGAGTGTGTGTAACTGAGTTATTATAGTCATGTGTTTGGCTGTATGAGTTCAAATATGAGCTACTATTAAGAGAAAACATGAGATGATCTTGTGCTGACATGGGATGAACCGAGACCTCTTTGTAGTACTATTCTGCTGACATGAGGAGATATAGACTAGCCATAGTGGCCTGAATGATATGTATTGTTTATAGAAACCTATATTAAGAGTGTGCAGACCCAGAGTCTGTCGGCTTCATTATTGTCTCTGATAATAAAGTCTGTCTTCTGGCATCAAACCCTCAAGACTCCGAGAGTGGTTTCTCACAGAAGCCACCACACTGTTTAATAAAAAAATGTAAATTAAATAAAAATCCTACGAGTCTTGCGCGGCCAACTTGCTCCGAAGTCCTGATCTGAATCAAAAGATTCACCAAACCACTCCAAAGTTCAGATCTGAATCAAAATATATATATGAATGATGATTCACAAACATCGGGACTTCGGAGCGCGGATCATGAATCACTCAATCCGTGAAATTATTCGTGAACCCGCTTCAAAGTTCCGATCTGAATCAACAGATTCACGAATCTGCTCCAAAGTTTTGAAAATGTGTGAAAGCAGCTGAAAAAAACTGTAAAGACCGTGAACACTATATCATGATACATAACTACTTTGCACTTGATATATTTAATTTGGGGATGAAAAAATATCTAATTCAGATTTTTAGCATTATTGTAAAATGAAATAGGCTTTGTTTTTTTAAGTAAAGTGTTTTAAAGTGTATAATATGATCTGGCATTATCTTTGCATGAATGCATATGTGTTTTAAATGATTATTTTCATGCACGACTTGAAACTGTTGTTACTGTTTTGCAGATGTGCTTGAGAGACTTTATGCGGTAAGTATATTCATCACTGGCTGCTGAAGCTGCTTCATATACATTAGCATAGACAAAACAATTTTATATGGTGTGTATAAAATGTACTAATGATTTGCAAAATATTTTTCTATAATTACGTTTCTACATAGTTTTGTTGGATGAAGGAGGTCACACACCTTCCTCTGTTTTTCTTTCTGTCTGCAGTGTCTGAGTTCATGGTCCTGCATGATAATTCTGCTCTGTGTTGTGTTTATATTGATCAAACCCCCCGTGATCTTGAATAGAGGAATCTATTCCCATAATTCATCTGACATATTAATGTCATTATGAACTCCAGGACGATTATCGTGAGAGAATGCATCTAATTAGATTTAATTCACACATATACCTCAGGGAGAGAAACACACACAATACAAATATACACACACACACACTCACACACACACACACACACACACACAGATGCACTTTTCATTTCATCGTTGACTTCATTTTCCAATGCAAAACCAAATTTTGAGCTGTCTTTGGCTCTCGTTTACTGTATGTAGACTGCTTGAATTTCTGAGTTGTTTACAAGATTTCACGTGATCATAGATGTGTGGAATCAGTCTGAGTGTTTCACAGAGGTGAAGGGAACAACTTCTGTTCCTCATTAAAACCCAGTTCAGAGATCTGAGGAATGAATGCGTGAATCAGGATTCAGATATTCCTTCCCACGGCCTCGTCTGCGTAGATGGGAATGCCATGAAATGGAGATATGTATTTCCCCTCTGCGTTTTCTGTGAGACGAGATAAAAGAGCTTCACAAAGGATCTAAAATACTCTGAGATTAAAGAGATTTTCATCACTTTCTGACGTCTGACAGTGAGAGCAGGAGGATTTATTGTGATGTTTGAACCAAAGACAGAATTCATTACGGAAAACACTGATGGTTTCAACAGAAAGCAGATTTTCTTTGATTGGTCACGTAGCTACAGTAGTTACTTCCACCTGTTACTTACTGCCACCAGCAGATGCTCAACAGCTTGTCTGTGTGTGTGTGTGCGTGCGTGTGTGTGTGTGTCACTGTGCTGTCAGTGTAATAAGAGAAGATGATTAAATATACCTATGCATAATTATATAGTTAAGATGATGCCATCCCTTCAACAATTATAAAACGAATATGCATGGGTTTTCATGTAAATGTTAATTTCCTTACAGTTACATGAGCATTGTCAGCTGGAATGTGCACATTTATTATCATTTGAGATGTCCTTTATGTTCATGAGCAGTTTATTGTTGTTTGTTTGTTTTATCATTAATGTGCCAGCTGACACTGACGAGGGTCCAGGTTTAAAATGTTTTGGTCCTTTTATTTACTGCAGCAATTCAATATTATCAGAGACGTAACACACTTCATTAATCCAACAGTTTTGACAAAATCTAAATAATTAAATAATTTCAGTACATTTAACTAATTAAGCCTGTTTATTCCTTGTTAAGTATAAATTATATATTACTAACTATGTTGTCAAAATAATTAAGTTTTTTTTTAACCACAAAAAATCAACACATTATTTAGAATAATGATTAAAAATAAAATATTGACATCACAATTTGAATAGGTTATATTATATTTAAAAATAAATGTAAAATAAATATATATTTTTTGTAATTCTCTATGTATCAAACAGTAATGCGTTTAGTTAACAGATGCACTTTTCAATTCATCGTTGACTTCATTTTCCAATGCAAAACCAAATTTTGAGCTGTCTTTGGCTCTCGTTTATTGTATGTAGACTGCTTGAATTGACTTCTGAGTTGTTTACAAGATTTCACGTGATCATAGATGTGTGAAATCAGTCTGAGTGTTTCACAGAGGTGAAGGGAACAACTTCTGTTCCTCATTAAAACCCAGTTCAGAGATCTGAGGAATGAATGCGTGAATCAGGATTCAGATATTCCTTCCCCCGGCCTCGTCTGCGTAGATGGGAATGCCATGAAATGGAGATATGTATTTCCCCTCTGCGTTTTCTGTGAGACGAGATAAAAGAGCTTCACAAAGGATCTAAAATACTCTGAGATTAAAGAGATTTTCATCACTTTCTGACGTCTGACAGTGAGAGCAGGAGGATTTATTGTGATGTTTGAACCAAAGACAGAATTCATTACGGAAAACACTTATGGTTTCAACAGAAAGCAGATTTTCTTTGATTGGTCACGTAGCTACAGTAGTTACTTCCACCTGTTACTTACTGCCACCAGCAGATGCTCAACAGCTTGTCTCTGTGTGTGTGTGTGTGTGTGTGCGTGCGTGCGCGTGTGTGTGTCACTGTGCTGTCAGTGTAATAAGAGAAGATGATTAAATATACCTATGCATAATTATATAGTTAAGATGATGCCATCCCTTCAACAATTATAAAACGAATATGCATGGGTTTTCATGTAAATGTTAATTTCCTTACAGTTACATGAGCATTGTCAGCTTAAAGTTAATTAAACAAATAACGAGGTGTAAAGTGATACTGGACATATATAAACCCATCAAATTTTATGATAATTAAAACAGGGTTTACAAGATGTTTGCATCCACTCAAGTAGAAAAAATGATTTAAAATCAGCCTATGTTCGCTTCATTGTGAGACTGTGAGTGGAAATTGTGAGTTTAATATTTGATCGACTGTTTTGATTTGGTCATGAAGATGTGACGATCTATCTGCCTGAACATCTGTTTGTCTGTCTCTTTATCAGTCTGTCTATCCGTAAATCATGACACAGGCTGTTAAGCATATTTTTAAAGTGTGCACACTAGCGATTAAGCTCACTCCTTTAGTTGACTTCATCTGCAGCAGCAGAGCGTCTCATCTTCTGTAGGCATCTAAAAGCAAAAACAGTTCTTCCTCTCACAGCTGCTGAGAGTTTGATTCATTCTGTATAAAACACAGCAGAGCTCAACACTCTGACCTTCGCATGCTATGCTTGTTTTCTGTGTCTCTGCCGCAGTGCTGTATCCTGAGGGCAGGTGGACGCGTGGTTAGCACATCAGTGTGTGTAAATGGCAGTGTGTGATCCAAACACACACTCACCCACAGCAGCAGGTGGGAGAGACGGGGGTTTAGTGCAAACCAATTATATACCTCTAACTTTGTTTTATTTGAGTTTGAAAGATTGATTAAAGTTGATTAGTCCAGAGTTTTGCTTTAAATATTCATATTTGTCGTTTTGTGAACTGTCAGCTTTTTCAAGAAGCACAGCTTATAAAAAGACATTTTCACAGGCATGTGGATTTCTCTAATTAGCTGTCAGTGTTTTTCTGAAAGCAAACGGACACATCACAGCATGAATGGTAATTGCTGTTTGTTTTACAGAGCAAATAGCTTTACATACATCTACACAGCAAACAACACCAGATCAGCAGAAGAACACTTACTTCCAAATATCAGTCCATGAACCATTTAACACATTGACTGTTTTTCTTGAACATAATGAGTGTGTTTAATGTGCGTGTGCTGTACATTTCTGCAGCATGCTTGCATGCATCGTTCTATTAGAGGAACAGTCCCTCAAAAATGAAGAATTATTCTTTTGTAACCCTCGTGTTGAGCAGAAGAGAGCTGTGAGTGTTAGCCTCAGTTAGGGCTGCACGATTAGCATAATTGAAAAGAAATCACAGTACACTCTTAAAAATAAAGGTGCTTCAAGATGCCATAGTAGAACCTTTTTGTCTGAATGGTTCCATAAAGAACCTTTAACATCTGAAGAACCTTTCTGTTTCACAAAAGCTTCTTTGTGGCGAAAGAAGGTTCTTCAGATTATAAAAAGGTAAGAAAGAGATGGTTCTTTAAAGAACCTTTGACTGAATGCTTCTTTGTGGAACCAAAAATGGTTCTTCTATGGCATCGCTTGAAGAAACTTTTGAAGCACCTTTATTTTTAAGAGTGTATGGCTTAGAGTGATTATCAAGGTTGTAATTTAATGTTTAACGTTTGAAAATTAAGATCTTAAGACAGACAGAAATATTAGCACTGTAAAATTAAATTATTATTATTATCATTATTGTATTTTTATTTTACAGTGAAATATTACAATAATAGTATTGTAGTATTTCATAAAATTTAAATATAACAATAATAATGAAATATTACAATAGTGATATCCTAATAATAATAACAACAACAACAACAACAACAACAGTTGTTATTATTAGGATATCACTATTGTAATATTTCATTATTATTGTTATATTTAAATTTTATGAAATACTACAATAATAATTATGAAATACTAATAATAACAACAACAACAACAACAACAACAGTTGTTATTATTATTATTAGTAGTAGTAATATATTTTTCTAAAATGTGACCCTGGAGCACTAAACCAGTCATAAATATCATGGGTATATCTGTAGCAGTAATCAGTAATACATTGTATGGGTCAAAATTATAGATATTTTATAAATTTCTTACCGTAAATATAACAAAACTTAATTTTTGATTACTAATATGTATTGCTAAGAACTTCATTTGGACAACTTTAAAGATGATTTTCTCAATAGTTTCATTTTTTTGCACCCTCAGATTCCAGATTTGATGAGTGTGTGTTTGTGTATGCGTATGCATGTGTGAAATGTGACGTGATATGTGGCCAAGTATGAATTTAAACCATCCTAAGTACACACACACACCGTGAACACACACCCGGAGCAGTGGGCAGACACCCGGGGAGCAGTTGGGGGTTCGGTGCCTTGCTCAAGGGCACCTCAGTCGTGGTATTGAAGGTGGGAGAGAGCGCTGTACATTCACTCCCCCCACCTACAATCCCTGCCGGTACGAGACTCGAACCCGCAACTTTTGGGTTAGGAGTCCGACTCTCTAACCATTAGGCCACGACTTCCCCAGTGTGTGTAAGCGTCTCAGTCCAGATCCTCCAGCACCAGCTCGTCTCTCTGCTCTCCGTCTCTCCACTCTCTCCTGTCATCGCTCTTTGCGTTCGTCTCATCTCGGTCCACAAACACGCGGTTGTGTTTCCACGCTGCGTTGCGTCTGGGCTGCGGTGGCTCGTCCACCACACACAAACCTAGCTTAAACGCCGCCTGGAATCCGCGCCGGAAGTTCTCGTTGAAGTAGCCATAAACGATAGGATTGACGCTGCTGTTGAAGAAGGCCAGCCAGTGAGCGAATGGGAAGACATAGACGGCCACCAGGTCCAGCTGAGCGGCCGAAAGATTTCCGTAATCCGTCAGCATCATGAGGATCCAGAGCGGAAGCCAGGACACGGCGAAGAGCAGCGCCACCATCAGGAGCATGTTCACCACGCGCAGCTTGCGGCGGAAGACGGGCGGCTTGACCAGCCTGACCGCGATGCGCGAGTACATGATGAAGATGAGCGTGACCGGAGCCAGGTAGATGTGCGAGAAAAGCACGGTGGTGTAGATCTTCCTCATGCTCTGGTCGGGCCAGGCTTCCCAGCAGGTGTAGAGCGGGTGCGTCTCATTGTCCCCATCCACGGTGAAGTGCAACACGTCCTGCGAGACGGTCAACGTGATGGCGGACGGACACATGATGCCCACGGCCAGCGCCCAGATGAAGGCGATGGTGATGATGGCCTGACGCCGCGTCAGCTTCTGCTGGAACGGATAGACGATGCAGCGAAACCTGGAATGCAGGAGATCAGATCTGAGCCATCTGGAGCAGACTGTACGGGAGAAACTAAATCATGCTTTGGTAAACCGGAGTTACATAATTACGAGTTTAGGAAGTAAAAGGGATAGTTCACCCAAAAATGAAAATTATGTCATTAAAGGCACAATATGTAATTTTCGCCGCTAGAGGGCACGCATTCGAAATAAACAAAGAGGAAAAGGCTGTCATTAAAGGCACAATATGTAATTTTTGCCGCTAGAGGGCACGCATTCAAAACAAACAAAGAAACAAAGGCGTAGTTTGATGACGCTGTGACAATGCAATCCAATGCAATCTGACGGGACTCGGGCAGAACTCATGTTCATGGATGAGCTAATGATTTATTAACATAGTAGAATGAAGCAGGGTGAGGCTGAAAGCCGTCGAAGCGAAACGAGACGCTGAACGAGTGCGACACACGGCTGGAAAGCAGCGGAGCTTTTATTATGCCACAGTCGAGCGCTTCCGCTGCTTCCGGTCATGCGTATGTGGGGTAAAGCAGCGGAGCTTTTATTATGCCACAGTCGAGGGCTTCCGCTGCTTCCGGTCGTGCGTGTGTGGGGTAAAGCAGCAGGGCTTTTATTATGCCACAGTCGAGGGCTTCTGCTGCTTCCGGTCGTGTGTATGTGGGGTAAAGCAGCGGAGCTCTTATCATACTAGATACATTTAGTTCTGTTATAATGCTACTCTGTGCGCTCGTCACCGGTCTATAAAACACAACATATTAAAGCATCTTTGCTGTTTCCATGTTTTCTACAAAACCGGAAATCGAGGGGTTATGATGTCATTAGCAGGCGACGCAATGACACGCTCCGTGTCACTAGTTAAAATTGCTTATTTGTCTGGATTTAAAAATTTTTCGAAACATTTGGGATAATGTAAGTACACAAGTCAGCAAAATATATAACACTGTTCTAGTGGTTTTTGGATATTTTAATAAAAAAATCTTACATATTGTCCCTTTAATTACTCACCCTCGTGTCGTTCCAAACCCGTAAGACCTTTGTTCATCTTCAGAACACAAATTAAGATATTTTTTATTAAATCCGAGAGCTCTCTGACCCTCCATAGACAGCAAGGGAAAAAGTATTCTCGTAGCTTCGTAAAATTACAGTTGAACCCCTGATGTCACATGGACTATTTTAACAATGTCCTTAGTGCCTTGATCATGGTAGGATCCTTGCTGTCTATGGAGGGCCAGAGAACGACATGAGGGTGAGTAATTAATGACAGAATTTTTGGGTGAACTATCCCTTTAAAATTATAACCACAAAATTGAAATGATGACATAAATAGTCAAAATTATGACTCGAAATCATATATTCATAAAATATAAAATAGTCAAATACATGAGATTTTAAAAGTCAAAGTGATGAGATTAAAAAAATCTAAATTCTGACAAAAAAACAGAACATTTTATTTAAATTTTCTGAGATTAAGAAATCAAAATTATGACTGCAAAATTGAAATGATGACATAAAAGATAGAAAATATGACTCAAAATCATACAGTTATAGTTATAAAATAGACAAATTTATGAGACTTTAAAAGTCAAAGTGATGCGATTAATAAAATCTAATTATGACAAAAAACTGAATTATAAATTTAAAAAGATCTAAATTATAACAAAAAGTCATAACTATGAGGGAAATTGAGGGAAACTGAAGACATACTAAATCAAAATTATGAGATTACATTTTTTGTTACATAATTTGTCATAATTTAGAAAAATGAAATAAAAATTATGAGATTAAAAAAATGAACATTCTGAAATAAATAAATTGAAATTATGAGATTTAGAAGTCAAAACTATGGCCACAAAATTAAAAATGATGACACAAAAAGTTTAAAAAATGACTCAAAATCATACAGTCATAGTTATAAAATAGTCAAATTTATGAGATTTCAAAATGATGAGATTAAAAAAATTCTAAATTATGACAAAAACTGAATTATAACTTTAAAAAGATCTAAATTATGATAGAAAAGTCATAATTATGAGGGGAAAATCTAAATGTATATATACTGTCAAAATTCAGAGATTAAAAAAATTAATTATGACAAAATGTCATAATTTTGAAAAATAAAATAAAAAATAAAAAATTAATACAATTCTGAAATAAATCAAAATTATGAGATTAAAAAGTAAAAAGTATGACAAAATATTAATATTTTAGGAAATGAAAAAAATCTAAATTATTACAAAAAATTTGATTATGATATATAAAAAAATCTAAATTATGCCAAAAAAATAAATTATGAGATTAACAAAAATCTAAATTATGACAGTCATAACGGAGAAAAATTCAAAATTAATGAATACAGTTGATATTATGATTGTTGATAAAAATTCAAAAATGACATATGTCATAATTATTAAATAAAATGTCACATTTATGAGAATAGAAAGTTGAAATTATTACATAAATCGAACATGGCCAGAACTTCAGAATTCCATGTCTAAATTTTCTATAAGTATATAACAACAAACCATAGGGTCAAATATGCAAATATAGTCGCCCCATTTTTTTGCACATTCCATGATTGGGAATTAAACAAACAGTGTTGCCAGTTTAGCAATTTTTTTATTTTGTTATTAAATTTAACAAATTTTTCTTCCAGAAGCACCTACAACAAATTGAGCTATTTTAAAAATGTATTTGGCAACTTTTAGCAACTTTTGGTAAGTGACTCAAACGATAAAAAAGGCATGCATTTACCATTTAAATTATACAAAAAGAGGAAACCAATAATAATTATTATTTAATAATAATAATAATAATATTGTATAATTGTGCATTATTTTTGCTTGTACCTGCGATTGTTGATCAGTTAGTACACTGCAACCTATCTAAAAATGGAAGAGGTACTAGTCATTCTCCAGGACATTATCTGTTGTAACCCGAAAACACAAAATACAATGCGTTAAAACTAACTTCTAATACACTGCGTAAAAATATAATTGTTCAGAATGTGTAGTTTTACATGTTTACTGGGTAATTTAAAAAACAAACAAATTGATATCGTTCAAAAAAAGTGTAACTTTTCAATAATTCAATGCATTTAAAAATAGTTATTTATATTTTAATATTATATTATGCATTAATATTATTAAAAAAACAAACAAATTGTTACCGTTCAAAAAAAGTGTAAGTTTTCAATAATTCAATGTGTTTAAAAATAGTTATTTATATTTTAATATTATATTATGCATTAATATTATTTTACGAACAAATCTTAATGAACATATATAAAATGTATTTTTGATGTAGTGACAATTTTGTGTCGAAGAAGCATAATAGGACCCTTTTAAAGCACCTCAGAGATTTGACGTCTTCCTCAAAAGCGCTGAATTATTGCAACCTACTGTAGCTCCTAAGAATCAAGCTGATTGATTACAAAAGCTGAGTGCACACTGACTCATGCGGGTCGAGGAGAGCCAGCGGTCTGTTTCAAACCTGCCAATTTCTGCTTTTGTGTGCAACATGTTCAGATGTGTGCCGTCTGAGGACGAGACGCAGCTCCAGTCCCTATAAATGACTGCTTTGTTAAATACAAACCAATGTGACATAACGTGTGAAGTGTCTGTCAGATGCTTTCTGTGTGTGTGTGTGTGTGTGTGTGTGTGTGTGAGTGTGTGTGTGTGTGTGTCATGTTTCTCAGAAGGAAGAACGGCGCTCTCATTGACACCCGCTATCATCTTCTACTTAATGGTGCTTTTAAGATCTGTTTCGACTTGCTTTCTTTTGTTGAACACAAAGGGATTTTTCATGTTCATCTGTTGTTCTTTTCCAAACAATACAAGCACATTGTAACCACGTCTGTCAGCGACCAGACAGAAGCGTTATAGCAGCTGTTCATTTTCTTCTGAAGTCAGTGAGAACTGAATGTTTTTGCCCAGTCAAAAAAAACTAAATAATAAAAAGTCATGCATTGGTAAACCATAATTATGAGATGAAAAAAAATCTAAACGATGACATTAAAAATAGAACATTTTGAAAATGTTAATGTTTTACCATTAAATAAAAAGTCGAAATTGTGTTTAAAAAGTCAGATTAAAAAATTGGAATTATGAAACAAATGTGGAAATTATAAGTCATAAAAGGCTGAAATTATCTTTAAAAGTCAACATAACATCACAATCTTTAAATACAAAGTCAAAGTTAAATATCTGAAAAGTCCAAATTATGGCAAAAATAAAAATTATTAGATTAAAAGGCCAAAAATATAACAAAAAGTCATAATTATGAGGAAAAAGTGAAAATTACAACATACTAGGTCAACATTATGATATACAAAGTCTAAAAAAGCTGTAGCAATGCCACAATTATTAATAAAAGGTGAAAATTCTGGTATTGAAAAATCTAAATTATGCCAAAAAAATTGAAATTCTTGAAAAAATCAAATGACAACAAGTCATAATTATGAGAAATGGTAAATTTAAAAACTGAAACTGAAAAGTCAGTATTATGACAAAAAGTCTCAGTTATGACATACCAATTCATAATGATTAATTTTAAGATTTTCCGAACAAAACCAGCACATTGTGAACACGTCTGTCAGCAACCAGAAGCTTAATTAGTTCATATGCGAGCTGAGTGTTTGTTGAGAGAGTCATGAGGGTTTGGAAGGAACTACGGGTGAGTAAATGTTGACAGAATGATCATTTTTTGGGCTCAGTTATTAACTGAAGTCACAGCGTGATTGAGCAGAGCTGGGTTTGCAGATGTCAGGTGTTTGTCTTCATGTGAAGTGCAGGAGGGGGAGAGTTATTAACCTTTCCACTGCGATGGCCACCAGCGTGAAGACAGACGCCGAGACTGAAGCTCCCTGCACGAGTCCACTCATTTTACAGATGAGCACATCAAACGGCCAGCCTGAGAGAGAGACAGAGACAGAGACAGAGAGAGAGAGAGAGAGGGAGAGAGAGACAGAGAGAGAGAGAGAGAGAGAGACAGAGACAGAGACAGAGGGAGAGAGACAGAGACAAACAGAGAACAAACTTGAAATTATGATATACTAATTCATAATTATGAGATAAAAAGTAGAAATGAAAACTTGTTGAAATTATCCCCAAAAAAATCAACACAAAATACTGCAATTATTAAATTTAAAAGTAAAAATTACGAGAATGAAAAGTCAAAAATTAATGCAAAATGTTTTAATTATAAGATTATAAAGTCAAACCTATGACAAGTAATAATAATTATGATAAAAAAATCCACATTTTTTTATCTTATAATCATGACAGTATAAATATCTGATACAGAACTGCTGGACATTTTATCCAACATTAATGACTGTTATAAAAACAACAATATTTACACAGAATTTTCCTCATTTAAGATCCTGCAACACCAAAAAACAATCATCCTCTATTCTGATTACACTCTTTGTATGCAAAATCTGTGAATATGTATATTAAATATTTGACATGAATGTACATGTTTGTTTTCTTTTGTGCCCAACAATGTTGACATACATTCATGCAGCGTGCGGAAAAAACACACTTTGTGTGACACTTGAAGAAGCAGGAGGCTGTGTCAAAACAATTACAAATATCATTACACGTTCAACAGATTGATGTAAATTAATGAGGTTTTAATGATCTGTGGCCAGCTGGGTGTTACAGCCGTATTTAACATCCAACAAGTCAGCTGCACATGGCTGCTTTACACAACACATGGTCTGTATGCTAATGATGAATCTGAGTCAACAGTGTGTAATGCTGACATCAAGCAAACAAACACTTGGCGATACGAATCATGTTTACATTTGCTGAAGGCTGCAGAGACTCTGTTGACTCCTGCACGACCTGCAGTGTGCCATGAACCACTTTAAAAGCCCTCCAGTACATAACGTTTCTTCTGGTGTTTTCTACTTCACTTTGACAGTAATGAATGCATGGAAACACAAAGGTAGTGTGTCCGTTATGCAACAGCCGCACGAATGCTGCTGCCTCTAACGCTAGGCTTTTCTTCAGTGCTCGCATTTGCCGATAAACGACTAAAATGTACTGAGAACCACAACAAAGACCCACTAACCAGCTGAGTTTGAGGAGAAAACTAGAAAAAACTAGTTCATCCTGAAATGCATTTCCTCTACAAAATGCAGATGCATCAAAATAAATATGATTTGTTTTTGATTTATCAAATGATGTTTGACTAATGAAGTAATGTAAAGTTTTTGTTTACATAATACATGTGTGTTTATTGTGTATATTTATTATGTATATATAAATACACACACATGCATGTATATATTTCAGGAAAATGTTATGTTTATATATTAAATATATTTATATATGTGAATATATTTTATAAATATAAATTATATGAATATAAATATATACATGTAAATATTTTTTATATATATACTGTATGTTATGTGTGTGTATTTATATATACTATACATGATAAATATACACAGTAGTAGAAATGCTCCAAACATATAATGCAGTGATTGAGAGCTGAAGAAATAAAGGCTCCTCCTCAGATGTGAGATGTTCTGGAGGCTTGTGAAGATCATTCCTCCGCTGAGGAACAGTGAAAGTAAAGCTTCTGGAAACAAACGCTCCTCAAAAGATCCTGAGGATCAGATTTGAGACTCTAAAACATGATTGATGGAGAATCAAGTAAAGCTGAGCTGCTTCAGTGCAGTAAGTGTTCATCTGGAGATATTACTGACGTTATTCTGACCTTTACTTGATCAAAATCAGTCAAGATTTGACACGAGAAGCAGCAGCTGAAGCTGGACGCTTGTACAATTACACAAAAATTCAGTGTTCAATAGGTTTAACAGCAAAGTTTTGATCATGTAGAGCATGTAGAGCCTTAGAAATGTGCATATCTAATATTATCCAGTAGGCTTTTAAAGCATGAAACAGACTCATGTTTTGTAATACAGACTGATGTGTCACATGACATCCTCAGCTCTGCTGATTGGCCGTGTGAGTTCTCATGAAGATGGCAGCATGGAGATGCATGCACATACTAACAGATAAACTCTCTCCAGGTGCATTAAACCTGAACATTAACCTGATGCATCTCGAGCAGGTTTACCTGTGATCAGATTGTCCACCAGCGTGATGGGAAGGCATAAGATGCCCACCAGCAGGTCGCTGATGGCCAGGTTGAGTATGAAGATGTTGGTGACGGTTCTCATCTGCCTGTTTTTCAGCACGATGAAGCACACCAGGATGTTTCCCAGCATGCACAGCGAGAAGATGAGCACGTAAGCCAGGATAATGACAGAGGCCACGGCGAGGGAATGCTGGTAGAACGGTAAGAATGTGAGGTTTCTGCTGTCGTTGAAGAGCGTGCTGTGGTTAATACTGATGTTCTCGCTGTAGAAGTTGTTCAGATCCATTGCTGAGAGAGTTTCCAAATCGAAGACTGAGAACAGAGGGATATTTGCTCAGAAATTACAGTTCTTTTGTCTTTTTTTTCAGCACAAATATCTTACATTTACTGGGGATCCAAAGTGCCAAAGTCTTGTTTTCTGAAAAAATGCCTTGTTGAAATGTTGAAAACAAGACAAAATATCTGCCTGTGGGGTCAGAAAAATAATCTAGTATTCCCTTTGAATTAAATTTATTTTTTGGACTCCATTGGCAGATATCTGTTCTTAATTTAAGCATCAACTCAATGCATTATGATTGATTTTTCAGAAAACAAGACTTCTGATGTAATTTTGCATCTGAAGTAAATGTGTGTTCATTTAAGAGCGTTTAGGGGTCAAAGACTAAACTTTAAATTTTGGCATCAAATTAAATTGACAAAAGTGATTTTATTTACACAGAAAGCATATTACATGCGAGTAAAGTGTCTGCTTTAATGTTTCAAATAACCTTTTTGAAAATTAAATGTCAAAATATGGGTGAGATAATGTTCCATTGTCATTCAGCGTAACAGATATATTTGTGTAAAAATGAAAAAAAAAACATACTTATTCTGACCTGAACTTATTAAAGTATATAAAAGAATAAGGGATCTTATTAAATTTGATTATATTTTAAATGATTAAAAACGTGTTATTTGAATTTTTATGTGGGTGTTTTCTGTAAAGCATGGTAAAAATGTATGATGGTCATTATTTTTCTCAGAAATTTTAATTTAAATTTTAATTTAAACGTTCATTCATTTACTCACTCACTCACTCTCTCTCACACACACACACACTCTCACACACACACACACACACTCTCTCTCACACACACACACACACTCACAAACACACACACACTCACACACACACACACACACTCATTCATTTTAGGCTTGCAAATCCCTTTTTATATCAGTAATGGAAAACTTTTTTTTATTCCAGTGTTCAAACAATTTGCAATAACTAACACCACTTTATGTCACGTTTCTGCCGTAATTGCGGTAAAGATTGTGCTGAGTTTAAACATGGTGAAATGCATTACATTAAACTGTGAAGGCCCTTTATTCTTATCCAAAGAGATCCAAAGAGATAAAAGAGCAGTAGTTTAATTTCATGCCAACTTTTTCAAGGGTTATGAGCAGATGTGAGCTTAATTTCTAACTTTGGCTGCTGTGACCAAGCTCTGATGCGCCTCAAGGCCAGTCATCCCAGCGTCATTTCATTTTAATATGCTGATGCATAAGCATGGTCCAGCCTCTGTGTTGACCGGTAACTTTACATCAACATAACGGACAGGCAACATGGCTGACCTTGAAAAGATGGATTGCATTCTATTCTTAATGACAGAAAGAGTCTACAAAAAGCAGAGCCAAGGCTGTAGGCCAAGAAATTCTAGTTATAAGCAAATTTGCATGCTTTTCCAAACACATGCTGCGGTTCTGAAACTGTTAAGGTTACACTTAACAAGTTATATTTTTTTATCAAGTGAAATAAATATCATGACTCTAAAGAGACTCACATTTGGCCAGATTATAAATATATATATACAGTGTATATATATATATATATATATATATATATAAGTAGTGTGTGTGTATATATATGACATAATAATATATCTATTTTATATATACTGCATCACCAAGATCATAGTTTCGATTTCCAGGGAATGCATTAAGTGAAATATATGTGAAGCTTCAGTGCAATGTTAGTCATTTTGGATAAAAAGCCTCTGCTCAATGTAATCTAAATATTTTTGTGCTCAAATGCTAAACCTATTTTGGCGTGTAATAGTGTTTGAGATGAGCTTAGCCTCAGCGTTTTCTCCCAGGGTTTGCAGCTGGATTTCAGATAAACAACGCTGCACTTTAACCTGCCGCATATCGATCTAAGCCTATACATATCCATGTCTCCTGGGCTTCCTTTCCTGTTCTTTAAGTCTCTCAGTTGCAGCTTGAGTGAAATCTACTTCCCACAGTGAGCACACAGCCGTCGATGCTCCCTAAATGAGTTTAATGGCAGGAATTGAGTGACAGCGAGGGCTCTGTGTGCCGTCCGTTTAGTGTTCGGCCCTGCAGCGGTTATTTCAGCTTCACCTGCGCAGCTGAAGACTGCAGAGATTCATCGCATGTGCTAAAACAGCTGCAGCTCTGGATGCTCAGCATATGTGGACTGATGGTTTGGAAGTATTAGATTAGTGTCATGGGTGCCATTGGGCAGGTTAATTTGGCGCCTGTGTCAATGAGTGTTATTGCACTCTCGTTCTCTTTTAATTATTCATCACCATGGGAACAAGAGAAATGTCTCACCTGTTGCTTCCGGCACTCAGAAACATGTTTAGCTGAGTTGCTTGAGCGTGAATCTCCTCTGCATCTGTCATGCTAATCCTGCTCGTTAAGTTTACAGGATGATAGTGATTCTCTGTTCATCAGATCGTCACAGATGATATCAAGTGATGCAGGTGACAAAAAGAATGAAACTTTACATGCAACTCCTACATGCCACTTCAGAAGCGCTTCTGCCTTAGTCTACTAAAAGGGTACAATTTACACTGCAAAGGTAGAACAGAAGCGCTTCTGAAGTGGCATTTAGGTGCATGGACTGTTTAATGCTGCTCAGAGGTGGCATAAATGCATTTGCACTGCAATTAACACACATACTTTAATATAGACTTAATTTAGTCTGGCTTTTATGCGGCATTACATCTTTCTTTAACACTGATTTTGAGCCTTAATTCAGCCGTGTAAAGAGGCCTTTAGATTACACTGCAAAAGTGGCTCAGAAGCGCTTCTGAAGTGGCATTTAGGTGTCTTGGCACGGACTGTTTAATGCTGCTCAGAGGCGGCATAAATGCATTTACACAAAAATACATAAGTATGAAAAAGTGCATACTTTACTACTGGAACTGGGGTGGGTCAGAGCAGGCATAATTTAGTCTGGCTTTTAGTCAGCATCTTTACACAAAATTGAGTATGCACAATGCAGCTTTATTTCAGTAAAGGTGGCACACTGTAAAATCACTGCAAAGTGGCACAGAAGCGCATAATTTAGTCTGGCATTTATTCTGCATTACCTCTTAACACTGAATTTGAGCAAGCACAAAGCAGCCTTAACTCAGCTGTGTAAAGTCTTTAGTTTACACTACAAAGCTGGCACAGAAACACTTCTGAATCTGCATTAAGGTGTCTTTAAGCAGACTGTTTAATGCTGCTCAGAGGTGGCATAAATGCCTTTCCACAGCAATTAACAACTATATACTTTGATAGTAGAAGCTGAGCTGGGTCAGAGCAGGCTTAGTTTAGTCTGGCTTTTATTCTGCATTACATTTTTACGCTGAATTTTGAGCAGGCACACAGCAGCTTTAACTCAGTTGTGTAAATAAACCATTATTCATATAAATGATGTGAAAAATTAATTTCCAATAGATAGCTACTTAAGATTAAGAAAGGAAAATCACTTTTAAAAGTTGCTAAAAATGTTTTTGCACTAAGCTCTTCTGACAGTCTAAAGGAAACTGATTTTTTCTTCAGCCAGTTGAATTGTAGACTGCAAGAAATTTATGACAAGATTATATGAGATGCATGCAAGTAATAAAACTATTGAATATTTGTACTTATAAATGTATTTGGCAAACTACAAGACTATATAAGTAACCTGCAAAATACGCAATAAGGTAAAACAGGGTGATTAGTCATGCACCACCTAAATTATGCACTTTCCCTTATACATTATGCATGCATTTTTAACTTAAAATATTGATGCTGAATTTAAAAATTCCTGGACATTCTTTATCAGCCTGTGAATCCTGCTGGGCACCAGTAACATCACTGCTGATCGCAGAGAATCCAAACACATTACAACAGGTTCTGATCAATCTGAGAGCATCAAAGAGTATCCGAGTCAGTTAACCTCCTCTGCTCTAACATATAATGTACACAGGAATACTTCATACAAATTCCCTTTCATACACTGTCATAAGAGCTTAGGAGTAGATACAGCACAAAAAAGCAGTTGGGTATGATGAAGAAATGAAAAGTTGTTACCTGGTAAAGTGTGCGGATCCTGCATCTGTCGGTGAACGAGTGACACTGTTGATATCAGACACATCAGCGCTCCATCACAGCGCTTATTAATTATATCACATGTTAATTAGTTCCCCAGATAAATGCAAAGTGCTGAAATAACACTCATCAAATGTCGATTCATTCAGACACATTCCTGCTCAGACGCTCGAACCGCACTGACAGAGAGAGAGAAGCAGAGTAGTCTAGGTGTGTGTGTGTGTGTGTGTGTGTGTGTGTGTGTGTGTGTGTGAAGGAGGGGGGAGAGACTCTGTAACTTCTCAAATATTCTTGCTTTTCGTTATGAATATTTGTGTGCATCAATCAAATGCGCAACGGCGACGCGTCTCAGAGACTAAATTTGTCGTAATGCATAAAAATGCACTTTAATATAATATAATGTAATATAATATAATACAGTATAGGTGCTGTAGTACCACATGCAAAATTTACATTTAACCAGCAGCTAAAATATACATACTGTACTGTATATACGTATGTGTTAAACTTTTGTTAGATATTAAATTCACAGCCTTTTTCTTCCAAGAAAATGGATTCCTGGAAAATAATAAATACCAATTAATTTTCTTGACATTTTTAAAAGATTTTTAATGCTGCTGAATGTTTTAGTGCTCAAATAAATAAATATATTACATTTATATGTTATTGTTATTATTGATATAAATAAATGTTACAATTAGAAAATTTAGCGACAGAACTCTAAATGTTGTCTTACCATGTTAATTGATTTCATTGACATAAATAAAACAAATAATAGAATAAAATAAATATATATATAAGTATACATATATGTACACACACACACACACACACACACACATATATATATATATACATATACATACATACATACATGCATATGTAGGCTATATATTATATACTGTATATATAAAAATAACGACACGTTTATAGCTCATAAAGGGCTCTTATGATTTGCTGACGAGTTGAATCAAGTGGATTAGATGAGGGAAACGTCTACAATATCCAGTGATGTTTAGGATGGCTTACATGCACCAAAGTTATCCGTTTATAATCAAACTGACGGCTCAGGTAAACACCTCCGTCGAGTCCACTGAGCTTGATCCGAATGTAATTTCATCTGAACTCAATCCCACTGAAATGCTGATGCTATTGAAAGGACTGATGTAGACCTGAAATAATCCGATCAACAGGAGAAAGTAAAGCAGGTAAACACTTGAATATGGCTATTTAAATCAGAGTAAACATATCTATGCGCATGTGCAGTGGCACTATCTATTTATGTCTTACAAATCAGAAAAACTGAAAAACACAAGCAAATCACTAAAATAGACCGATAGATAGATATTCAGATAGACATTCAATATTCAGAAAGATATACAGTGGGTACGGAAAGTATTCAGACCCCCTTAAATTTTTCACTCTTTGTTATATTGCAGCCATTTGCTAAAATCATTTAAGTTAATTTTTTTTCCTCATTAATGTACACACAGCACCCCATATTGACAGAAAAACACAGAATTGTTGACATTTTTGCAGATTTATTAAAAAAGAAAAACTGAAATATCACATGATCCTAAGTATTCAGACCCTTTGCTGTGACACTCATATATTTAACTCAGGGGCTCTCCATTTCTTCTGATCATCCTTGAGACGGTTCTACACCTTCATTTGAGTCCAGCTGTGGTTGATTATACTGATTGGACTTGATTAGCAAAGCCACACACCTGTCTATATAAGACCTTACAGCTCACAGTGCATGTCAGAGCAAATGAGAATCATGAGGTCAAAGGAACTGCCCGAAGAGCTCAGAGACAGAATTGTGGCAAGGCACAGATCTGGCCAAGGCTACAAAAAAAATTCTGCTG
>NW_015505377.1:430195-445195 GCF_001515645.1 Sinocyclocheilus grahami
GATAGATATTCAGAATAATATTTAATATTCAGATAGTAATAGACAACTACTTTGATATTTGATATTCCGATATTCAGAATAATATTTAATATTCAGATAGTAATAGACAACTACTTTGATATTTGATATTCCGATATTCAGAATAATATTTAATATTCAGATAGTAATAGACAACTACTTTGATATTTGATATTCCGATATTCAGAATAATATTTAATATTCAGATGGACAACTACTTAGATATTTGATATTACGATAGATATTCAGAATAATATTTAATATTCAGATGGACAACTACTTAGATATTTGATATTACGATAGATATTCAGAATAATATTTAATATTCAGATAAACAACTACTTAGATATTTGATATTACGATAGATATTCAGAATAATATTTAATATTCAGATAGTAATAGACAACTACTTAGATATTTGATATTCCGATAGATATTCAATATGCAGATAGATATTCAGAATAATATTTAATATTCAGATAGTAATAGACAACTACTTCGATATTTGATATTCCGATAGATATTCAATATGCAGATAGATATTCAGAATAATATTTAATATTCAGATAGATGGTCAGATAGACAGATCAGATAGATTGATACATTTCAGACAAATAATTAACCAGATAGATATTTGATATATATTCAATAGATAAATATAAAAAAATAAAAATGACCAAAACAAATGTAATCCCAAACTTTAAATTTACACTAAAGACAGGAACATAAAAAATAAAAACGAATTGGAAATATGAATAAAAACTCAATGACACTAAATGATGCAAACTTTATACGCACTCATTGTCATCAGTTTGAATGAATCCAGTCTGATTTTAAGCTGAAGCTGGAACTATGCTGTTCATTCTTCTGCACTGAAAGCAAAGATGATAAACGCCCCGAGAGACACGAATGCTCTCGTGTTTAGAGAGTTTGGACCGATCGGACGCTCTCAGAGTGAAGAATGTGCTGTCTCTGAGAAAGAGCAAAGTGATTATCATGTACAGTAGGCCTTGCATTTATTTAAATATTTATTCAAGAACATTCAGACAGTGAGATGAGTTTCCAAACACTTTTTGGGTCTCTATTCAAGATTCTTTCTTTCAAACAAGACGTCTGAATAGTGTGAGTGAATAGAATATTTACTTGGATCAAACAGAAATCATATTTGTGCATATTTGCATAATGTGAAGAGATTGTCATCCTCTGTTCTTGTTTGATTTTTGGGAGAAAACATGTGCATTGTATTTCTAATCACGCAGCCAATATTCACAGCCCATCATATTAGAAATATAAAATATGCTTCCCAGTGAACAATAGCTGCAATCAATCCAGAGTTCCCATAATCAACAGATGCAGCAATACTCACCATGACTGACTCGCTCGGGTCTTAATCACTATGGTGACCAGAAGAACCGTGACTATCAGAAACATTCACGTCCGCTGCGATAATAGTGACACAGTGATGGTGAAACTCCACAAATGTATTATGAAAGTCACGGTTTGACTTGGAAAGTTTGAGTGCAAATTTGACTGTAGAAGACAAAACACGTGGTAATTTATCATGCGTTTTCTCTGGCTCTGTTTGGCCAATCACAGCTGCGCTATTGATGCCGTGGACCTTAAACATTCAGACAAAATGTAAAAGAATTAATGGTACATGAAGCATCAAAATGAACCTTATTAAGGATTTGAGAAACTGGAAAGATGGTTTCCCAGAGGCCGTTTTTCCTTGTTTAAAAAATGCATCATCAATGACTGTGCAGGAATAATTGGCGCCTTGGAACTTGGATCGTCTTGAATAGGAAAAATCAATGTGGCTTTGAAACCTAAAGGACTGAACGCTCTTTGTTAACCTGATGTCTGATCGTCCCAATACTAGATGACACACAAACACTAGACGCTCCTGAGATAGATAGATAGATAGATAAATAGATAGATAGATAGATATTTGAAAGATAGATAGATAGATATTTGAAAGATAGATAGATAGATAGATAGATAGATATTCGAAAGATAGATAGATAGATAGATAGATAGATAGATAGATATTCGAAAGATAGATAGATATTTGAATATTTGAATAAAAGATAGATAGATAGATAGATAGATATTCGAAAGATAGATAGATAGATATTTGAAAGATAGATAGATAGATAGATAGATATTCGAAAGATAGATAGATAGATATTTGAAAGATAGATAGATAGATAGATAGATATTCGAAAGATAGATAGATAGATATTTGAAAGATAGATAGATAGATAGATAGATATTCGAAAGATAGATAGATAGATATTTGAAAGATAGATAGATAGATAGATAGATATTCGAAAGATAGATAGATAGATATTTGAAAGATAGATAGATAGATAGATAGATATTCGAAAGATAGATAGATAGATATTTGAAAGATAGATAGATAGATAGATAGATATTCGAAAGATAGATAGATAGATATTTGAAAGATAGATAGATAGATAGATAGATATTCGAAAGATAGATAGATAGATATTTGAAAGATAGATAGATAGATAGATAGATATTCGAAAGATAGATAGATAGATATTTGAAAGATAGATAGATAGATAGATAGATATTCGAAAGATAGATAGATAGATATTTGAAAGATAGATAGATAGATAGATAGATATTCGAAAGATAGATAGATAGATATTTGAAAGATAGATAGATAGATAGATAGATATTCGAAAGATAGATAGATAGATATTTGAAAGATAGATAGATAGATAGATAGATATTCGAAAGATAGATAGATAGATATTTGAAAGATAGATAGATAGATAGATAGATATTCGAAAGATAGATAGATAGATATTTGAAAGATAGATAGATAGATAGATAGATATTCGAAAGATAGATAGATAGATATTTGAAAGATAGATAGATAGATAGATAGATATTCGAAAGATAGATAGATAGATATTTGAAAGATAGATAGATAGATAGATAGATATTCGAAAGATAGATAGATAGATATTTGAAAGATAGATAGATAGATAGATAGATATTCGAAAGATAGATAGATAGATATTTGAAAGATAGATAGATAGATAGATAGATATTCGAAAGATAGATAGATAGATATTTGAAAGATAGATAGATAGATAGATAGATATTCGAAAGATAGATAGATAGATATTTGAAAGATAGATAGATAGATAGATAGATATTCGAAAGATAGATAGATAGATATTTGAAAGATAGATAGATAGATAGATAGATATTCGAAAGATAGATAGATAGATATTTGAAAGATAGATAGATAGATAGATAGATATTCGAAAGATAGATAGATAGATATTTGAAAGATAGATAGATAGATAGATAGATATTCGAAAGATAGATAGATAGATATTTGAAAGATAGATAGATAGATAGATAGATATTCGAAAGATAGATAGATAGATATTTGAAAGATAGATAGATAGATAGATAGATATTCGAAAGATAGATAGATAGATATTTGAAAGATAGATAGATAGATAGATAGATATTCGAAAGATAGATAGATAGATATTTGAAAGATAGATAGATAGATAGATAGATATTCGAAAGATAGATAGATAGATATTTGAAAGATAGATAGATAGATAGATAGATATTCGAAAGATAGATAGATAGATATTTGAAAGATAGATAGATAGATAGATAGATATTCGAAAGATAGATAGATAGATATTTGAAAGATAGATAGATAGATAGATAGATATTCGAAAGATAGATAGATAGATATTTGAAAGATAGATAGATAGATAGATAGATATTCGAAAGATAGATAGATAGATATTTGAAAGATAGATAGATAGATAGATAGATATTCGAAAGATAGATAGATAGATATTTGAAAGATAGATAGATAGATAGATAGATATTCGAAAGATAGATAGATAGATATTTGAAAGATAGATAGATAGATAGATAGATATTCGAAAGATAGATAGATAGATATTTGAAAGATAGATAGATAGATAGATAGATATTCGAAAGATAGATAGATAGATATTTGAAAGATAGATAGATAGATAGATAGATATTCGAAAGATAGATAGATAGATATTTGAAAGATAGATAGATAGATAGATAGATATTCGAAAGATAGATAGATAGATATTTGAAAGATAGATAGATAGATAGATAGATATTCGAAAGATAGATAGATAGATATTTGAAAGATAGATAGATAGATAGATAGATATTCGAAAGATAGATAGATAGATATTTGAAAGATAGATAGATAGATAGATAGATATTCGAAAGATAGATAGATAGATATTTGAAAGATAGATAGATAGATAGATAGATATTCGAAAGATAGATAGATAGATATTTGAAAGATAGATAGATAGATAGATAGATATTCGAAAGATAGATAGATAGATATTTGAAAGATAGATAGATAGATAGATAGATATTCGAAAGATAGATAGATAGATATTTGAAAGATAGATAGATAGATAGATAGATATTCGAAAGATAGATAGATAGATATTTGAAAGATAGATAGATAGATAGATAGATATTCGAAAGATAGATAGATAGATATTTGAAAGATAGATAGATAGATAGATAGATATTCGAAAGATAGATAGATAGATATTTGAAAGATAGATAGATAGATAGATAGATATTCGAAAGATAGATAGATAGATATTTGAAAGATAGATAGATAGATAGATAGATATTCGAAAGATAGATAGATAGATATTTGAAAGATAGATAGATAGATAGATAGATATTCGAAAGATAGATAGATAGATATTTGAAAGATAGATAGATAGATAGATAGATATTCGAAAGATAGATAGATAGATATTTGAAAGATAGATAGATAGATAGATAGATATTCGAAAGATAGATAGATAGATATTTGAAAGATAGATAGATAGATAGATAGATATTCGAAAGATAGATAGATAGATATTTGAAAGATAGATAGATAGATAGATAGATATTCGAAAGATAGATAGATAGATATTTGAAAGATAGATAGATAGATAGATAGATATTCGAAAGATAGATAGATAGATATTTGAAAGATAGATAGATAGATAGATAGATATTCGAAAGATAGATAGATAGATATTTGAAAGATAGATAGATAGATAGATAGATATTCGAAAGATAGATAGATAGATATTTGAAAGATAGATAGATAGATAGATAGATATTCGAAAGATAGATAGATAGATATTTGAAAGATAGATAGATAGATATTTGAAAGATAGATAGATAGATATTTGAAAGATAGATAGATAGATATTTGAAAGATAGATAGATAGATATTTGAAAGATAGATAGATAGATATTTGAAAGATAGATAGATAGATAGATAGATATTTGAAAGATAGATAGATAGATATTTGAAAGATAGATAGATAGATAGATAGATATTCGAAAGATAGATAGATAGATATTTGAAAGATAGATAGATAGATAGATAGATAGATATTCGAAAGATAGATAGATATTTGAAAGATAGATAGATGGATAGATAGATAGATAGATATTCGAAAGATAATTAATTGATAAAATCATACAATCATACAACATACAATTTATATATATATATATATAAATTAATAATATAATAATACTAAAATACTAATATTTTGGACTTTGACTTTATAGACAAAACCAGTTGTAAAAAATAGCAACATCTCTTCTTTTATGTTCCACTGAAGAAAGTAAGTGATTCAGGTCTGAAACAACATGAGGATGAATAAATGATGACAGAATTTGAGTGGTTAAGTAGCTACATATTTCTGTTGAAATTATATTTTATTAACCCGATGCACCTGCTGTGTTCTTCAGTATTGCTCATAATAGTGTTGGGCGATATGCTCAGTTATGCTCAGTCGTCAGCCTGTGAGATCGCCGATACACAATATTATCGTGCTAATTTATTTAATTATTTATTTACTTAGTTTCATCGCTGGAAAGTGAACCATCTCCAGCGTAAAGCTAAAAGCAGCCTAATGTTTTTAATATGACTGAGTTTGAATTTAACACGATAACAAATTAATAGAAACATCGTAAGTTACTAATTATAATGCTTACATTTCCTCAGTTATTCAAAAAGCAGCTACAGAAAACGAGCAAAGAACAATACATTACCAAAGAACATGATCACAAGCTCAGTCTAGCGCGAGTTTAACCCTAGCTCATAAGCATATTCCATATTATTCTAGTTAATATTCATGAAACTTTCATGAATACCAAAGACACACATGGACGTTACCAGAGATACAAACAATCTCCGAGCGCGAGGAGGCGAGCGGTTCAGAGAGGGATCTCAGAGTCGTAATAAGCAATAAGCCCCGTGAATAAGCCGTGGCATACAGTGAATTTATAACAGCTAAGGGGGTTAGCTCTGCTTCGCGTCGTACCTAACAACGCCCCTTAGCTGTTATAAAGTCACTGTAAACCACGGCTTATTCATGGGGCTTATTGCTTTATTTACCATCACAGATGGAGTCACACACACCTTAGTGTTGATGTCGAAGTGACGCTCTTCAAAACGTTGTTTGCAGGATTGAATAAATATTTTTATTGAAATATTCGGAGGCACAGCATGCGGTTCAGTGCATGGAAATGAAACAGCAGCATCAGAGACAGACAGAAGCCCACCGTTCCTCATGTTCTTTACCATGTGTTTACTCATGTCAGGAGCGTGAAGAGATGCGGGAAAGACACGGCCTCCGGCGTCAGCGGGTTACTCCGCACATCCACACTCTTCAGAGCAGGCATCAGAGACAGCTTCTCCATCGGCAGCTCTGAGAGACAGACACGAAGAGATGTGAGACGTGTGCAGCATCGGCCCTTCAGGTTCAGAGACATACTCTTCTTACAATCTCCTCCAATATCAAGAGAGACAAATGTGACTCTGCAGCACAAAAGCAGTGTTGAGTCGCTGGGGGATATTTGTAGCAATAGCCAACAATACATTGTATGGGTCACTATTATACATTTTTCTTTTATGCCAAAAATCATTAGGATATTAAGTAAAGATCATGTTCTATGAAGATATTTTGTAAATCTCCTACCGTAAATATATCAAAACTTAATTTTTAATCAATAATATGCATTGCTAAGAACTTCATTTGGACAACTTTAAAGATGATTTTCTCAATATTTAGATTTTTTTGCACCCTCAGATTCCAGATTTTCAAATAGTTGTATCTCAGCCAAATATTATCCGATCCTAACAAACCATACATCAATGGAAAGCTTATTAATTCAGTATATATTCATGTATAAATCTCAATTAAAAAAAATGGACCCTTATGGCTGGTTTTGTGGTCCAGTGTCACAAATGTTTACTTCATTAAGAAAAACACTTTACAAAAACAAAACAATGCATTGAGATCAAATACAGACCCTTTTATTAATTTCTCATAAGCTAAAACATGCACTTCATATTTTTTTCCTCATTGAAATGTTTTAAACCTGTAGAAATGAATAGTACAGATCAGATTAGATGGCAACATCGGTTTTTACATTAATGCATTTAGCAAACAGCGTTTGCAGTCTAAAATGTCATGTTTATTACACTCTAAAAATAACACTATGGTCTTTCCCTTCACTGAAAACACTTTAAATAATACTTAACTTTGCATTTATTCTCCTTATCTAGTCCTATGCGAGGCATGCTGGGAACTGAATACTAAAAAACTAATTTTATAATACATAAAATACTAATATTAAATAAAAACCCCCAAAAAAACAAAAAAACATTTACAGAGTTTTCATAATAATGTTGATTATTAAATTAACTTAGTATTGTATGTAATGTAAACTCACATTTCTGTGTTGATTTTGTAAAGAAATGAGTGCGTTTGCATTACATACAGTTATTATGAAAACTCTTTAAATGTTTTTTTTTTCAACTTAAAAAAAAAGGTTTAATTAAATGAATAAATTATTATAATTATTATTTTAAACTTGCAATCATGCATTTATGGAAGTCGTGGTAACACGTGCAGTGAATTAATTATTAGAGTGCTTATGGTCCCATTAGATAATTAATTAACTAACAAACTAATAACAAGCAATACATCTGTTACAGTAGTTATTAATCTTTGTTAATGTGAGCTGATAAAACAATTGTTCATAGTTAATGTCAAAAACAAGGTTTGATTTTAATAATGCATTACTAAATATTAAAATCAACATTCACTAAGACTATTAAATGCTTAAAGTATTTTTCATGTTATCTAATGTAGTTAAATCTTTATCGAAATGTGTTGCCATTTATATTTTACACAAAATGAGGATCACATGACCAGGTGAAGCCTGAAATGAGAGCGGTGAAATAATTATTAGAATAATCAGAAATTATTAATAATAATAATAAATGTTTCTCGAGCAGCAGATCAGCATATTAGACTGATTTCTGGAGATCATGTGACACTGAAGACTGGAGTAATGATGCTGAAAATACAGCTGCGCATCACAGAAATACATTAAAGTTTAACAGATATTCACATAGAAAGCAGTTGTTTTAAATAATAAAAATATTTCAAAAATTTTAAAGTATTTTTAATCAAGTAAATGCAGCTTTTGTGACTAGAAGAGACTTCTTTTAAAAACATTACCAACCTCAAATCTTTAAACAGTGCAGTACTATATGTCTTAATGCACTGGATAAAATATTAAATTCACATTACTTAGTTTCCAATTATCACAATATGGAGTGTATTTTAAATAATTTCTCTCTTTGGCTTTGATTGCATGTTCAGCGTTGCTTGAATATTGCTGATCTCTGACCAGAAGCGGATTCGTTCGTGTGGAAATCAGAAGTTGTTGTTTTGTGGACAGTGAGCTTGTGCACCGTCTTAAATGAATTATTAATGCAAACATGCATTTTTTAATAGACCCAGAAGCACTGGGTGGGTTTGAATTGTGTTGACAGTAATGAAATGTGCAGATGCACTTAACAGATCATGATTCACTGCGACAGAATCTGCCATTTTCAACTTTCCATCTAATTCTAAACAACTTTGAGAGTTTCGGTTCTGCCTCAAACGTTCTGACATCGTCTGAAAAACAATATACACTTAGTTTGAGAAGAAACTTTTCAGTCTGTTTGACGAGTTTGGTTGGTTTGAAAGCCATTCAGTTCTTGTAGTTTGTATTTGCATTGTGACATTATGGTCATGAGAATTAAACACAAGCTCATTAATGTGATGCAAAAATAATATTGTAATTATATATGATGATTCAATTGTTTTACAGCCTTTAATTTATGCTGATTTTACTAAAAAAACATGCTTTTCATTACAGTATCTCTAACATGGTTATTTTAGTATCACAGATATGCTATTATGGTTTTTATTATTATTTTGAATTAGTTTTTATTTTTATATTTTCTGTTTTCATTTTTTTGTGTGCATGTTTTTGTCATTTTTATTAGTTTTTAAATATGTCTAGTTTTCATCCCAAACCTTCCGTTGCAAATTCCAAAACGTCATTTTAGAGCTAATAACGGAGGCTTGAGCCATTGATATGCAGGCTAACGCAGTTATTAATGCAGTCTAATGCTGCGGTTATTAGAAAGAGCGAGAGAGAGAGATTAAGCGCGTGTGAATATCTGCGTCTGTGCGTCTCTCAGCAGCGTTCAGCAGCAGCGTCTACTAATAGCGAATCTTTAAGTTTAACTGCTTCAAGAACCTCGCTACTCAGAAATGTCATGCAGCTTTTCAGCTGCGAAACTATTTTATTGATCAATTCGTGGTGCAGTGCTGACAAGAAGTTTCTTTTTGCGTCTCCGCGTGAGTGAGAGAGAACGGGAGAAAGAAAGCGTGATTTCCGTAGCCTACATGGAAATATTTTTTTACCCTATTGTTTGTTATATTTATTTGCTCAGTGTCTTCTGGTTTTTGGTTCTTTTACTGTTGTAGATAGCCCATAGTATAACAAAATATTATATATCTCTTCACTGTGTTTGGGCCCCCCTGGACGTAAATAATGCGTAAATCTGGCCCTGTGTGTGTGTGTGTGTGTGTGTGTGTGTTTGTACCTCTGTCCTTACATAAAACTGATGTATTCGTGTGTTGCATAAATGTGTGATTTCAGGGAAGAAGCGCCGATCTGTCCATCAGTTTTCTCTTAAAAACTCGGTATGAATGACGGGCCTAATGAGAGTTAATTACCCTGTTGCCTTGTTATAGTGTTTGTCACTGCTAGAACACTTCATGCTCGTTTCACTAGGTTTGAAATGTAATTAAACAGAGAATTCACCCAAAAATAAATGTATGAAAACAGACAAAGAATATATATATATATGTATAAATAGATTTTATAAATATTTTTATTTATAAAAAATATTTATTTAAAAATATTATTATGTTATGACTAACTTAAACTAAAAATTAGAACTATTACAAATAGTTTTTTAGTAACTGAAATAAAACTAAAATAAAATAAAATAAAATATTAGGTGAAGATATTTAAATAGAAATTACAAATGTGGTCTTGGCAACTAACAGAAATAATAATAAATAAAACGATACAAAATAATTTAAGCTGAAGTACTAAAATTATGAAATAATTAACTATATTTTATTCTTTAAAAAACAAAAAAAAGAACAAATACAAAAAGCCCTTAACAAAATTACTACAACTTAATAAATAAATAATTTAAACATTTAATTTAAAAATAGTAATAAATACTAGAATAATTAGAAATGTGACAACTAACTGAAATAAAATAAATTTAAGCTGAAATACTAAAATTCTGAAACCATTCATTAAAACGATATAGGAATATCTTTAAAAAAGTAAAAATGACAAGAAGCCAAAACGACTAAAGCGTAAATAAATAAATAATCCTAAAATAACACTAGAGCAGATTGGATATTATGCTGTAGTCATGCAGGTTTGGAATTCTGTAAATCACAAATCTGGAAACATTACGGAAACACTTGGTGTCAGGGTGAGCGACTGCATTATAATGCATCTAGTTAATACTGTACGTCCGGTCACCTGTGATCTGGTTCTCCTCCACGCTGATGTGCTGGAGGCTGCTCACATCCGTCAGGCGCTCGGGGAAAACCCTCAGCTTGTTTCTGGAGACATCGATGCTGATCAAGTGCTGCATGTTTCCGACCGCCTCCGGCAGCGTTGTGAGGACGTTCCCCTGCAGATCCACCTCTACAGCAAGACGAGAAAACCCTACTTCAACAAAACTATCTATAAGTGTCCCTGGAGCACAAAAGCAGTGTTGAGTCGCTGGGGGATATTTGTAGCAATAGCCAACAATACATTGTATGGGTCACAATTATACATTTCTCTTTTATGCCAAAAATCATTAGGATATTAAGATCATGTTCCATGAAGATATTTTGGAAATCTCCTACTGTAAATATATCAAAACTTAATGTTTGATTAGTAATATGCATTGCTAAGAACTTCATTTGAACAACTTTAAAGATGATTTTCTCAATATTTAGATTTTTTTGCACCCTCAGATTCCAGATTTTCTAATATTGTCCGATCCTAACAAACCATACATCAATGGAAATCTGATTTATTCAGCTTTCACAAAATTGACCCTTATGACTGGTTTTGTGCTCCAGGGTCACATATGTGCTTATAATGTAGTCTGTGTAGGACGGTATATTCTGTGCAATCGAAGAATCTCCCATGAGGCACTGTGCATGCAGTAACTAAGTCAGTCACTCTGAAACTTTTATATATTTTATATTTGATTTGATTCATATTTTGCAATAAAGTTCAAATATTTAGTGTTTTATACTTCAACATGTAAACTACCATTCAGATGTTTTAGGTCAGATTTGTAATGTTTTTGAAAGAAGTCTCTTAAGTTCAGAGTCTGCATTTATTTGATCAAAAATACAGTAAAAATTGTGAAATATTATTAGAATTTAAAACAGCTGTTTTCTATGTGAATATCTGTTAAACTGTAATGTATTTCTGTGATGCGCAGCTGTATTTTCAGCATCATTCCTCCAGTCTTCAGTGTCACATGATCTTCAGAAATCAGTATAATATGCTGATCTGCTGCTCGAGAAACATTTCTGATTATTATCAATGTTGAAAACAGTCGTGCTGCACAATATTTCTGTGGAAACTGAGATACATTTTATTTTTCAGGATTCACAGATGAACAGAAAAGTTCAAAAGAACAGCATTTATTTGAAATAGAAATATTTTCTAACATTATGAATGTCTTTATCATCACTTTTTATCAATTTAATGCATCCGTGCTAAATAAAAGTATTAATTTCTATAATCCCCCTCCCCCCCCTCCCCCCAAAAAATAGCATTTAAATTGAATAGTGTATAATGTTACAAAAGCTTTTTATTTCAGATAAATGCTGATCTTTGGATTTTTCTATTCATTAAAGAATCCTGAAAAAAAGTACTCAACTCTTTTAAATATTGATAATAATGTTTTAAAGATTAAATACTGATTTCTGAAGGATCATGTGACACTGAAGACTGGAGTAATGATGCTGAAAATACACAGAAATAAATTACGTCTTAACAGATATTCACATAGAAAGCAGTTTTTTTAAATAGTAAAAATATTTCACAATATTACTGCTTTTGCTGTATTTTGGATCAAATAAATGCAGGCTTGGTGAACAGAAGAGACTTCTTTAAAACATTAAAAATCTCACTGTTCAAAAACTTTTGACTTGTAGTGTATATGTATACATATATATATATATATACTATTTATACAATAGTAACTGCAGTATGATGAAGAAATATATTGTTCATGTGATATAAAGTGATTGGTCACACCGCCTGCTGCTCTAGACACCCCCTGAAGCTTCATCTCTTACCTCTTAACCGAGTAAACGTGAGGAAGAACTTGTTGCTCAAGGCTTTGATCTGGTTGTTGGCCAGAGAGATTTTCTGGATGTTGTCTGTGCAGCTGCGGATCATCTTGAAGATGCCGTCAGGGAAACTAACGAGGCCACA
The DNA here is from genome assembly GCF_001515645.1 of Sinocyclocheilus grahami. NCBI lineage: Eukaryota > Metazoa > Chordata > Actinopteri > Cypriniformes > Cyprinidae > Sinocyclocheilus > Sinocyclocheilus grahami. The sequence goes on from NW_015505377.1 coordinate 443,186, forward strand.
GCCGGACAGATCTGAGGCAGAAAACAGAGTTGATTCAGACTGACTCTGGCATCAGAGGTTAATATGAGCGCTCTAATGAAGAGCTTGTGTTGTTCAGAGAGCCGTCGCCTCTGTATATCAACAAGCTCCCACTGAGCAATCACTCAGCAAATCACACGAGCACTATCAGACTGACCGACAGAATTAATGCAGTCATTTGGAGGCTCTTGATATGTGTGTGTGGATAATTAAAGTGTTGGGCTTCACAATGCCGCTGATTGCCATTTAGGTTTATTTACTCTTGGCATTAAATGACTGATATGATGATTTAAGGAAAATATCACTTGATAAATTGGGAAATGGTCAAAATCAAGCAAATATGTGATTTAGAGGAGCTTCTCAGCACAATAGCACCATCTACTGAGCACAGGCTGAACTAAACAGTCCACAATAATAACAATACAAATGATCAAATAAACCATGAGGAACAATAGGGTGTTTTTTTTTTTTGCAATTACACAGCCCTGCATCTTGGAAAAAAAAACTAATATTACCCGATTTGGTGATGCTCAGTTAAAAAAATACATCAAAATAATCAATAAACACTTTCCATGTAGAAAATAAGAATGAAGATTAAAAAAATAAATACATTAAAAATAAATAAAAACTTTCCACGTAGAATAAGAATGAAGATAAAATAAATAAATAAATCAAAATAATCAGTAAAAACTTTCCATGTTGAAAATAACAATGAAGATTAAATTAAAAAAATAAATAAAAATAATCAATAAACTTTCCATGTAGAAAATAAGAATGAAGATTTAAAAAATAAATAATAAAAATATACAATAAAAACTTCCCATGTAGAATAAGAATGAAGATTAAAATAAATAAATCAATCAAAATAATCAATAAAAACTTTCCATGTTGAAAATAACAATGAAGATTAAAAAAATAAAATCATAAAAAATAAATCAAAATATACAATAAAAACTTTCCATGAAGAAACCTTTCCTCTCCTAACAAACCATGCATCAATGGAAAGCTTAGTTATTGAGACTTCCGCACCCAGCGAGTCCCTCTGCTCCTCCACGGTGGCGTTGATCCTGCGGGCGACGTTGGCCATCCTATATCAACCTCGACCAGTTAATGATGCACATATAATATATATACTTAAGTATGGGATATATATACACCTATATGTATATATATATGTACACACACACATACTATTTAATTTGTGCTCTTTAAAATAAATAAAGTAAGTAAGTAAAAGTGAATACACAGTAATTGAATATGGGATGTACAGTATATACACCAATAATCACTTTTTTAAAGCTGTAATTAATCTAGTTGAAAAGCTAGTTAAGGGGTTTAACATTAATAGAATCATTTTTAGTTGAAATAGAAATGACATAGATTTGGAAATAAGTTCTATTTTAAAAACATATTTTGTAATATATAGATTTATATAGACTTCGATGTCTTTTTTCATTTCTAGGAAGGTTGACCAGACTGTACTGTACCTGTGTGCCGCAGCGGGTTTGATCCGAGAGCTGGGATTCTGGAGCGTTCCTGCTGGATCACCACTGGAACAGACCTTTACTGTGGAACAATGGAAGAGGATTGTGTTTGACCCCTGCTGACCCCTGCTGACCTCACAGACTGTACAGACCAGGCGGGGAGTTCTAGAAATCGTGCTGGGTTTGTTGAATGGTTCTCTCTGGATGTTCAAGTACGCCGTCACATGAGTTTCACTGGCTTTAGAAATGCAGTTCTCACGGATTTCTTTCAAATAAGGATGTTGCAGTGCATTGTTTTTCTAAATTATGAAACCTTTGGGAAAAACCTCACAACATATTGCTACTTTCAATGCCGTCTTCTCTCTAATAATCGTATTTGACTTTGAATTTTGGGCTTAGAAATGAGACAGAGATATAGGAGATGTAAGATCTCAGTATAACACAATCATACACTTTTCATAAATAAATCAATAAAAACTGTTTTTAATCTCTAAAATCCTTTTTCTTT
>NW_015505377.1:447695-452967 GCF_001515645.1 Sinocyclocheilus grahami
ACGGACGGACGGACGGACGGACGGACGGACGGACGGACGGACGGACGGACGGACGGACGGACGGACGGACGGACGGACGGACGGACGGACGGACGGACGGACGGACGGACGGACGGACGGACGGACGGACGGACGGACGGACGGACGGACGGACGGACGGACGGACGGACGGACGGACGGACGGACGGACGGACGGACGGACGGACGGACGGACGGACGGACGGACGGACGGACGGACGGACGGACGGACGGATAGATAGATCGATGGATGGATGGACGGACAGACGGACAGATAGATAGATGGATGGATGGATAGATAGATAGATGATGGATGGATGGATGGATGTTTATGAATGATTCAATAAAGAACTGTTTAAAAGCTTTCAGGCAAATGCTTTTATTTCTATTAGCAAAAATAATATTGTCTAGTTTATACAAAGATTCAAATATTATATTTACATAAATATCAAGGCTTTATTTATGTATTATTTACAATAAATATTTACATAGTTTCTCCCACACATGGTGTGATTGTAAATACATAGACAGTGCTCGAGATCTTTACAATCCGTTTAACAGTTATAGGACTGATCGTAATATTCCAGATTTTCCAGAAGACAAGTGAAGAGAATGTTTTTCTTCTGTTCTTATTTTCCATCTTTTCCCCGGACGATCACACAGAGTGATGGGGAACTCTTCATGCATGAACAGGTCAGTGTGGTGTTTCCGTCTCTTTCTGAAGTCCTGAGATGTTCTGGCTGATGATAATGTCTGAAGCTCTGATTGAGCTCGTCACAGGCAGCCGCACTCCTCCACCAGCATGTCCTCGTGGTGTCTGAGGATCAGCTCGCCGTTCTCGTAGTACAGCATGCTGAGGGGACTCATCTTGGTCGGAGCGCAGCAGGCCGCAGGAACTCTGCTGGGATGGTAATACTTCAGCAAACTCTGCAGCACGAACAGACCAACAGCATTACCTTAGTATTATTCAGATACTATTATAGTTGTTTTCATTTCAATTCCAGTAAAGTTTTAGAAATGTTGTTGTGTTTTAGTTTTGTATATTTGTATTTATTTATAGTTTTTATATTTTTAGTAGTGCTGTCAAACGATTAATCGCGATTAATCGCATCAAAATAAAAGTTTTTGTGTACATACAATATGTGTGTGTACTGTGTGTATTTATTATGTATATATAAACACACACACATGCATATATATATTTCAGAAAAATATGTTATGTTTATATATTAAATATATTTATATATAATGTATATATAAACACACACACATGCATATATATATATTTCAGAAAAATATGTTATGTTTATATATTAAATATATTTATATATAATATAAATTATATTAACATAAATATATACATGTAAATGCATGTACATATTTTCAAAATATATACTGTATGTGTGTATATTTATACATACATAATAAATATACAAAGTACACACATATATATTATGTAAAAAAACTTTTATTTTGGAATGCGATTAATCATTTGACAGCACTAATTTTTAGTTATTTTAGTTACTTCAAGTTCAACTAAATGAAAATAATAAATAAAATATCTGAAATAAATAAGTTTATGGTTTTTAAAATATTTTAATTTGATTTTATTTCAGTTAATTTCTAGTTTCAAGTAACTGGATTTCTATGCAATTTTATTTCAGTTTTGGTTTCAGTTATTTTAGTGCATCTAAATGAAAATGGGAAATGTTTCCTTGGCAACTATCTGAAATAAAGTGAGTTTAATTGTTTATATTTTATTAAAATTTTTATTTCTGCTACCGTTTTTTTTAAATTTGAAGTAACTGATTTTTTACGTAGTTTTATTTCAGTTTAAGATTGAGTTATTTTAGTACTTCAAGTTAAACAAAATGTTAGTTTAGTTAGTTAAAATAAGTTCATGTTTTTTAAATATTTTATTTCAGTTAACATTTCAAGTAACAATTTTTAAGTTTAGTTTAAGTTTTTAGTTTTTTTATGTCATTTTATTTCAGATTTAGTTATTTTAATATTTCAAATGAAACTAAGTGATAATGAGAAACGTTGCCTTGGCAGCTAGCTGAAATAATATTTTAAAATATTTTATTTAAGTTCAAATTAGTTTTATTTCAATTAATGAAAATGTTTTGTTTTGTTTTTTAGGTGCATTTTTTTTAAATATATAAATGTTACGTTTTTATATAATTTTATTCATATTAGTTATTTAATATAAAAAAAAAATTTTAAGTTTCCATTTAGTTTAAAAAAAAATGCATTTTCAATTAATTTTAAGTTATTTTTAGTAAATGATAACAGCCCTAAGAAGTTCCAAGACACAGAATGCAATCTGCAATGCAAATAATTCTGTATTAATTATTTAACATTAAAAATAATTGCAAAGCTGCATAAATACAACGAGTGTCTCACCTGCATGTAAGCGTGGTTGGTGGGATGCAGGTCGTCTCCCAGCGGGTTCGGGCAGCTCCCCTCGCAGCGGTACGCGTTGTACTTCTTGGGGAAGACGATCCAGGAGCCCCATCCGATCTGATTGAAGTCCACATGCATGTCGACCCTCCTGCACTTGGAGCTCTTCCCGGCCGGACTCCTGAGTGGCTCCGGGTTCCTCACCGGCTGACCCCTGCGGCCCCGCTTGCTCCTGTGTGGCTTGTCTCTCCGCACCTCCTTTCCTTCGCTGTTAAACAAGAACTTGGACTTCTCTGCTGTGTGCAGGAGACTAGCTCGGTCCTGCTCGCTCTGTCCAGAGACGGTGTGTGAGAAGACCAGCAGCATGGCTCTGTGACGGATCCCGTCCGCAGCTTTACTCCCGGAGTGCAGAGCGTGTCTCGCGGCTCTCCTCTCGGAGAGTTTGGGGCCGATCCAGTTTAGGAGCAGGTCTGTGGCGTTGTAGACCCTCCAGTGATGGGAGACGCTCATCAGAGAGGAATCGGACAGTCGACCCAGCGTCTGGTCCTGCTGGTGTCGGACCTCCACCGTGATGTTCGTTTGCTGCGTTTCTTTGGGAATACGAATCCTCAGCTCCGCCGCCTGGATCTGACGCTCGGACAGAACTGAGGAAAGGTCGAAGTGTATGACGTAGTGTGTATCTTGATTGGTCAAACCTGGAAGAGACAAAGACAATACATGAGTAGATGTCACATATATGTCACATATGATTATATGTCAGTCATATTTAGATTATTGTCAATGACCAATATCCTTGCAGGCTTGCTAAAAATAATTTTAATCAATTTTAAATAGTGCTAGTTTTGCAAATGAACTCTTCATATATATATATATACACACACATGTAAAAACAGATAACTTTTAACAATTTTCAAAAATCATTGTGCATTTCAATTAATCTCAATCAAACTGCAGTCAGGTTATTTAGCTAACTAACACAATAAAAACAAGATAACATAATAAAAAACATGATTTTTGAAAATCGAAAAAACCCTGTTTTAATTTTAATTTCAGTTAAAGTTTTAGTAAATTTAAAATAAATATATATTTACATTTTTTTTTAATAAAATACAAATAAATGTATTTTTATTTTATTTTCTTTCCTTTCCTTTTCTTTTAGCCTCATTTGATAACATTATTTTTAAGCTCCACATATAATTATAAAAAAACAGTTTAGACTTTGGCAAAACTTTGAATTGATTTAAAAATAAATGTTACAATTTTAAATAGTACAAGTTTTCAGTTGAAGCTGGTTGAAATTCAGCAGATTATACATTGATGGGCAATTATATCATCCATCAACACCTGAAAAAGATGGAAATCATGGAAAAACAAAAAATGGAAAAACATCTAAATATATAATTTATTTAGCAATTTTGCATATGCCTCATTTGATAACATTTTTGGGACCATATATTACTAAAAAACTGTTTAGACTGGCAAAAATTGTAATTTATTTAAAAATAAAAATGTTACAAATTGAAAAGGATAAATAAATTCAACTGAAATTTGGCATATTATATCATGCATCAGCCACTGATACATTTTTTAAATCGAAATATATATAATTTATTTATTTTGCAATATTGAATATGTCTCATTTGATATCGTTATTAAAATACGTGATTATAACACCACTCTCATATCTGATCACATTCATATGACTAAATGAATGATTAAATATTTAAGTCAAAATGAACTTTTTTCCTTTTGATTTTAGGGTGAAATGTGGCCTGTTCTTGACAGATTTTGTGAGATTCACCCATCTGAAGACGTAACCCATCACTATGGCTCTTGGCTCTTTTGAGATGCATTTTTCTCCAGGACTGACTGTCAGGCACACAAACCCAACAGTAATGAGGTGATTTGTGCAGCTGAACACACACTCTCTGATCCTCGTGGATGCGGCTCTTGTCCGCTGGAGTGTATTGGCTGTACATTTACATTCAGATTGCTAATTGCTTTGGTTTATCTAATAAGCGGCCCTGACTGTGCTTAAGAGCTCTGCCATTCAACATCAGCCTGTACTGCGTACTTCAACTCAATGATGACTAAATAATCACAAGATGTTTTTTCTTTAATATTTAAAACATTTCTGGAAGCATTGCACTTTAACAAATTGGCTTGGAATGTTAAAAATAATAATAATAATAATTATTATTATTAAAAAAATTTATTACACTTATTGTTGCAGTCAGATTATTCAGTTTATTCGAAATAATTTGAGTTTAATGCAAATAATTATTAGACCGCAACAATAATAATAATACAAAATAAATATTACAAATAATTTAAAATATTTATTATATTTTGTTGCATTCAAATGATTTTCTAAGTTATTGTAAATAATCGTTGCAACAATAAAAATATAATAAATATTATATGATAATCATGATTTAAAATATTCCTTATTGTTGCAGTCTAATTATTATTGTATTTATTCTGATTTATTGTAAATAATCACTAGACTGCAACTAAATATTTTAAATAATAATCATGATTTCAAATATTTCTTATATTTTATTGTAGCAGTCTAATAATCATTTTATTTTTCTAAATTGTTGTAAATAATAATTGCAACCACGACATTATTATTATTATTATCAAAATACAAAGTATTTATGTTAAACTGCAATTCTTTTATAAATATATATTTTTAATTCACTGGCAGAACCAATATTAAAGAAGCAATATACAGTAATAAGGATGAAGCATAACTATCGATACATGATCTATGATCAATCTCTTGCTGTTACGACCCCCCCCCCCCCCCAAAAACTCTTTTTGCAAAGGGGTTTAAGTTTAGTAACAC
>NW_015505377.1:453208-482027 GCF_001515645.1 Sinocyclocheilus grahami
CCACACAATACATCTTTATGCAAATGAGTTTAAGTTTAGTATATCAGATATTAAGAACCACACTCAGTGTAGACCACATCAGTTAAACTAGTTTCATGTCTTGAATTAGAGATCATCAGTCTGATGAAAAGTCATGCAGTATCGATCAGATATTAGATTTATCTTAACGGAGGGGCGAGGCAGCGCGAGCCTAATCCCTTCAGAACGAACACCGGATCGAAACCCATCGTTTAACACCTCCAGACCCCCGTTAAACGCCCCGTGCCGCGCTCCTAATCTAATCAGGCGACGTGTGAACAAGAGCCGAGGGGCTGATGTTGATTTGGGTTTGTGTGAGGATGTCTGGCGAGGCTCTAATCCACATCAGTTTTGCGCAGCAGAGCATTAGTCCTGCTGGAGGACGATGTGGATTGAAGGAGTCTGGCGCTGAGATTTGACAGCCAGGAGCCAAAAAGAGCTTCAGAGACTCCTTCCCAAACTTTAGTGCAGGATAGAAAAGAATAGCAGATCTTACTCTTGGAGAGGATGCTCTTGATGGTGTCCGCTTGCTCGTGCTCTACAGTCTCCACGGGACGCGTGTGGTTGAGCTTGAAGTGTCGGTAGAGCTGCATCATGTATGTGGGTAAATGATGCCGGTGGCTTCTGGAAGACATATTCCTCGTGCCGTGATGAGCGTGCTTCCCAAATACTCCAAGCAGCAGAAGCTGGAAGCGCTCAAAGAACCCCTCTTCCAAACCACGAGTGCCTTCTTTCTTTCTCTCCCGAGTGTGTGTGTGATTCCAGCCGTGCAGAGATCTGCTGGAGTGTGTTTGCTCTGTTGTGAAGGCGGAGGCTGTTTCACGGCGATGGTGAGTGATTCAGTTTCTGCAGTGCTTTATGTGATCGAGCTTCTCCTCACATGCATGGATGTTGCGTGAAGCTGCATTGCTGCAGTTGTGAAAAGAGCGAAGCATAAAAACCAGTGTGGGCTAGAAACAGACCGGATCTGATCTAGCGGCATGCTACTGATTCTGCGTTAGATTGCACGACTATGATTCAGTCTGGTCAGATTATAACACACTATATCGAGTGTGTGATATGTAAATGGGTTTAGAGCGCACACATGTATCATGCAGAGAAGATAAGTTTCAAGAAACGCATGAAAACGTTTAAACTCAGCATCTGATTCAGTGAGACGATTCGTTCGAATGAATCTTTTTGTATTTTACGAGATCTTCTTTCGAAGTGAATTAAAATGTAGTAGACCGTTCCAGTTCTGTATTTTCCAGTTCCAAACCACTGATCTAGTATAATTGATCAGTGTTTCAAACCCACGGTTTGAACTCGACCGGATCATTTAAAAGAACCGACTCAAATGAACGATTCGTTTTCGAATTAGACGTCGCAACAATCAAAAGAGAATCTTTGCGAATGTATCGCTTTGAGTTACTTTGTTGCAGTTTAGCAAACAAGAGAACTCGATTAAACTAACGATTACGTAGACATTTACGGCCATCATTTTGATATTTGAATAACTTTATGAAGTTTTTCACACCCTGAGCTGAGTTTATAGCGCTTTTGATGCGACAGCGAGAAGAAAACAGGTAACTTCATATCTGACTGACTGAAGGAAGGAATGTAAACAAATCAACTTAATAGGATAAATCTCACCAAAAACATGTCGTATTGTCATAACGACACTCCAACATTAAAACACGAAACATTAAATTCATTTTCAGGAAACAAATGTGGAAAAAATGCAAAATATTCTCATTTTTCAGTGGGTTTTGTGGGTGTTCTTGACAGGCTTCGTGAGCTTCATCCTAGCATCTCAAATCAGAAACTCAGCATTCAGTAAGATATAATCGAATATGGATGAAACCTACATGCCAAAATCTTATCAATCCACATAAAAGCTATTTGATATTAGTGGATTGAAATGCTAATGTGCGGATCGAGAGTCACGCTTATGAAGATTAATGGTGATGAAGTTCGGTTCTGATAGCCATCAGAACTCTGAATAATCCATCAGTTTGACCCTGTCAGTGCTAGATTAGAGGAGTTTGCGTTAGGGATTGAGATGAAGTCAGATAAAGTGCTCTTCTGAGGGCTACAGAAGAGGTCATTTGTGAAGATCATTATAGAAATGAGGCCAATTAAAACTCATTTAGCCTCTGGTTGGAGAGAGTCTTGCAAGAAACTTTGAATTTATCAGTATAGGTACATTTAAAGTGAAGGATGGTGTTTTATCTGCCTTTGAAGTTCATAAGACTTAAAAAAAAATTCATCTTAAGAAGTTTGAGCTCAAAGTAGAGGCTGGGGCAAGTTGTCACAAGATCTATATCTGTCTTAAAATATATATTTTTGGGTTGTGAATCCTGTCCTCCAAACTAAATTCCTCCTCTTTTAATTGCTTTTGAGTCGACAAACGATAACCCCCACAATTGGGATACCATTTCTATTTTAGCCACTTTTTGATTTATTTTATGTTTAATAATTGTCTTACTGTTTTAAATTTAGCTGAATAAGCCATTAAATAATTAAAAAACATAATAGATTTTAAATTCGTTTCATATTTCAACAAATTCTTGTTCAGTCAGTGTTAATAAACAGCAGGTTGCTATTGTGACAACTTACCCCATATACTGTAATGTGACAACATGCCCCGCTACTGGGTTCAGAGTGTGGTGTTTTAAATATGTCTTTGTAATCGAGACTTTAAGGTTGTGTCTGAAATTGACTTGAGAAATATTAATTGTAAATAGCTGGGAATTATATGAAATTATTATTTTTTCCCTAGAAACTGCATCTGATTATGGCAGTATGAACATGGATTGTAAAACAAACTATTCTTGGATAATTCATGGATTATTCAAAGCAAAATTCACTTCATGGATAAATGAGTTTAGAGATTAGCTGTTATGAAGCAGTGGCACAACGATGATTAATTCACAATTATTACACAATATTAAATCAAGTGTCATTTATTGTGAAGTATCTTAATGCATCTTTTTTTAAAAGCTAATCATTTGACATGAATCCTGCAGCGTTCTAGCACAGATACAGCCGCTGTGATTTAATGCAATGACATCTGCTGTGAGGTGTATTTAGTTTTATGCTTGTTTTATGATTGTTTGTGGTTTGTACACTGAATGCTTGATGTGCACAGATGATTTCAGCCACTAGATGTCATATCGTCCAGCTTTAGTCTGTTTGAAGTCCGTCCAGTAATAGTACGGCTGTGTCTGAAACCTGAAGACACTCAGACGGTCATTTATTGAAGGCAGCATAGATGTTTCTTCCCACAATGCATCTGGCTGAATGTCCTGTTTAAACCTATGATTTCATTTCTACCAAAATAGAAATAAGCTTCATAGTCATTAAATATTCACTTCTGCAGATCTCTGCATTAGATCACCAGACATGACGTCCAGCATGCATTATAATCCAGGGTTATTTTAGTAGCATTGAGAGTGTATTATAGTTTTTATTCATATTTTGAATCAGTTGAATCATATTTTTTAAGTTTTACTACTTTTGTTGTGTTTTTGTAATTTTTAGTATTTAAAAAAAATGTTTGAGTTTTTATAAATTTCTGTTTCAGTATTTAGATCTTTTAGTAGCTGAAGTTAAACTTTATAAACTATTGCAACTATATCTTGAGTTTGTATTCCCCGATCCTGAGTTTTCTCACAATTCAGATATTTTTAGAATATTCTTAGAATTGCAAGAAAAAAGTCAGAAATGTGTGAGAAAGTCATGGTGGAAAAAGGCTTCTATATAAAATTATTCAAATCATTAAAACTAATCAAACTATTAAAACACACACATATATTAATATGTGTAATATATAATATATTCTTTAACAATAAAATTAAAATAAAATACTATTTTATAACAATTAAAGGAATATATATTTTTCAAGTCTATATTATATCCCTAACCTGCATGAAAGTGATTCAATCTGGTCAGATTATAGCTCACTATAACAAGTGTGTGATATGTAAATGAGTTTAAAATGCACACATGTATCACGCAGAGAAGATAAGTTACAAGAAACGCGTGAAAATGTTTAAACTCAGCATCTGATTCAGTGAGTCGATTCCTTTGAACGAATCTTTTTGTATTTTGCATGCTCTTCTTTTGTATTGAATTAAATATCTAAATATTTCACAGTTTGAACTCCACCAAATCAATAAAACGAACTGACTCAAAGGAACAATTCATTTACAAATTCGGTCAAAGGAGAATCATTTGCTTATGTTTTTAATCTATTTCTTTTTAGTTAACATTATTTCAAGTAATTATTTATTTTATTTTTGAATGGTTTTAGATTTAGTCAACTCAAATAACCCAGCTGCAGCCACTAAATGACTTCCGTTTTCACGTCTGTTTTTAGTGACGTTGATCATTGAGGGCAAATCCAGACAGGAAAATGTTCTTCCCGTGGACACACGCAGGTGTCAAGCTGTCAGTCCGCTCGGAAACGGATGTTTAAAACACAAAAGTGCATTGAGACGGTTTGGTTCTTTCACAGCCTGAGAGGAAGTTTCACAGGAAGATGAAATGTTGTTCAGTGCTTCAGAGCATCACGTCACTCGATCTTCTGCCGCTTCCTCGTCTGCTTTGCCTCGTTTCTCTCATTAAATCCAGAAGCGTAGTCACTTAAACACATTTCTCTTCATGCATGTTAAACTGTAAAGTACCACGAGGGCAAAATGTCACAGAGCCTCATAAAAAAAGAGAGATGCATGATTTCTGTCTTTGGTCTCGCATGCATCTCCAAGTTCATCAAAGCCGTTAGACTGACAGAGGAAGAAACAGGTGTGGCCGGGTTTGCTCTCACATAAACATCAGCTCAAATCCAACTCTATATATATATATATATTTATAAAAAAGAAAAAAAATGTTATATAATATAAATTAAATGTGTGTGTATATATAGTTAAAATATTGTTTTATAATATGTATTAATTTTATTACTTAATTAATTACTATTATATATATACTATTTAATATAATTTATTACTTAGTTAATATTAAAATATATTATTTATATTAAATAGGTATTTTTATTAGACTATGTATTATTGTATTAAAATAGATAAATATAATATATTAAATATAATGTCACGTGTGTGTGTGTGTATATATATATTTGTATATATATATATATTTGTATTTTTATATTTTGAATATTTTATATCAGAAATATGTATTTTATTTATATGTGATGTGTGTGTGTGTGTGTATATATATGTGTGTGAAAACATAATAATATATATACTTGCTAACATTTTGAATTATTTTAAGTTATTTTGTATTGATATTGAGATTGATATTAAAGTACATTGGCTTTTACAGTATTTAGTCTCTGTCATGTCCTGGGATGAATTAAAGCGTGTGTGTGTGTGTGTGTGTCCTGCCTTCCCTCACACCTGTGCTGAGGTTTACTGTGTTTACTCAGCTGTGTGTGTGTGGACGATTAGAGACGGGGCGTCTTAATTGCTTACGAATGAAGTAATTAGTGCGATGTGCTAACTTCCGAGAGCTGCGGTGAATTACGTGATGTAAACACACATGCTGTTAGCTCGTCGTGTTGTTTGGTTTGTGTGTGTGTGAGAGTGAGAGTGTGTGTGTGTGTGTGTGTGTGAGTGTGAGTGAGAGTGTGTGTGAGTGAGAGTGTGAGTGTGAGTGTGTGAGAGTGTGTGTGTGTGTATGTCTAATTCTTACAAAAATCAACGTTGTATGTTTTAAAAAGAAACTTTAATGATCCTAAAAGTGTCAAAGTAAAAAATAGAATAAAATATGTCTATGTCTTAAAAAGAAAGATATTTTTTTATACAAACCTCATGAAATTGTGGAATATCATGGGGTGTTGCCAAACTCTCTGTGATGTCATTTCCTGTTTTATGGTTTTCTTGACACATAACAACCAAAATTAGTTCCTGTCGGTTACACCACACTGATTGGTCAGATAATTTTTTTTGTATATATGTGTATGTATAATACATATTTATTTTTAAATAAATATAATACATGTTTATTTTAAATAAAATATCTAAATATACTTACTAACTTTTAAAATGTACATTGCATTATTTTATTTATTTATTTAACCTTTAAAAGTTTTTGTTTACATAATATATGTGTGTACTGTGTATATTTATTATGTATATATAAATACACGCATGCATGCATATATTTAAGAAAATATGTTGTTTATATATTAAATATATTTATATATAATATGAATTTAAATATATACATGTACATTGTTTCAAAATATATACTGTATGTGTGTGTGTGTGTATTTATATATACATAATAAATATACACATGCATGCAAACTTTTATTTTGGATGTGCTTAATCGCGATTAATCGTTTGATAGCACTTATGTATGTGCATAAAATATATTTATTTTAATAAAATATCAAAATATACTTATTTACATTATTTACTACATTTCATTTTAAAATTATGTATAACATTTTTAAATCTGTAAATTAAATCTGTAATATAATGTGTTTATGAATGTTCATAATATTTCTTTAATACAATACTGAAACTTATTTTCTTATTATATAAACTTATCTACTAAAGGTTATTTTTATAGTTGTTGCATTTTAATAGCTTATATAGTAGAGCTCTATTGCATGTTCTCAGATACATATGTCCTGTCTTTGCATTTATAATGCATTTTTGTTTAACTGAATAAATGCAGAGATGGAATGGCGTCGTTGAGCCGCTCTCACTGTTTGATGCTTCGGTTGAAAGGCACATGATGTGAATCTAGAGGATCATTACTGGCAAATAAACTGATAAATGCTGAATGCAGTCTCAGTAATGGCTTTCTCAGTGCTGTGGTTTGATTCGAGCGCCGTCATATGATGGGTTTTCAGTGAGAGACGTGATGTCTGTGTGTCACACTACTCTTTACTAACCCACAACCCACATATTCACCCTCCCTCGTGTCGCTCAAAGCTGTTTGACGTTCATCGGTGGATGCAAAGCTGCTCTTTTCCATGCAATGACAGTGAATGAAACATCTGTCTAATAGTTATAGTTTTAGCAAACACCCATATCCATACACATGATATTGATAACTAATCCTGTCCTGTAGCCTGATTTAACAGCTGGTTTATGGTTGCACACTGCATTAAGATGGCTGTGTTCATGTGGCGAGGCTGTGTTTTCATTTTGGGCTGTGCTCAGAGAGCCGTTCAGAATAACTGTAATTATGTGCTATTTCTGAGCTGTAAATGCCTGTGTGTGTGTGTGAGAGAGATGATGCACAGCTTTTCCTGTAGCATTCTGGGAAAACCTACAGTATATTTGCGTTCAGACATGGGACAAGTTCGGTTCAAGTGCTTATATTTAGTTTACAGTCATGCGTTTGGCTGATGCTTTGACTGAGGGGCACATCAGTTCTTCTGAGTGTTGCATGCAGTGTTGCATGAGTAGTTGCATGCACTGTGGGTCTTTGGTCTGTTGACGTTTGAGTTTGAGCTCTCACTTACAAAAGTACCATGTTTGTAGGGCATAGTGATAATACAGTGGTGTCTGTGTACATGTAGTATTATTTTAAATGTCTTCACATGCATCGTGTGTGTGTGTAACTAAAATATCAAAATATATTTACTAATGTTTCAAATAATTTTATAGTTGTTTTGCTTGATTATTAATGCCATATTTTTTTTGTGTGTGTTCATATGTATTTATTTAAGAAAATATCAAAATATATTTACAAACTTATTTACTAAATTTAGCAATTTTTTGTAGTTACTTTGTTTGATGTTTTAGCATTACTTTATTTACTTGTTTGTTTGTGTTTGTGTTCATATGCATTTATTTTTATTAAAATATCAAAATATATTTAGTAACTTATTTACTAACTTTTGACATTTTATAGTTGTTTTGTTTAATTGTAATGTCATGTTTTAGTATGTATTTATTTTTCAGTCATTCATTTATATATATTTGCGTGTGTTCATAATATATATTTATTTTTTAATAAAAGATTGAAATATATTTACTAACTTTTGCAATTATTTTTATAGTTGTTTTGTTTGTAATGCCATGTTTTAGTATTATTTCAAGTGTGTGATTAAGATGGTGTGATTTTAATTTTGTGTCTAATGCAAAACATTGTTTAAATAAACCTGTAGGTTATTAGTTCACAGGAACCTCAGTTGAATGGTAAATATTACGGTGTGTGAATATGTAAAGCGTTCAGTGCCATGGTGAAGTAACATGCACATCCCGCGGTGTTGCAACCGGAAGGTGTGTGAGGAAGTTAGTTTTTTCAGTTGTTCTCACTCAAACGGGAAGACGTGCTGAGCTTTGACAATATCCATAGTGTAAAACCCCAGTGAAAACTTGAGTCTTTCTCCAGTGAATCATTCATGTGAGCATCACTGGATCCATGCATTAGGATGTTCTGCTCTTAAAGACACGCAACATCCTCATTTTTCTGAGGGCTCTTCCCCGCTGAAGGGATTTTGTCATGGTTTTGTAACTCTGACCCTTCTGTCTATTACACATGGTGTGTAATAATGTGCCACAGATTACAGATGCGTTCTGATTTCCACACAGATCCCTGTGAAGTGGACTTAACAGGGTATTTTGACTGTCTTAAAAGGATTTTTACCACAAAAATGAAAGTTCTGGCACAATTTACTAATTTATTTCCGTTTTGTCATTCCATTATAGTTAACTAAAATTAAAACTATGAAAGCATGAATGTTAAAATTTATTTTAATTCAGCTAGTTCCCAAGGCAACAGTTTGTTTTCAATTATTTTAACGTAATGCTAAAATAAAAAATATATAAAGACATATTAGAAAACAAAAACTAATAATAATGACAAAAGCGCGCAAAAAAATCGCTAAAACTTTACAAAAAATTCAAATAAGGATAAAAACTAATTTAGGCTATTAATAAAAATCTAATAATAAAAAAACAACAACAACACTGTTCCAAGCCTGTACAGTGAAAAAAATGGGGAAAAAACAAATAAATAAATGAATAAAAAATGGTGTAGAAACAATTTTCTCTCAGGAGTTGTTGCTACAAATAATTCCAAAGTAACGAAATGTAGCACATTGGATTAAACGTGAAATTTTGAAAAAAATGAAATTGCATTTTCCTGTAATAAATACTCCAATAATCTTAGTTTTATTTATGACTTTGAAGTTTTTTTTTTTTAATATTATGTATGACTTTCTGTGGAACACCTAAGATACTTTGAAAAATGAAATGTTTACTTTATTAATTAATTTAGTCAAATGTCTCGTGTTTTTGTCTATACAGTGGAAGTCGATGAGCACTAATGTTGTTTGGTTCTCGGCATTCTTCAAAATATCTTCTTTGTGAAAGAGATGCTTCTTCACAAGGATTTTAGCTTGTTGTTTCTCTTAAACTTCTAAATCCCCTTTGAACTCTGTTTAAAGATGTATTTCACACTTTTTGTGAGCAGTTTAGGATTTAAACCTGATCAAACCCGTTTGTGTTCGCACCAAGAGTGTCTTTGTTGAGCTTTTTTGTACGCTTGAGATACTTCTGAATTAAAACTCGGCCTCTTTCAGACGAGGTTTGTGAAGGAGACATTCAAGCGAGACGTGATGGACGGTTCTGGGAAGATGATAAATCTCACTAAATATGGAGAAAGAGGTGTTATGTGGTGTTTAGTTGAGAAGAAAATAATAATGCCCTTAATGGATTATAATAGAAACCACAGAAGAGCTTCTGTTTGTGAGGAGTGTCAGCTCAAGCAGGGATTAATGACTCTTTATTCTGGCAAAAAAGCAGTAACGGATGGTAATATTGTAGTACTTTGATTGATAGACTGTTACTTTTTATTTTAAAATTAAGCTTATTTTTTATAATTTTATTTTATTATTACTTTTATTTTCGGTTTCATTTTATAATTTTTGTATTTATCTTATTTTTATATTTTATTATTTTAATTTTTAATTTTATTATTTATTTTATTATGTTTGTTTTATTTCATTACATTTCCATTTTATTTTTTACTTATTATCTAATTGTTTATAATTTACTTTTTATTTCATTACTTTTATTTTCTGTTTCATTTTATTATTTTTTATTTTTATCTTATTTTTAAATATTTTTTAATTTTATTATTTTAATTTTTTTATTTTATTATGTTTGTTTTATTTCATTACATTCATTTCTATTTTATTTTTACTTTTTTATTATCTAATTGTTTATAATTTACTTTTTATTTCATTCTTTTTATTTTATAAATTTTTTTCATTTTCTTCTTATTTTTAAATATTTTTTTATTTTATGAGCATATGGAGATTAAAAAATATTATAAGTTAAAATCCTATTTACTTTATTAATACACTTATGATTTATTAGTGCATTTAGTTTTGCTGTCAACATCAATCTCTCTTTTTTTTCAGAATATAGAGAAGCTTTTTTTAACCATCCAATCAATTTAATCAAAACCCACCTTCCGTTTCGGCTTTGAAGATCATGTTTCAGTCAGAATAATCAGATTATGAATGCAGCAGGTTTATAATCTTTCACCCCAGAGCATCATCTCATCTTCCTCTGGTTTGTATGAAGTGTGTGCAGTGCTGCTCTTACACTGGAGGAGTAACAAATAACATCATCTACAGTTTCATTTTATTATTTTTTATTTTGATCTTATTTTTAAATATTTTTTAATTTTATTATTTTAATTTTTTAATTTTATTATGTTTGTTTTATTTCATTACATTCATTTCTATTTTATTTTTACTTTTTTATTATCTAATTGTTTATAATTTTTATTTCATTATTTTTATTTTATTTATTTTTTTCATTTTATTTGTTCTTTTATTTTTCTTATTTTTAAATATATTTTTATTTTATGAGCATATGGAGATTAAAAAATATTATAAGTTAAAATCCTATTTACTTTATTAATACACTTATGATTTATTAGTGCATTTAGTTTTGCTGTCAACATCAATCTCTCTTTTTTTTCAGAATATAGAGAAGCTTTTTTTAACCATCCAATCAATTTAATCAAAACCCACCTTCCGTTTCGGCTTTGAAGATCATGTTTCAGTCAGAATAATCAGATTATGAATGCAGCAGGTTTATAATCTTTCACCCCAGAGCATCATCTCATCTTCCTCTGGTTTGTATGAAGTGTGTGCAGTGCTGCTCTTACACTGGAGGAGTAACAAATAACATCATCTACAAAAATGGACTCTATTGTAAGCGCACTAACTGTAAATATGAGTTATTTCTGAACTGGAAACAGGGGCCTTTACTAGTTTAATTGTCAAATTATCATTGAAATCTCACTTGTTGTCTATTAATTAAAAAACAGGGACAATACATTTCTGTATCTATTATTACAATAATAATAATAATTGTTATTATTATTATTAACAATTATTATCATGCTGTTGTTGTTATAATTAATGATTGTGATATCGGCATTAAAATTAGTTTGAATAAAATTCACCAAAAACCCTAGGCTAGTAAACCGTAACCATTGCAAATACCAAACAAAAGTATTATATTATAACAAAATTATGACTTTACAAAAACGTGTTACAGAAATAACACAAAATAAATACGAGAACATATGATAAATACAACTATTTAGCAAATATTTTTTAGCATTTTCTAATTGTATATAATATTTTTTATTTTTTTTATTTGTTTAGCACATTTAATTACATTTTATTTTATTTATTATATTATTTCGTAATATTTTATTGTATTTTTCTCTTTTTATTTTGAGCACAGAGTGCATTATGTGCTTTCTGCAAATTGTTATTGCAAAGACTAAATGTTTAATATCATCGGAGTCATGTTTTCTTTTCTTTCGTGTAGTTTTGTTCATGTTTTTTTGAAGATTATGGTGTCATACGACCAGTTCATGTTGAAATCGGTCTAATTTGACTTGCTATAAACTGTTTGCACATGGTGTTTTTTGGTTTCATTAGGTCAGTTGCAATGTATTATTTGCATTTAGCATGCATTTCCCTGCTGTATGTTGCAGGACAGACCTGTGTGACTGATTTTTGGGTCACGAGCCAGCAGTTTGAGATTGAGATGGCAGAGTTCCCAGCTCTTCTCATAGCTATAAATGTGCCGTCTGATCTGTGATGTACATCTCTTAAGAATGAGGAGCGTTCTGCATCCTTCCTCTGATTAGCCCGTTCGACCGCAGATGCTTCCTGCAGCTGCAGAGCACTTCCCGTCTGCGCCGAGACCCTTTTGTGCGAGCGGCCGTCTCCGCAGAATTTCAATAGCTGTGGATGCGGGAAGCAGGAATGCCCATCTGTGCGCATCTTCGCAGCTTTCCCGTCTTCCGCCGAGGACACTGGGAGATTTTATTTTCCCTGTGAATGGGCCGCAGTAATTGGCTTTTCTGAGGGAATTCTGTCACTTTGAGAACCAGAGTTTTGTTGTGCTTCCCGATTTCATTGAGGATGGAGACGATAGTGATTATGTAGGAATGTCTTTTATTTTGTGGTCGACGAACTAAAATACTAAAAAACAATAAACTAAAATAAATAACATTAACAAAAAAATTAATAAACTTAAATATATATATTCATTTTTCATTTTTTTGTTGTAATTTTTAATATTTCATTTTCATCCTATTTTTTTTATTTTTTTATTGTTAGTTTTTATAGCTTTTTATTTTTAAAATGTATTTTATTTTTTGTTTTTATCCTATTTTATTTTTTATTTGTATTTAATTTATTGTTTTTAATTTAATTTTGATTTTTTTATCTTGTATGTATTTAATTTTTATCCTATATTTTTTTTATTCTGTTTTTTTTATTTTTATCTTTTTTTTAATTTTTAATTAAATTTTTTATCCTATATTGTTTTTTATTTTTATTGTGTTTTTGTATTTGCATTTAATCTTATTATTTTTTTAATTTACATTTTTTATATTTATATAATTTTATTATATTTATAAATTTTTATATTTATTTTTTATATTTATTTTGTCTTAGGCTCAAACTGTTTTTTCTTCTCCTCTCACACTCAGCTGATGAGCTCATGCTGCTTTGAAATGTATCCAGCACTAGAAATGACGCAGCGGAAGACAATAATTGCAGGTTTGTTTCCAGGTCACGTTGACCCAGATACTGAAAAGTGACTAAAACACTCAAAAACACCAGCGTGTCCTTGAAGATGACATGCAACCCCTGCTTTCTCAAGCAGAACTGGAAGTAAACACCTGTAAAAGTTAAGGCGAGAAGCGTGCCTGCGGTGGCCGTGTAAACAGAAAGACGGGGTTGTGGTGGCTTGTTTTTCAGAGAGGATGTTTGTGAGCGATTGTCTGGCGGCCCGTGGGTGGGTTTTCAGGCCAGACGTTCATCTAGGGCGCACTTCTGCAGGCTGCGCTCTGAAGATGTCACCTTAAATTTGCCCCACTTATATAAGAGCTTCATCCGGCGAGCATGAAAAACAAGCCACTCTGCAGACTGAGATTATTCAGCATGGCATGAATTTATTGTCTTGTTCTGAAGAAAGAGGCTGCGGGAATCACTCGTGAGCTCGGGATAGAAAACCGGGCTCTTTATGGACCCCAAATGAGTCGGAGCTTCACATCTGCTGCAGTTGAGGCTCCAGAAGGACACGACAGATGTGTGTGTGAGTGTTTGTGTGTTTGTGTGTGTGTGTGAGTGAGTGTGTGAGTGAGTGCTGAGCTTCAAGACTCGTTTTTGTTTTACTGTGTGCATGCAGTACAAGTAATGAACTTTTGATACTTTTTTTTGTTTGTTAGTAGGTACACTGTTTCCCAGTACAAATATCTAAACACTCTTAAATCAGGATGCATTTAATTGAGATGCAAAATGACCTTTATTTCTGAGCAGTTGATCAAAGTTAGGTGAGCTCATGTTTAAAACAAGAAAAAAAATTTGCTAGTGGAGTTGGAAAAATAAACTTGAATTAAGTCTATTTTTCTTATCCAGTTGGTGGATTTGATATATTTAATGTTTTTGAAAAAAGTCTCATGTTCACCAAGACTACATTTATTTGATCAAAAATGCAGTAAAAATTTTGAAATATTATTACAATTTCCAACAGCTGTTTTCTATGTTAATATCTGTTCAACTGTAATGTATTTCTGTGATGCGCAGCTGTATTTTCAGCATCATTCCTCCAGTCTTCAGTGTCACATGATCTTCAGAAATCAGTATAATATGCTGATCTGCTGCTCCAGAAACATTTCTGATTATTATCAATGCTGAAAACAGTCGTGCAAATTACAGGGGCTAAAAAAGACTTTAGAAAGCAGGCAGCAGTATTATATTATTTTTTACACAGAGATCGGTAGCTCTGTTAGTAAAATCTGTTGACTTTGGCATATAATGCAACACAGATTGCTAAAGGTGATGTTCAAAAACAGGGAAAAAAGACTTTTCAAACTTTTCCCCCAAAGTTTGCATGCATGTAACTCGAGAAGTGTTAAAGATATATTAATACTCTTTAAGAGTTTAGTTCTTAACCAACTTGTCTTTTAGTATCGTAATTTTTAAGGCTCTGTATGGTTCAGCTCCAGAGATACTGGAATCTCAGTATGGCTCCAGGTGTAAATGGTACACATATTCAGCGGTCAGAAACCAAATGTGGCACACTTTGTATATATCTGACATTTATTGTATTTAAAGTGAAATATCTAAAGAATAAATAATGTTGAAACTAGAAATGTGTCTTGTTTCCCTCTCAAACCAATTGCATTGGATATCTAGTGCCTGAGTGCTAAAAAACAAAACAAAACACTGAAATAGTCGTTGAACCACATTAACTTGCTCTCCGTAGTCTATACATGAAGTTCTATATTTGAAACCGTTTCAGGGATGTTTGGAAGAAGAGATTTTCTTCTTGAGGCTATAATGCAACAAAGTTTGCTACTAGTAGACTATGCTACCATGTCCAAAAAACCCAGATTGCTACTAACTAATCAGATTTGCATGATCAGAATCTGTTGGATCTGAAATGGGAAGACGATTCTTGTGATGTTCTGTCTTTAGTTTAGAGCTGTCAAATGATTAATCGTGATTAATTGCATCCTAAATTAAAGTTTGTTTACATAATGTGTGTACTGTATATTTATTATGTAGGCTATATATAAACAAAAACACATACAGTGGGCAATATATTTTGAAAATATTTACATGTATATTTAAATCCATATAATTTATATGATATATAAATGTAATTAATATAAACATAACACATTTTTCTTAAATATATACATGCGCGCATGTGTGTGTGTGTGTATTTATATATACATAATAAATATACACAGTACACACACATATTATGTGAACACAAACTTTTATTTTGGATGCGATTAATCGGCACTACTTTAGTTTGAGTCTGATGGTGTGTAATGTGTTTGTTTGATTGACAGCTGCTAGAGGAGTATGGGTACGACTGCCAGCGCTGCTCCCCAGCCCACGCTGCATGAGAGTTTCCACGGCAACGGGATGATGGACAGCAGGCGGTCGACAAGCAGCGGCTCCTTCCAGACGCTCAACATCCACAGCAACAAGGCCAAGTCCATCATCACTAATAAAGTGGCTCCTGTGGTCATCACGTACGTCCGGCCGTCCGGCTCTGTTCTGAGAGCGCCTGCAGTCACAGATCATTCGCCTGATTGAGTCTCTGTGTGTGTGTTTGTAGGTATAACTGCAGACAGGAGTTTCAGATCCACGATGATGTTCTCCGTACAAACTATAAAGTTGGGAGGATCTCAGATAACATGCCTGAGCACCATCTGGTCCAGGTGAGCCGGACTCTTGCTCTCTCAGGAAAACGGTGCATTTTTGCAGAACATTAAGTGTATTTTTAGATTTATAGTTAGTTATTTAGATTTAGTTTTTTGTTGTTTGATTTTTTTTTCATGACAATTAAGCACATTTTCCATTCAAATTCTCATTACTGTTACTTAAAATAAAATAATCACTAACTAAAAAAAAAAAGCTAGTTGCCAAAGCAACATTTCTCATTTTCATTTAGTTGAACTCGCATTATTTTTCATAACTAATTAACGCATTAAGCTGACAGCCCTAATATAGACACATTAAAAAAAGCCTAATAAAATGACAAACCACAAAGCAAAAGTACTAAAACTTCAACCAAAAAAATGTATTAAAATGAAACCGAACATATAAAAATAAAAACTAATTGGAAAAAAAACTAAAATAACACTGACTGTGAGATATGAGAATGTTCATTTTGAATGTGCTTTTTTAAATTAAATGAATAAATTGAAAAATTTATGAGAGTATAGCAAATGCTGCCACAATGTATAAATCCAGATATTTGTAGTCGAATGAAATAAAAATAAAAAATTTAATAATTAATAATAACATCACATTAATGGGGTGGGATTATTTATTTTATTTTATTTTACTCGTTCCCTTTGTTTGCTCGTTAGTTTCTGTTTGCTGACGAGCCAATGATGAGTTTCGCTGCAAGTCAACAGATAACACAAACGCTTGTCAAACACTCGCCATTGTTCCGGTGCCTTTCCAGAACATCTCGTTATTTGATGATCTTCTGGAGTTGCATGCTCAGGTTTTCTACATCATAAAGTAGTGATTAGGCATTTAGCAGATCATTTTATAAAAGCTGGGGTTAATGCTACATGAATGGCATGTCAGAATTTTCATAATTAAAATTTTCCAACTGTAAAAATCTTTATTGAACCCTTGTTATGAAAGCTTCTTCCTCTTGCCTTTTGTGGCGTCATCAGTGCTACTTTAGTATTGCTTATGCACTATTTTATTTTATTTTGTTTAATTTTGTTTAATTTTTTTGTGAATTTTGAGCTTTTTTTTTTATATTACGGTTTTGGTTTAATTAAATTGTATTTTTTTAGTGCTAAAACTTTTAACCAAAAATGAAAATGAAAGCAGAGATTCTAAAAATAAAAAGTAATTTAAATTATGAATTAAAAAAAAATAATAATTGACTGTAATAAATCTGAACATTTTGATATGACAGCTTTTGTTTTATTTTTTACATTACTGTTTAGGTTTAATACAAAAAATGTATTTCAGTGCTAAAACTTCAATCAAAAAATAAAACGAAAATGGAGATTATTAAACAAAACTAATTAAAATGATGAATAAAAACTAAAAATACTAAATTAACAATGACTTTAAAATGTGAACATTTTTAATTTTAAGTTTTTTTTAAATTAAATAAATTAAAAGCAGTATAACAAATGCTACCACAGTGTATACATTTAGATATTTATAGGCAAATGAAATAAAAATAAATAATAAACTTGTATAAAAAGACCTAAAATAGCAGCAAACCCAACAGTTAAAGCTAGTTTTGTGCCTCATTTCTGTTTGATGTGTTATTTTATCTGCTGCATGGATTTGATTCCTACAGAATGTTTTTTAGCTTGAATGCAATGGAAACTGCTTTGGATAAAAGCATCTGCCAAATGCATACATGTAGAGCTGTGTTAATTTAGGGATTTTACCGGCATCAACAGCAAATCAAATCATTTTGCCATTATGAACGTTGCCATAGAAATTAATAATTTTAGTTTGAGGACATGAACGGCTCTGAGCAGAATTTCACCTTGTGATTATGCAACGTGTGTGAAAGCATTAATTCTGCTTAAAAATACCTTTTTTGAGTGTTTAAAGTGGCGGTAAAGACGGCTGATGATCTGATCGCGCTCTTCTCAGGGCTCTTACTTCATGGTGCAGGATGTTTTCAGCAAAGCAGATGTCCTCAGCACCAGCGGCTCATACGGAGCGCCTAACTTCCGCCAGAGCAAAGGCAGCTTCCCGCTCTACGGCATGGGCCAGCCCAGCCTGAGTGGCTTCAAACAGGTCCTCCACAGACTGCAGGGTCAAGGCCATCAGGTCAGTACGTGGAAATCTCCTGCGGCTCTGTGTTGAGCTTCTATCAAGAGAAAGCGATGTGCAAATAATGCTGCTGATAAGGTGTTTGTCACACCTGCGGTGCTGATTAAACTGATGCTTTGAATGAAACTCTGTTGCGTTCGAGCAAATGAGTTTAAATAACCATCATGATTACTGACTATGTTATGAGTTGAGTTTTATTTGGCCTGATTTACATGCGTTTGCTCTCAAAAGGAGGTGATTTTATTCTGTTTGCGTGAGGAGCCCGTTGTGTTCCTGCGTTTGGAGGCAGACTTTCTTCCCTACACGCCCCGGAGGAAGGAGAACCTTCATGAGAACCTGCATGATCTCGGACGCGACGCTTGCTCGGAGAATCTAGAGCTCACCATCAGAAAAGAGGTCAGGAGATGAGAATATAGAGGATACGATCAACAGAACAGAAAAAAAGTTAATGACACTCACTTAATTTATTCGGAAACATAAACAAGTACAGACAATGAATGCAGGCCTGGATGAACATTTGAACTGAATTAAAATTTATTTTGATATGATATACAGTAACTGTCCTGAGATCAGGAAAAAAATTATTAACTTTATAATATAATAATCATTTTTATACATTATTATTATTATTATTAATTTTTTTTGTTGTTTTCCGATTTTATGATTAATAATAATAACAATAATAATGCATCTATGTAAATATAATTAATCAGAAAAAATAATAATAGTAATATTTTCTGATCTTAGGTTTAGTTATACTTTTATTGGATTATTATTATTATTTTTATTAAAGCAGTGAAGCATACATAATAATAATAATAATAATAATAATAATGTTTTCTGATTTTAGGATTAATTATAATGACTATTTATTTTATATTTTTATTTATATATTTAATTTATATATATTATTTTTTTCTGAACTTAGGATTAATAATACTTATATTAATGCATTATAATAATAATAATTATTATTATTATTAATATTTAAGCAGTGAGGCATACTTAATAATAATAATAATAATAATAAATTAAAACCATTCTGATCTCAGGATTAAATATATTTATATGAATTCATTGTATATTAAATACTATCATATTAAAGCAGTGAAATATACTATTTAGTTATAAATAATAAATAATTTAAATGTTTTCTGATCTCATGATTAATTATAATATGATAAACTTTTGCTAATATTAATATGAAATAGTATAGACAAGACAACAAAGACATTGTGTTGTTATTGGGTATAAGAACATAAAACAGGACAATTAAATCAAATTTGTTTTAAAAAATGATATAAACCATTCATGTTATAATACATGAAAATAGCATAAATAGAACAATTACATTTCTAAGCACTTTGCACGTTTTTTAAAAATGATTTCCCCATTTTGACCCAAATGTTTATGCTTTCCTGTCATTTTAATTTCACGCTAATATCACAGATGGACCTGATCTGAAGTTATTTGTGTTTTCAGCTTCAGGACTTCGCCAAACTCAACGACAACGTGTTCTACGTCTACAACGACATCGAGCATTTTAAAGGAGAGCCCCAGAAGATCTCCATCAGCTGTGAGGAAGACATTCACGTCACAGAGGAGGTGTATAAGCGCCCGCGCTTCACCCTGCCCACATACAGGTGCACAGAACTGCTTCTTCATTGTTACATGTGGTCTAAACCGGTGTTTCCCAACTACTTAATTATTTTAAATCAGTGCTATTGGTCATTGTCTTGTCCATTTGTGGGTTTTACAAATATTTAACCAATGAAAAGCATTAAAAGGAGCATGTGACTAAACCTCGTAATGCCATTGGATCCTCAAATTGTCCGTCAAACCTCATAACTCCACCCCGCTCCGTTCAGAATGAAGTGCTACTTCTTCACAATGCAAGGGTTAATAAAGAACTCATGTTTGAATAAGAGCAGCCTTTCCTTTACTCAAGAAACGCTGTGTGGAAAAGCTAATGTTTTTGTGTGTTTAAAGAGCAGAGAAGAGTCTTCTTGGCATTTGCTATCTAGTTGTAGCCAATACACTTTTGTACGTTTCAAATATCCTGTGCATCTTTAATATCATGACATTTTTGGCCAAATGTATTAAACAACAAGAGAAACTGAGCGCCCATATACAGTAGCTACAATAAACTTTATAACCTGCAAACTGATGAAAATGATTAATTTACTGTCTCAGATGCGGCCGTTCTTATGACGGATAAAACACCGATCTCAAAAACCTCGTTAACTCCATTTGAGTATGATTTTTAGAAAATGTTAAGTGCAAGTGTCTGATCATATATGTTCGTTCAGAATGAAGTGCTACTTCTTCACAATGCAAGGGTTAATAAAGAACTCATGTTTGAATAAGAGCAGCCTTTCCTTTACTCAAGAAACGCTGTGTGGAAAAGCTAATGTTTTTGTGTGTTTAAAGAGCAGAGAAGAGTCTGGGCATTTGCTGGCTAGTTGTAGCCAATACACTTTTGTACGTTTCAAATATCCTGTGCGTCTTTAATATCATGACATTTTTGGCCAAATGTATTAAACAACAAGAGAAACTGAGCGCCCATATACAGTAGCTACAATAAACTTTATAACCTGCAAACTGATGAAAATGATTAATTTACTGTCTCAGATGCGGCCGTTCTTATGACGGATAAAACACCGATCTCAAAAACCTCGTTAACTCCATTTGAGTATGATTTTTAGAAAATGTTAAGTGCAAGTGTCTGATCATATATGTGTCCCTGCAGCACAAAAGCTGTTGCTGGGGGATATTTGTAGCAATAGCCAACAATACATTGTATGGGTCAAAATTATCAATTTTTCTTTCATGGCAAAAATCATTAGGATATTAATAAAGATCATGTTCCATGAAGATATTTTGTTAATTTCCAACACAGCAGTGATTCGATACTGAATGAATCCACGAATTTAAACGAATCAAGTGAGTCAATGATTCAGTAACCCTTTCATAAAGACAGACGCTGGATTCTGAATGAATCAGCAGTTTGAATGAATGACTAATGACTCGCGCATTAAAACAGTCATTTACCGACATCTACTGGTGGTTTAGTTTCATATTTAAAAGTATTGCATTTTCCCCAAAATTTTTAACTTGTATGTTCAAAAATATTTAAAACATTAATCTTATAAAAGTGTAAATGCATTTATGGCACCTCAGCTTCATCCAACAGCCTGTGTAAATACGTCTAATGCCTCTTCAGATGCAGCTTCTGTTTCCTCTGCAGTGGAAAGATGGAGTTTGTTGATAGTATGCGCACTCTAATGTGAACACTAACATTTGCAAAAATACATTACTCCATGCTCACGAAGAGAAGTATGAACACCGATGACAACAGAGTTGCACTGTCCAAAAAGTTTGTGGTATAAATGTGCTTTTTTACTTGAAGCATATGTTGTCTTTTCCATTTATTTTGTTTCATTTACATGTTAAATCCTCAAAAACTTTCTTCTTTTTTCCACACCCCTCTGCAAGGCTTATATTCCGAACTATGTCACCTTTTTAACCTCTTGTGAGTTTGCAGGTATGATGTATAAAGCCAAAATACTAACTCTGATGATGCATTGTTTGTTTCATTATTGAGAGGGAAAAAAAACCTCTGTGTGTGTGTGTGTGTGTGTATATATATATATATTTTTTTTTTAATGCTTGGTGTGCCATGGGATTTTTTTACTTCCCAAAACTGTGCCGCGGCAGAAAAAAGGTTGGGAAAAACACAGAAAGGCCTACTATAACTCATTGGTTAAGAGAAATATCTTCATGCATTGCAATGGAAAAGATAACCTATATGCTTAAGGGTAAACCAGCTCAATTTAAGAAAATCTGGAGTCCATTTTTATTATTTATTGAATGTAGGGATATTAACAATATAATAGAGGATCAAAATTCTTGATTGGGTATTTAAATATATTTTAATGTGTATTGTATTAACCCCTTACAACTGCGGTTGTTATTGTTTGCAATGGATTATTAAATCTAACTTCCAAAGTACAGACTGTATTAACCCGTATGTTGGTTTTGTGCTTTACACTTTTTATGTAATATGAGCCCCTAGTGTTTGTTTGTTTTGTTTTCTGTACATAGTAAGTATTGTTACAGACACGGTATGTACATGTGTCAGTCTTGTAAGTGTTTCAAGAAAATGTAATAAAAATAATATTACAAAAAAAAAATATATGTGCACATTGCAGGGTGTAAGTAAAATATGTATTCAGTTGTAACATATTATCAAACTATGTGTTTTCAACATGATTTTAAAAGATTTTATTTTTTATTTTTGCTGTGCATTCGTATTTCTTGTTTAATTTGTGACTGTACTTTTTCCACTGATTCTGTTGTGTTTTAAGGCGGGACCTGGGTGCGACCCAAGGAACACGTCAAGGTGCAAGAAGTTTGTGGTATAAATGTGCTTTTTTACTTGAAGCATATGTTGTCTTTTCCATTTATTTTGTTTCATTTACATGTTAAATCCTCAAAAACTTTCTTCTTTTTTCCACACCCCTCTGCAAGGCTTATATTCCGAACTATGTCACCTTTTTAACCTCTTGTGAGTTTGCAGGTATGATGTATAAAGCCAAAATACTAACTCTGATGATGCATTGTTTGTTTCATTATTGAGAGGGAAAAAAAACCTCTGTGTGTGTGTGTGTGTGTGTATATATATATATATTTTTTTTTTAATGCTTGGTGTGCCATGGGATTTTTTTACTTCCCAAAACTGTGCCGCGGCAGAAAAAAGGTTGGGAAAAACACAGAAAGGCCTACTATAACTCATTGGTTAAGAGAAATATCTTCATGCATTGCAATGGAAAAGATAACCTATATGCTTAAGGGTAAACCAGCTCAATTTAAGAAAATCTGGAGTCCATTTTTATTATTTATTGAATGTAGGGATATTAACAATATAATAGAGGATCAAAATTCTTGATTGGGTATTTAAATATATTTTAATGTGCATTATATTAACCCCTTACAACTGCGGTTGTTATTGTTTGCAATGGATTATTAAATCTAACTTCCAAAGTACAGACTGTATTAACCCGTATGTTGGTTTTGTGCTTTACACTTTTTATGTAATATGAGCCCCTAGTGTTCTAGTGTTTGGTTTTCTGTACATAGTAAGTATTGTTACAGACACGGTATGTACATGTGTCAGTCTTGTAAGTGTTTCAAGGTTTCAAGATAAATAAAAAAAAATTTGACAGCCTTAAGAATGTATATGCATGGCTGAGCAAGCATTAATTCTGGCATTTCATATGTTGCCCCAAAATCATTGCTTTTTATAATAATGTATACAGCTACATTTGAATTATTAGACATTGGCCCACGATTGAGGCATCGCTCATGCCACAGAAAAAAGAAAAAAAATCAGCATGCATTGAATAAACTATGCATTTCTGAACATGTATTGCATTAAAATAAAGTAATAAGAGCAGCATTGCTCCACAAAGTAAAAGTACCATTTTCATTAGAAAGGTACTTGAGTTAAAGTAAAAATACAAGTAAATGTAATTTGTTACTACCCACCTCTGATCCCACACTCACACATACAGTATATATAAAGCACACGGTTGCACTTACTGGCATTCTTTTTGCGTCCCCATCGATCCGTCGGTACAGTAGAAGAACTTTCCCTTGAAGAGCTGCACTGCAATCACAGCAAAGATGAACATGAAGAGCTGGTAGACGATGAGGATGTTGAAGACGTTCTTCAGGGATGTGACCACGCAATCGAACACAGCCTGCAGGACAACAGAAATACTCATCATATCGCACATCCCAGATCTTCAACCGGCAATGCAGATGAGATCAGTTTCATACGCAGCTTTGTGCCATTTACAGAATGATGCATTCCAGAACAGTATATTATCTAATGCAATCAACATCACAATTTTACCTAAAGTCTTAAATGTATGTTTAGTCATTAAATTAGTGTAAACTGGATCATGATGAACATGGTGCACGCAGCATTGCATTGTCTACACTTTTATTTGCAAGTGATCAAATCAAACGTTTGTGCTTTTTTAGGCAGTGCAGTCATTTTCTAGCATGTTGGTTGCTATAGTAATCATATCAAGTCAATCCTATGTGACTTTGCTCTTCAATGACTGGAGACTGAAAGCTAAAAAGCTTTCTTTCGATCTGTTTATGCTTCACTAACAGTTAGGTTTATGGGTTAAACTGGTGGACCTTCATGCTTATATTTCACTTCCATACCAGTCTAATTTGTACAAAATCACCGCCTTGTAAAGTAGTTATGCTTTCTCATGAGATGGGGTTGGAACTGAAGTGCACTAGGCCGCTAACTTCTCATTTCTTTGTCATCTCGATCCCCAAAGATCTCTCATGATCTCCCATCTCTGATTCAATTATGGTTTAGTTAAATGGTCTGATGAGTATTCTCATAATTCTGGCTCTGTATATGACTGCATATTGATTTAAAATGAAAAAGTACTGCAAGTTATATTTAGCCTACTTTTAATTATTCACAGAGGGATTACTCATATTTGGACAGCAGAGCATCCTAATTCATTCATTCATTCATTAAACTGTGTGTGTTGTTGTGAGACTGTTTCAAAGGAATATGCTTGGAATAAGATATTTCTTGACTAGAGTTTCTGTGTTTGAAATACATAGCATTACACGCACGTACATTAGTTTATCGCCACAGCAAAAGTAGATGGAAGAATAAACAGACTAAAAAAAATACAGAATAGCATTTCTTTTTAATATTGAATGTGGGATGGGATTTAGCGCAGGAGGAACCCAAGACCTAATTTTTGAGACTCAAAGAAATGACTAATAACGTCCTTTACATGCATTAGTAAATGTTTACAGAATTTTTAAACCTGTTAGATGATGACTATGCAATAAAAAATAATTATTTATAACGTTTGAATATTCCAAACTATTTTGAGTAAAACTCAATACTTGCCGTTCATCTACTGTAATCCTTTTTTTTTTTTGGGATACAGCGCAAATTAATTGAAAGTATTGAGTTGAACTCTTTTGGAAGAATTTATTTGTCACATGTGGAATGAAAAAGTGTGCAAGATCCCCAGTTTTTCTTTTTTCTTAATATTCAAAGTAGGCATAATGTAAATATAAGTGAGCAGAGAGTTGGATTGTCCATTCAGGTTTTTTTTTTTGCTACAAATGTAAAGTATATAAGGTGTGAAAGAGCAGATACCTTGAGCTTCGGAAGTCTTTTGATGGTCTTGAGGGGACGGAGAACTCGGAGAACCCTTAAGGACTTAATGGTCTTAATGTCTCGGCCTTTGTTGTTTCTGTGAATAACAAAACATATTATATTTTAGAAAATGTATATTTTGGGGGGGAAAAAATCCCACCTGCACAGCTGTCAATAACTTAGATATTTATATTGAATTAATCAAAATATTTGCAATTAATTGAATATAAGCCCCAAATGATCTGGCATCTTTGCTGCTAGATATCAGTATAAGCTGACTGACATCATAAATAAAAACCTAAGTACTACAAATTAACTAACTTTCTAAATCTTAAATGATGTTTAGTGCTGGAAGAACCCAAGGCCTAACTTTTCAGGCTCACACGATTTTCTTTTAATAATGTCCTTTACATGCATCGAAGGACTTTGCATGCATTAAAGTATATTTTTATGATATTTTTAAACCCGCTATTCAATGACTATGCAATGAAAGCAATATTTATAATGTTTGAATATTCAAAGCATTTCACATGATTCAGATGAACAAAACATGAAGTGGCTCTTCAAGCTTGAACTGCACTGATGGTAGGAACATTTATTATTATGGTACATACTTATGAGTAAAAAGCCATGATTAATTGCATATTTAAATAATGAATCATACTATAAATGTTAAATTGACAGCCACCTAATGCATAACCTAAGAATGTCTAGGCATGGCTGAAATAGTTAGAAAATGAGTGGATCAGACATCATGATATTAACACACATAAATAAACGATGAACTGAATTCATATTAAAATGGACAGACAATGTGACAAATGAGAAGCATCTGCTGTTACCCCATTAAATTCCTGGCAGCCACAGAGACACAATCCAAACAACAACAGAGAAGCATTAAAAGAGAAAGAACACATGTAAAGCCATTAAACAATGAACCAGAGTAGATTTATGAACGTCTGGAAAATCCTTTGATAGAAATACTTCCTTGAACAACAACACAAACATGCTTAACAAGAATAACCCGTAACATTTTGATCAATTATTGAGCGAAATCGTATTATCTGGCACATATGTCTAATGCAAGGCAGCTTTCAGATCACGTTAATAAGACTAGACTGCATGCTTTTAGGGCTTCTCTCAAGGGTTTCCCAAATAGACTATATTCAATTTAGGACACCATCATTTTTTTAATAACTGATGCTATTTAAATGTATGTTTAAGATCATATTTATATATTCCTCCAAACTGTACCATATATTCTAACTTCCATCTCAGTTTTAGAATATATTAGCAAGTATTCAAGAGTATCACTTATATAACTTAAATGAGGGGCGTCCAAAGTCCAGCCCCAGAAAGGCCTACTATAACTCATTGGTTAAGAGAAATATCTTCATGCATTGCAATGGAAAAGATAACCTATATGCTTAAGGGTAAACCAGCTCAATTTAAGAAAATCTGGAGTCCATTTTTATTATTTATTGAATGTAGGGATATTAACAATATAATAGAGGATCAAAATTCTTGATTGGGTATTTAAATATATTTTAATGTGTATTGTATTAACCCCTTACAACTGCGGTTGTTATTGTTTGCAATGGATTATTAAATCTAACTTCCAAAGTACAGACTGTATTAACCCGTATGTTGGTTTTGTGCTTTACACTTTTTATGTAATATGAGCCCCTAGTGTTTGTTTGTTTTGTTTTCTGTACATAGTAAGTATTGTTACAGACACGGTATGTACATGTGTCAGTCTTGTAAGTGTTTCAAGAAAATGTAATAAAAATAATATTACAAAAAAAAAAGGTTGGGAAACACTGGTCTAAATGGTTAATAATAATAATATAAATAAAAAGTGTAAATGTGTTTGTGCAGGTATTATCGTCTGCCTCTGCCGACGGATGGAGCGCCGCTGGAGGACCAGTTTGACGCGTTTGTGAACGTTCTCCGGGTAAGAAATTCTCCTGAAAACACCAGCATGAACTCCATGACCTTTCTGATAATTGCGCTGTGATCTAAATCGATGCATCGGTCAGCTGATATAATGTGAGAGGCATAAACGCATCAGCCGAATAGTTTTCTCGTGATGCTTCACGCCAATTCAGCCGGCAATGTGATTAAAGCCTCTGAAGATGTTTGACGTCTTTGAGACGGTGGGATCTAAACACGTCAGATGCTTTAAAGCGCGTCGGAGCTGTAATATATAACGTGTTTAGATAGAAGGAAATGAGTTAATGGAATATTCTGGAGTCTGTAGATCATCAGACGGACTGAAGACAAACGCTCTCATTCAGTTACAAAACAAGAGCAGCATCCAAACCCAAACAAAACCTCATTGTTTTCTCTTTCTCTGCACAGCGCTTATAGAAATGTATAATGAATACTAGTGTAGTTTGAGATTTGATTAAAACAAGAAACTGAATTTTATTTTAGGGTCCGTTACACGTTGCATGTACTTACTGTAGTAATAACAATAAATATGCATAATTACATGCAACTAACCCTATCCTAAGTACATGTTGTTAATTAATTACTCGGTACTTAAAGGCACAATATGTAAGTTTTCACTGCTAGAGGGCGCGTATTCAAAACAAACAAAGCAAAATATATAACACAGTGTTTTAGTGGTTTTTGGATATTTTAATAAAAAAATATCTATATCTTTAAATATATTTACACTGTAACATTGAAACCAATAACAATGAGTGTAACCAAAAATTAAAACTCAATATTATTCTATATGCAATTATTGCATAGCCTATATTTGCTCAATCCACGAAAAAATATTAGTTAAGCTTTACAATAAGGTCCCATTAGTTAATGGATTAGCTAGCATTGGGCAGTACGTTTGTTTTATTAATCTTAGTTAATAAAAATACAACTGTTCATTGAATGTGCATTTATTATTATTGTTAAAACAGTGAATTATACCACTTAACAACAACAAAAGCAACAATCATAACAATAATAATAATTACAATACAAAAATGTAAAAAAAAAGTTTTCTGATCATAGGATTGTATTATATATATGAATATGAAATGATTATTATATAATTAATTAATTATAGTAATTATTATTAAAGCAGTGAATTATAATATTTAATAATAATAATAAACAAACAGTTTAAAAACAAATTTACCATGCATTATGTATGTATTTAATAATAATAATACAAAAATGTAAAGTTTTTCTGATCATAGGATTGTATTCTATATAGGATTATGTATAGTAATAATAATAATACAGCCTTTTTTATTTATTTATTTTTCTACAGGTAGATCTGTCAGTCTATCACTAGTTTTACCATGGTAAAGTGTGTCAGTGTGGTGTTTTTGTCTATTCAGAGCTCAGTTTGTGTTTGCATCAGTCATGTGCCCGATGAATAAGACTTCCTTCGCGTGTCTTGTGTTTCCTGTTTCTCGGGTTTAAGAGGACAGAAGCTGAAGCCACAGATTTGTCGAGTTTAAGATTAGAAAGTAAACCACAGGCTGACTGCGCAGAAATGAGTCCATCTCTGATAAAAGCTTCATATTCTGTGTGATATGATGCATTCTGCTCATGCAAATCCCCAGAATGCTTTTAAAGGGGTCATCGGATGCCCATTTTCCACAAGCTGATATGATTCTTTAGGGTCTTAATGAAAAGTCTGTAACATAGTTTGGTTAAAATTTCTCAATGGTAGTGTAAAAAAAAACATTTTTTACCCTGTCAAAAACAGCTCTTTTCAG
>NW_015505377.1:482190-491717 GCF_001515645.1 Sinocyclocheilus grahami
CTGCGTCTTCAGCGGCTCAGATGTCGGGAGTAAATGACGACTGCTATGTTCATTATTACATCTAACAACGAAACACCTTAGGAGTCATTCTTGTCTACATCTGCTCCGGCGGTGAAGCAACGGCGGACTGATGACAGTCACTCAGGGGCGGAGCTAAGGTAAGACGCCAGTCCAGTCTGTGCTGAAACGCTGCTGTCAATCAAACTATCGTGGGAGGGGCCTGTCTGTGTGACGTCACACAGACAGGCATCTGAGATCGACTCGATTTGAGAAAGGGGTAAAGATTTTAGTAGATTAACAAAAAACCACTGGGTGGATTTTTATCATTATAGGGTGGTTGTGTACACATACTGCCAACACACATTTCAGTTCAAACAGCTTGTAAAAGTGCATGTAGCATCCTATGACCCCTTTAAAACAAGCTGTTTTTGTTGCATATGTCAGCAGTGCATGGGCGGCGAGAAATCATTTGTCTATTTAAAGCGTCCTGACAAACTGCAGGACTCGAGCTGATATTTTAGCCCTGCCAATAGAACGATACACAGGAAGCAGCTTTATAAAAGAAAGAGGCCACTTCCCGTCTCGCTGCAGGACTGCCAACATGCCCACGCAGCGAGCAGATCCCCAGAAGAGACCGGATCTCATTTAATCACTTCACTGGAGATTGAAATTCATTTGCACATTTCTAAACCAAAACAGAGACTCATTATTTATAGCATTTCCAATGTGCAGGAATGGACAGTATAGATATAAATAAAGCAAATAAAGAGGAAAATGAAAGAATATTAGTGTTTGTTATAATTTTTGTTTTTAATCAAATATATTTAAGGTTTTGTTTAAAATAAAACCAAAAGTTTTATTTCAGGTAAATAAGCTAAATTAAGGATTCCCAAACTTTTCTTGTCTGCCAAACCCCGTTGAGGTAAAATATTTATTTTTAAGATTTTAAGTTAATATAAAACATTTACATTTATCTGAAGGTTGTTAATGGACACATGACATGCATGTAAACACATTCAATTATGAAATATTATTTTATATAAAATAATTTGTATATTTTTAATATACATTTTATATTTTTTAAATTTTTTTTAAAATAAGTTTTATAAAAAAAAATTCATTTTAATTTGTGTCTGTTATTTTAGTATCATTGAGATACTTTTTAAAAAATATTTTGAATTTGAGTTTTATTTTTTTAATTTCATTTTAATTTTAGTTATTTTGTTTTGTGTTGGTCATTTTTATTAGTTATTGTTTTAGGTCTATATAGTTTTTATTTTAGTACATCAAGTTAAACTATGAAAATGATAAATGTTTCTTTGTCAACTGGCTGAAATCAAATACATTTTATAGATAGTTAGGGCAAAATACATTACCAAGAATTAAGTAGTCAGACATTCGTAAGTCATAAATACTGACGTTAACATACAGGAAAAATATGAAACGGACGCCTTGCAGATACAGACGGAGTAAATAATGCTTTGTTTTGATTAAAAGATTAACATTAACATAACTGGCTGCATGTCATGTTTATTACTTATCAGAGCTGATGAAACCAGAGATTTGCACTAAATAAAACCAAATAATCCACATAAAATGAAATCAACAGATGCAAGAAGTATTCGATGAAGCCCATTATGTATGTTTACTCTAACTGTATAGAGATTTTCACGAAGAAAATGAACAAATATCCTGAAAATTTTTCGGACTTTGAAGCATAGTCTACTGCCACATAAAACTAAAAATATGAGCTGCTGTGAAAACTGCTCAAAACAAACACAGCTAGTTTTATCCAGACGGATATAATAATAATATAATAATAATAATAATAATACGATAATATGCGGATGTCATTCATGAAACTTTGCAGCGTGTATGTGGCCGAATAATAAAAGTTCTATACAAATATTTATTCACGATTCTTTCTCGAGTCGATTCTGATCCACGAATCGATTCTGCATCGATTTATCGTTGCAGCCCTGATGGATAGATGGATAGATAGATAGATAGATAGATGATAGATAGATAGATGATAGATAGATAGATAGAAAAAGTCAGATGATAAGATGGATTGATGGATAGAAAGTCAGATGATAAGATGGATAGAAAAAGTCAGATGATAAGATGGATAGAGAGAGAGATAGATAGATAGAAAAATCAGATGATAAGATGGATAGATAGATAGAGAGATAGATAGATAGAAAAATCAGATGATAAGATAGATAGATAGATAGATAGAAAAAGTCAGATGATAAGATGGATAGATAGATAGAGAGAGAGATAGATAGATAGAAAAATCAGATGATAAGAGAATGGATAGATGGATAGATAGATAGTCAGATGATAAGATAGATAGATAGAAAAAGTCAGATGATAAGATGGATAGATAGATAGAGAGATGGATAGAAAAAGTCAGATGATAAGATGGATAGATAGATAGAGAGAGAGATAGATAGATAGAAAAATCAGATGATAAATGGATGGATAGATGGATAGATAGATAGTCAGATGATAAGATAGATAGATAGAAAAAGTCAGATGATAAGATGGATAGATGATAGATAGAGAGATAGATAGATAGAAAAAGTCAGATGATAAATGGATGGATAGATAGATAGTCAGATGATAGATAGATGGATGGATAGTTTTAGTTAAGTATGATCTCCCTGATTTCTTTTTTTAAATTTTTTTATGATTTTTATGATTTTATGATTTTTATGATTTTATGAACCCTTAGTTCCCTCATG
Source organism: Sinocyclocheilus grahami (assembly GCF_001515645.1). Taxonomy (NCBI): domain Eukaryota; kingdom Metazoa; phylum Chordata; class Actinopteri; order Cypriniformes; family Cyprinidae; genus Sinocyclocheilus; species Sinocyclocheilus grahami. Next base: position 484,938 of record NW_015505377.1, read on the forward strand.
AATCCCCAGGGTGGGAAACCCTTAGTTGACTGGTGTTAGATTGAATTGATTTCATTATTAAAAGCAAACTTTGCAAACAGTTTCCTGAGATGTTTATTCCAGTGGATCAGAGCTGTATGTGCATCGCTGGGAATGTGGTGACGCTCAGACGAACGGACTGAATGCTCTCTTCATTCACTCTCTCTCGTTCTGTCAGGAGAATCCGTCTCTGTCCTCGAGTCGTGACGCGTCGCGGCCTCTTCCGGCTCTGCTGTTCAGCTGTCAGGTCGGCGTCGGCCGAACCAATCTGGGAATGATCCTGGGATCTCTGGTGATGATGCACCTCACGCGGGAGGCACAGGAGCCGACAGCACCGTAAGACCCCAACACATCACATGATCACGCTAGCACTCAGAATGTTAGGGGGTCGGTAAGATGTTTTTGTTTTTGAAAGATTCTTTTAATAAACACAGACTCTCTGCTCACCAAGGCTGCATTTATTTGATCAAAAATACAGTAAAATTGTGAAATAATATTGCTATTTGAAATAGCTGTTTTCTATGTGAATATCTGTTAAACTGTAATGTATTTCTGTGATGCGCAGCTGTATTTCCAGCATCATTACTCCAGTCTTCAGTGTCACATGATCTTCAGAAATCAGTATAATATGCTGATCTGCTGCTCGAGAAACATTTCTGATTATCATCAATGTTGAAATCAGTTGTGCTGCACAATATTTTTGTGGAAACCGTGATGCATTTTATTTGTCAGGATTCACAGATGAATAGAAAGTTCAAAAGAACAGCATTTATTTGAAATAGAATGTTTTGTAACATCATAAATGTCTTTACTGTCACTTTTGATTAGATTAATGCATCCTTGATGAATAAAAGTAATAATTTATTTTTAAAAAATCTTACTGACCAGAAACTTTTTGTATATTCATTAACATTTTTTTGCATGCTTAAGAATGTTTAATAAAAATGTGTATTTGTGTATATTATGTGCATTTACATTTAGTCATTTAGCAGACGCTTTTACCCAAAGCGACTTACAAATGATGACAATAGAAGCAATCAAAACTAACAAAAGAGCAATAATAAGCAAGAGCTATGACAAGTCTCGGTTAGCCTGAATAACGCAGTACACATACAGTTAAAGTGTAATTTTGCGTTTAATGTGAATGTTGTCACATGTTTATAGAGCTGAAGAGGATGCAACAGACAAACCTAAAATGCAGTTCCAGGTTATTCAGACCCTCATCAGTAAGCTGCCTAAAGGTCAAGAGGTCATGGAAGAGGTTTGTATTTGAATGTGTTCAATCTAATATTTCTATATAAACACTGAGAGATCCCAGATGAGCTGTTGACCGCGTCCTGCTGTGTTTCAGGTGGACCGAGCCATCGATCTGTGCTCCGAGATGCACGACATCCGAGAGGCCATTTATGAGAACAAACAAAAGCTGGAGGGAATCGGTGAAGACTATCAAATCCAGGTGAGCATCTGCGTATGATGTTAGTCAAGGTGAATGTGTTTCATTTTTCACTGTCGCTAGAATTAAATAAGCAGTTTTTTGCTGCTTTTTACACGACTGGTCAAAGTTTTTTATTTTTAAATTTTTTTTTTCTTGTTTTAGAATGATTTCTGAAGGATCATGTGACACTGAGGAAAGTAGTAATGATGCTGAAAATTCAGCTTTGATCACAGAAATAAATTACACTTTAACAGATACTCGCATACAACACAGCTATTTTGAATGTTAAAAATATTTCACAATTTTTATTATGTTTGATCAAATAAATGCAGCCTCGGTGAGCAGAAACATTCCATCTTAATTATTCTAAACTTCTGACCAGTAGTGTATGCAAGCACCCCTTCGCATGTGAAATCAGTGGAGGCTGACGAAGACGTTTTGAGCTCTGCTTTATCTGAAAGATGGATTTCTCATAATACGAGCCCCGAATCTGAAGACTAGCAGTGTTTAAAGCACTTCATAACTTTGTCAGGCTTCATTACACAGACTGGACGGATGAGTGTGTGTAAGACGTTTGAGACGCTTTAAGCATCACTGAGCTGCTTCTGTCCGTATCCAGTTATTCTTCTTCTCTGGACAAACTGAAATTCTATCTAGTTTTGCTTGTGGATCACTTGTGTGCAGAACCAGATTTACGGCCCACAGCTGGACAGATTGTAAATAAAGTGTCTTTTCTGTTGTCTCTGTGTGTGCGTGTGTGTTTTCAGGGAAGCAGCACTAAAGATTACTTCCTCCATCGAACTCTACAGAGTCTAGAGCGATATTTCTACCTGATCGTCTTTAATGCTTACCTGCATGAACAGGTATAGTGTGTTTTCAAGCCACTCTTTTAAGAGTCACTATTCATTTGCTAGTCATATTTATTATGTTGTTCCTCTCTGTTTTAGTATCCGCTGGCGTTCGCCTGTAGTTTCAGCCAATGGCTGTGCTCTCACGCCTGGATGTACCGCCTCCTTTCCTGCATGAACCAATCAGAGCTCAGAGCACCAGCTGACCTGCTCACGAAAGGAGCTCGAGTTCTGGTGAGAAACATCAACAACATTACCCATCTGACATTGCTTGGAATATATTAAGGACACCAATTATCATTACAACATTTTAAGCAAAATCATCCTTTGATTAGAAGATTTAGTTCAAGAGAAATGGAATGTTACAACTGATTCCAAATTCTGTGACATTCAGTGATACAAAGTTTCAAATGAACTGTCAACTCAAAATGAAACAATGTCAAAATGAAAAAAGTATAAAACTATCATAAACTTTTTAAAACTCTAGTCAGTGAATAATCATGACTGAAATAGCACTTTTGGTCTGCTCCTCACACATACTGACCTGAATATACTTTTCCTGACAGCCTAGTCTTCATTCACTTGCATTATATTGTAAAGAGCAGCATGAAGAAATCCTGATGATCTCAACACTCGCTCTACTTTCTCTCCTGATTGTGGAAGTGTTTCACTATTGAGATTAATGTGGATTTGCTCTGCACTTTCTCACTTAGCAACAGTATCTAAGGAAAGTGTGACTGTTGTAAAAGTGTGACGCTGTGGCTTGGCTTCTCTTTCTAAGCAGCAGCCTTGAACGCTTTCTTTAGTGCTGAATTGACTGAAATGAGGAAGTCGAACTACGAGTGGCACACAGAGAGAGAGAGACAAACACACACACACACACACTCACACACACACACACACACACACACAGAGAGAGAGAGAGAGACAAACACACACACACACACACACACAGAGATGTCTTGAGTGGCATTCTTTTACAAACAGGCTTCAAAACACACACACGATCGTATAAAATATCTTTGATGTGTGTTTTAATTGACTGAGTGTTTCAACTCCTCTAGGACTCTTTTTGTAAATTCTATTGATTCATGTGAAATTATTTTTAATGCAATATTTATTTTTAGATTTATAATGTATTTTCATATTTTTCTGTATTGTAACCTTTTTTTTGTTGTTGCAGAAATAGCCATAATTGCTTGCTAGTATAACAAATCAAATTATTGTTTATTTTCAACAAACTATTTTCTGGTGGGGCTTTACTTTCAAAAAATGTTGTGTGTCCACCTCAAATATCTAATAACTAAAAATGTTAAATATTTTTACTTTATTTATTTTTTGAGGTTTGCAATTGTTCCTACAGTTTGAGATGTTTTGAATACTGTTTAACTTCATTTTTCTATATATTACTTTAGTAACAGGGTTGAATGTTCATGCTCAACAAATGGAGCCAATATAATTGTCCAAAAATTTAAATAATAATAATTTTATATATATATATATATACATGTATGTGTATATATATATGTGTGTGTGTGCATGCATTATATATATATAATTATTATTGTTGTTATTATTATTATGGAAAGGAGCTAAACTAAAAAAAAAAATCAAATATAATAATAATAATAATAATAACAACAACAACAACCATTTTTATTTTTTTTGTTTTATTTATCTATTTAATAGCTCTTTTCTAAAACCCAAGGTTGTTTTACAAAGTTAGAAAAAAAATCTAAAAATAATAATAAAAATAACCTATGGTAACAATAATCCAAAATTAATAATTTGTACCCTCTTCGTAGTCTCTGCTGTCAAAATAATTCCCCAGTTTAATATTCAGTTACACATTATCTTAAGATGACACTTTTCTCTGTAAACCTTCACTAAACCAATAAGGATGATGGATTGTTTCTGAAGAGCTGTGTTGTATTTCTAGGTTGCAGATGAATATTTAGCGCCTGACGTTCTGAGCACCATTAAGCAGATGAAAGTGGCTAATTTCAGACGAGTGCCCAAAATGTCGATCTATGGGATGGCACAGCCGACATCTGAGGTAACGCTTCCCAAAAGCCCCTTCAGACTGACTGTTAATTGTTAATGCTCACCGACAGCATCGCTCATGTTTCAGGCGACGGGAGCCGTTCTGGAGTATCTGACGGGTGAGAAGAGGAAGCACAGCAGTGTATTGTGGGTAAATTTGCAGGATGAGCTTGTTCTGGAGGCCAACGGCCAGATCTTCTGTCCCAGAGAGCCCACGTTTGTGGACCAGCACATATGTGTGCTCTCCTCACAGACGCACCAGATCGAGATCGAGGTCAGAGTCTGCTTTTGCTTGTTGTTATACGTGACCCGTGCTGGCAAAATGAGTGTGAATGCACACGGACTAGTTTTGAGCTACAGGCAAAAAAGTGAAAAATGTCGCTTTTTTGAAGTTTTCACAAAAATGAGTTAATTGAGCCCTCATCTAGCGATCCCAATGCTCTAAATAGCAATTAAACATCTAAAAGTATCTTTATTTTTACGTTTTCTGAGAGGAGTACCCTTTCTCTGTTAGCTTCTCGTGCTGCCACTCATCCAAAGCACACACATAAAGCGCTCTATCCAGGGGCGTAGTTTGTGGGGGGGATAGGGAAGATATAACCTTTTATAAGCGCTAACTTCACGTACGAACTGAACGGAGCAGTTTATCAGCACAATATGACTGAAGCACAGTTCTTGAGCATCGCACGAATCACTCTATACACCGCACGCGTTCACCAGCACGCTCGAACTGTGATGAGATTTGTATTAGCAAATTCTTTTTTTTTAAAAATTCATTTATAATTATTTATTAGCTTTTCATCAGTTTGTGAACCCTTGCTCTACACATTGAACAGCATCTGTATCTCTCTCTGTGTGTGTGTGTGTGTGTGTGTGTGTGTGTGTGTGTGCGCTTGTGTGTGTGTGTGTGTGACATAGAGACTGGAAACAGCTCTGAAAGAGGAACTTGTGGGAAGTCAGAAATGGATTGAAGTGACTCTGGAGCAGGAGAAGCAGATGAAGATGTTCAAGAGCTGCGTGACGGTGCAGGAGATCTTTAACCAGCACAAGAGTTCACACCAGGGACTGCAGTACAGACGGATACCCTTCCCAGAATGCTCTGCTCCGACTGAAGAGGTGAAACACGCTTTAACAGACCTGTAAAAGATCTTCCCGTTCAGATGCAATGATGAAGGCTAATGATGGGACAAAGAAAAGACCTTCTGCTCCCTCTAGTGTTCTTCAGAGTCACTGTTAGTTTCGATTTTACAGAAATATTTCACCCAGAAATTCTATTCTATTCTTTTTATTTTATTTTTGACCCAGAAATATGTGATTAACTAACCCTCAGGTTATTTTATTTAATTTATTTTAGGTCTGTTTATTAAATTTTTTATTTTAATTTAGTATTTATTTAAATTTTTATTTATTTATTTTTATATTATTCTGTTATTATTATAATTATTTTATTAATTTTTTTATTTTACTTTAGTTTTTTTTTTTAAAGAAACCATGATTATCAAGCTCCAAAATTGACAAAAAAAAGCACCTTCAAGTAGTCTGTATCACACATGCAAAGTCTTCTGAAGGCAATCAATAAAGATTCAAATGTGATTCAATAAGATAAAAATAATAAGATGTAGATTAAAAAAAGCATGACACCTTGACTTCAATGGTTCTCGTGTCTCATAAAAAGCAAACCCAAAAAGCTCCAAATTTCTCTCTTTGTGTTCAAGTCGTAAAGAATGTTATGATCGTGGTTAAATAAGACGGCAAACTATCGCTGAAATAGTCTTCAGAATGTAAACCTGGTTTTATTGGGTTCAGTCTGACAGTTTCATTATCTTTCTTTTGTGTGCTTTATAGAGTCGTATGAATGTGTTTGTGAAAGTGATTTATCACAGTCTTTCATTTGGTCACATTGATAATGTGTTTGTGTCTCTCTCTCTCTCTCTCTCTGTGTGTGTGTGTGTGTGTGTCTCTCTGTGTGTGTGTGTGTGTGTGTGTGTTTGTCTCTCTCTCTCTCTCTCTCTGTGTGTGTGTTCAGGGTTTGGACAGGCTGCTGGAGGCGATGAAGTCTTGTCTCGCTGAAGACTCGCTCTCTGCGTTCGTCTTTAACTGCTCTAATGGTAAAGGACGGACGACCACAGCAATGGTGATCGCGGCGCTCACTCTCTGGCACTTCAACGTACGTCACAATCATACACTACTGAAATTATACAGCCAGATTTGTTTTTCTACCTGGAGGCAGTTGTAGGATTCAAAGTAGCTTTACAGAAAATCAATGTTTAAAGTATCTTAATATCGTCATGCCTTAATCTCATTTAGCAGATTAGAGCTTGACATTAATAGAGTTTACATTTTGCGAAGATACAAGCAATCAAGCAGTTGAAATTTGCATATATATATATATATATATATATATATATATATATATATATTGTATATATATATATA
>NW_015505377.1:492042-494505 GCF_001515645.1 Sinocyclocheilus grahami
TTTTTTTTTTTTAAAGAAGTCTCTTCTGTTCACCAAGACTGCATTTATTTGATCCAAATTACAGCAAAAACAGTACAATTTTGAAATATTTTTACTATTTAAATTAACTTTCTATTTGAATATAACTTCAAATGTAATTTATTCCTGTGATTTCAAAGCAACATTTATCTGAAATAGAAATCTTTTGTAACATTATAAGTGTCTTTATCATCACTTTTGATAAATTTAAAGGAACCTTGCTAAATAAAAGTATTAATTTATATAATCCCCCCCTCAAAAAAAACTGAATCCAAGCTTTTGAATGGTATAGGGTATAATATTACAAAAGCTTTTTATTTCAGATGAATGCTGATCTTTCTATTCATCAAAGAATGCTGAAAAAATTTACTCAAGTGTTTTAAATATTGATAATAATAATATGTTTCTCGAGCAGTAAATCAGCATATTATACTGATTTCTGAAGATCATGTGACACTGAAGACTGGAGGAATGATGCTGAAAATACAGCTGCGCATCACAGAAATACATTACAGTTTAACAGATACTCACAGAGAAAACAGCTATTTTAAATAGTAAAAATATTTCACAATATTACTGTTTTTGCTGTATTTTGGATCAAATAAATGCAGGCTTGATGAACAGAAGAGACTTCTTTAAAAAACATTAAAAATCACTCTGAGCCCACACTTTTGACCGTGTGTGTGTGTGTGTGTGTGTGTGTGTGTGTGTGTGTGTGTGTGTGTGTGTGTGTAAAGAGTTTAGGTGCAAAATTATTGAAATGCAGTTATTTTATTTTTATAATTTTTTTTTACCTATTGTCATTATTGATTTTTATCGATTAAAATATGACTAAATAAGATGAAATTAACAAGATGTAGAGGTATAGATAATATATTTGCTATTTTTTATTTTATTTATTATATTAATTTTTATTGTAGTTTGTTTGTTGAACACAAAGACATTTCGAAGAAACCATGATTACTAAGCTCCAAAGGGACAAAAAAGCACCAGAAAAATATTTCTAAATATAGTATATTCTACATTTCACTCATAAAGTGTGATGCTGATAATATTTTTTTGTTACACAATTTCTAACAAATATGTAACAAAGTAAGCATTTAATTATTTTATTTAATATATCACTGAATGTATTTTTCTCTAGTGCTCTCAGACTTTTGAACCCCGCTGTATTTTTACCGAAATTATGATAAATGTCTTAAATGGTGAGAAATTATCTTATTTATATGTTATAATATTTGCATAGAACTGTGTATTATTTGACTTATTTGTGGCACATTGCAGTAATTCTCTATATTTTGGATGTTTTTGTTTGACAGGGTTTTCCAGAGTCTTGTGAGGATGAAATCGTAAGCGTTCCTGATGCCAAATACACAAAGGGCGAGTTTGAGGTGATGCACTTCTGCATTATGACCTTTCTTTTTAATCTAACCTACTTGTTTTAAAAAAATTTGTATGTATTGTTGGATGACAAATACGGAAAATATGTTTCATTTATAAACAAGATATACACAATATACACTACAAGTCAAAAGTTTTTTTAACAGTAAGATTTTTTAATGTTTTTGAAAGAAGTCTCTTCTGTTCACCAAGCCTGCATTTATTTGATCCAAAATACAGCAAAAGCGGTAATATTGTGAAATATCGTTACTATTTAAAATAACGGCTTTCTATGTGAATATCTGTTAAACTGTAATGTATTCCTGTGATGCGCAGCTGTATTTTCAGCATCATTCCTCCAGTCTTCAGTGTCACATGATCTTCAGAAATCAGTATAATATGCTGATTTACTGCTCGAGAAACATATTATTATTATCAATATTTAAAACACTTGAGTAAATTTTTTCAGCATTCTTTGATGAATAGAAAGATCAGCATTCATCTGAAATAAAAAGCTTTTGTAATATTATACCCTATACCATTCAAAAGCTTGGATTCAGTTTTTTTTGAGGGGGGGATTATATAAATTAATACTTTTATTTAGCAAGGTTCCTTTAAATTTATCAAAAGTGATGATAAAGACACTTATAATGTTACAAAAGATTTCTATTTCAGATAAATGTTGCTTTGAAATCACAGGAATAAATTACATTTGAAGTTATATTCAAATAGAAAGTTAATTTAAATAGTAAAAATATTTCAAAATTGTACTGTTTTTGCTGTAATTTGGATCAAATAAATGCAGTCTTGGTGAACAGAAGAGACTTCTTTAAAAAAAAAAAACATTAAAAATATTATGGTTCAAAAACTTTTGACTGGTAATGTATATGTATTTAAAATATAATATATTTAATACACCAATTTGATTTTTTATCCAAAGCGACTTACAGTGCATTCAGGCTATACATTTTTTGCCAGTATGTGTGGCAAACACACACAGTGAGAGAGAGACAAACACACACACACACACAGAGAGAGAGAGAGACAAACACACACACACAGAGA
>NW_015505377.1:494708-495540 GCF_001515645.1 Sinocyclocheilus grahami
TCTTACGGTTCAAAAACTTTTGACTGGTAGTGTATATGTATTTAAAATATAATATATTTAATACACCAATTTAATATTAAAATTATGAAAAAGTAGTTTGAATCAATGATTCAACGACTCACTCATAAACCTACTGGATGAATCAGCGTTATTGAATGATTCTCTTGAATAAATTATTCATTCAATTATAAATTTTTTAAGTCACTTTTGCAATGCAAACAATGCAATCGACACAAACGTTATGTGAAACAATGCATCAAAAGCGGATTTGCTCTATTTTGGTTGCGCTACCATAGACATCAGTGTTTATATCTGGATTATAAACTTATAAACTTAGTATTTCTGTGATATAAATTATTGCAAGACAGAAATAATACTGTGGTTGAAAAGACTGTTTGTGAAGCCGTTTCTTACCCAAACATGGTCTGTCAACGAGAGCGCGAAAGCAGATTTGAATGTTTCTGGTAAGACTTTTTTGAACGTTTAATAGGGAGAAACGTTGTCATTTAGAAATTGACCTATCGGTAAGCCCCGCCCCCCTTAGTTGCTGTTGTTCACTCTCTTACAATGACAGCTGTCAGTGAAAACCTTCTTCCGAGGTGTTTCTGATAAATTTGGGACACAGATGGACCTTCAAGTGGGACTTAAATATGCCATGGAAGGATATATAAAATAAATATGTAAAAATACAGATCACAATGCAAACGGGAGAATTGTTACGGTCGTCACGATTGCAATCGTCATCCCTGATTAACACCGTTCATATACCGCAGAGTAAGATTAAATTAATTTACATTTAACCAGATTAATATGGAGAGGCACTCTAATATAG
>NW_015505377.1:497532-507704 GCF_001515645.1 Sinocyclocheilus grahami
ACACACACACACACACACACACACACACGGAGAGAGAGAGAGATAGAGAGACAAACACACACACACAGTATCGAACCCACAACCTTTTGCGCTGCTAACGCAATGCTCTACCACTGAGCCACAGGAACACTTTTTTAATAAACCTACTGGATGAATCAGCGTTTTTGAACGATTCTCTTGAATAAATGATTCATTCAATTATAAATTTAAGTCACTTTTCGCCACCTAGTGGCGAAACAATGCAATCGACATTCAAAAGCGGATTTGCTCTATTTTGGTTGCGCTACCATAGACATCAGTGTTTATATCTGGATTATAAACTTTCATCCCAGTATTTCTGTGATGATATGAATGACTGTACGACAGAAATAATACTGTGTAGTTGAAAAGACTGTTTGTGAAGCTTTTTCTTAACCAAACATGGTAACTGCTCTTTGTGTGTCAGCAGCAGTGCGAACGCAGGTTTGAATGATCCGGTAAGACTTTGTCAAAGGTTTAACAGACACGGGAGAATCGTTGTCATTTAGAAATGAGATCGTGTGGTTGTCTGAATCGAGATCGCGATCTTTTAACGATTAATCGTGCAGCTCTAGTGGCTACTTTTGATTTATTCGTCCAAAATTGACGAATTCCGTGGCATTCCGCGCTATAGAGTAAATGACGTTTTTATGAATGGACTCCGCGATCTCGTCCGTGTTTTCGCAGAAACCATATGGCCCTAGAAATGTAACCACACTTCACAACATTTCGGCTAGCCCTGTGTGTTGTTTGAACCAGTTGCAGGGGTGACCTCACATCACAGGGTCTCTCTCTTTCTCTCTGTAGCGTATGCGCCCAGATGCGTTCTCAGCTACCGAAATTTGGCACCGATTGATTTAACATGAATCGGTACTCTGTAGTACCAACACAATTCGGTCGGTACCCTTAAAAGTACAGAGTTCGGTACCCAACCCTAGCGCTCGTGGAACACCAGTTGTTTTGCTACATTAATAATATGTGTATATGTATTTACACTATGTTGTGTGTGGTGTAGGTGGTGATGAAGTTGGTCCGCTTGCTTCCTGACGGTCACCGGATGAAGCGGGAGGTCGATCTGGCGTTAGACTCCGTCAGCGAGACCATGACGCCGCTGCACTATCACCTGCGGGAAATCATCATCTGCTCCTACAAACAGGTAGAGGGCGCTCTGTCATCCCATGCACTGATAGATTGTGTGCTTGTGTGTCACTTCAGTCTGTCTGATGCATAAGCTGCACAAAACACCAAGAGCTTTATAAGATTGCTGGTTTACAGTTGTGTTTACTGGCTTGATACTGTGACTGCAGAGGAGTCTAAGAAATAGTTGCTGTAGGTTTGAGAGGTTCGTGACATCAAATCAGTTTACATATTCAGAGTTTTATGTGAGTTTGTTTTAAGATTTTTTTTATTTACTTTTTTTCTATTACTAATTTTCTAATAAATATGCATTTGATCTTAAATCTTTTTTATTTTAAATAATATTTTTAATATAAATATATAATGTAATATTTATTCATTAATAACTGTTTCACATATAACAAAATACTTTTTTAATAAGATTTTATTTTATTCTAAGTATATGCTCTTTTATTTTGTATGTTCTATTATTTATTTTCTAATACTTATTGATTTATTTAAAATAAAACAATACTTTATTTTATCCTTAATATATATTGTACATTACATTTTTATTTTCTACAATTTATTTTCTAATTTATTTATTTAAGTTTTATTTTTTTAAATACAATAAAACAAAATACTACATTTATTTTATTCTAAATATGCATATTTATTTATTTAAATGAAAAGAAGACATTGCTTAATTTTATTTTATTCTAAACATATGCTCCATGTTTTTATCATTTATTTTATTTTTTATTTTATTTTATTTTATTTTATTTTATTTTATTTTATTTTATTTTATTTTATTTTATTTTATTTTATTTTATTTTATTTTATTTTATTTTATTTTATTTTATTTTATTTTATTTTATTTTATTTTATTTTATTTTATTTTATTTTATTTTATTTTATTTTATTTTATTTTATTTTATTTTATTTTATTTTATTTTATTTTATTTTATTTTATTTTATTTTATTTTATTTTATTTTATTTTATTTTATTTTATTTTATTTTATTTTATTTTATTTTATTTTATTTTATTTTATTTTATTTTATTTTATTTTATTTTATTTTATTTTATTTTATTTTATTTTATTTTATTTTATTTTATTTTATTTTATTTTATTTTATTTTATTTTATTTTATTTTATTTTATACAGCAGCTTTGTGTTTTATCTACATCTGTATTCTTGTGTCGTCTCTGGGTGTCCAGTAGATGGTAGCACGTTTCCTCGTTAGATTTCCACAACTACTCCATAATCAGATGCTAATCAACTTCAGCCTCTATTCATACAAGCAGCACAAATGTCAAGAGTCTCCTTGATTTCATCAGAAGGATTCTGGGAAAACCCTCTAGTGTTTGTTTGACGTTTCCTCGTGCATTAAGATCTGCAGTGGGCTGTGAAAGCCTAACGACTGACAGACGCTGTGCTGTGAGCGAGGGGTGTGTGTAATTGTGTTTGTGGGTCAGGACGGTCCCGGGCGTCAGTGTCGCTCTTATGTAAAGCTCAGAGGGGCGGGTTTGTGCAGCGAGAGCCGCTCTCAATGGATCACATTGTCCCGAGCTGCTGTTTTTTCCCTCTGCATTCAGTCATTACAGTACCGGAGCCCGTCTCAGATGAGTGTTTCCCGTGTGGAAAGCGAACACTGATTCTTCTGTTTCTCGTCTCTTTGTTGCTTTAGATAAGCGCTGCTGACGGAGAGCGATTTGTAATTGAAATGATCACAGGATGTTTTTGTGTACAAATGACTGTGTGATGCTGGAAGCGTCTCTGAGAGAGATTGACTTGTTTGAGACCCTTAAAGGGACAGTTCACCTAAAAATTAAAATTCTGTCATCATTTGCTCATCCTCGAGCTGTTTGAGCTTCTTACATGTGTGGAGCATAAAAGACGATGTTTTGAAGAATGTTAGTGACCAGGGCTGCGTTTCCCAAAAGCATCGTAAGCCTAAGTTGATCGTAGCTCAATTGGTTTCATTACGATGCTTTTGGGAAACGCAGCCCAGACCAGTTGCTGGCAGACATTGACTTCCATAGTAGGTTAAAAAAAATACTATGGAAGTCAATGGCTACCGTCAGCTGTTTGGTTTCAAACGTTCTTTAAAATACCTTAAGAAGAAATTCATACAGGTTTGAAACTTAAAGGTGAGTAAATGATGACAGAATTAAAAATTTTGGGTGAACTGTCCCTTTAAGCATATGCTTCTATATTAAGCTTTGTTATACATTTCCATATTTTCCGGAATATAACTATATAAAGAGTTATTTATATAGTGCAATTAACGTTGTGCACACAAAACGTAGATTTGTGCCGAGTGAGCGAGTTTACTTGAGCCTAAGATTATTTGTATAGAGCATTTTCAACACACTTTGCTTTAAATAAATTAGTTTATAATAAATATTGTTTATAATGTCTGTTTTATACTTAACATTTATCTTTCTAATTCTGTTCTAAATACTGCATTTGCTGTGCAGTGAGAGGAACTAAAACACATGTTTGTAAACATTTTATTTTATTTACTGGTATTTTACATTATTTCTGAATTGAATAATAAAATGCATCTTATACGCCAATGCAACTTAATTATTATTTTTTTTCTCTCAACAATGCAGTTTTGGCCCGGTGTGACTTATTTTCCGGATAATATTGTATATCTGTGAAATAATCTGTGCTAATGATCCAAAATTCTGATTTGAATATCGACAGGCATTTTTCACTTTTTCTATTATTCTGATATCAAACCATAGAAATGTCAATATTTTGGCACTCTCTTGACTCTCTTCACTCTCTTATTGGTCTGCGGTATTTTTTTTTTAAAGCCGTCATGAAATGAAAATCTATTTTCTAAATGTTTGTTACAGATCTTATTGTGAAGATCTTTATGCATGCATATGATTCTGTTGTTGTCATTTTTTTGACTTGGTAATGCTTAATCAAATTTAATTTTCATAATCCATTACACTCAGATATACTATATCATAATATGGATGAAAAGATCTGTCTTTACTTCCGTTTCATCATGACTTTAACATCATGAGACAACACCTTTTAATCAGGACAAACTTAGAAATACGTTTTTTGGACCTAGGAAATCCTTTATAGTGTTTTCATGCTGTGCTGAATTTGATCAAATGTTTGATTATTTTCTGTAATAATTAATTAATAATTCAACTTTTTCAGAACCCGGCCCTAAATGGAACATAAATACAATCAAACTGTCACTGGTTGATTTATATGTCAATCACTGGACCGTTTTTGGTCAAAAAAGGTAGTTAGGTCAGGCTTCATGAGTTTATGGGTTTAATATTCATTAATTTGTCAGTACGTGAAGGTATTCAGATGTTTCTAAATATGTTTGTTTGCATTTGGCACAGTTTTTGCCTTGTTTTCTGGCTGCCGTTGAACATCTGATCACGTTTTGCATCACACTGTTTCCATGGCAACCGCATCCCACTCTGGACCACTGACATTAGCTTCGGTTCTTGTGCGGTTTGTTTGATTACAATGCAAACTTTCAGACAGCTTTGATGCACACAAGCCTCATAATTTTAGTTCATATCACTTCTGTCTGTACAACACGTGTCTGATGGATTATCTGAAAGTGCTTCCTTTGCACTATTTATTTTAATTGAAAGACTGTTTTGTTCTGCGCATATTGCTCTAGTCAGACTGATTCTGGCTTCAGGTTCCCATCCGACGCTGCAGCCAAATCATATAGTGAGTCGAAGCCGAAAAACCCAATGAAATATTCCAGTAAACGTGGAGGAAATGTAAAACAGTGCCTAAAGAAAGGCCTTCATGGTTTGGAAGGCGGTGTGGAAAAATATTTGCAGAAGGAAGAGAATGTAGAGAGTAGCGACGTCACGAGAGAGAGGGATGGAGCCGATCCAGACGGTGGAAATTTAGGAGAGACCACCGCACAAAAAGACCCTGACGGAAAACGTGTGTGTGTTGAGGGACGGCAGCCAAAATCATTCGACCAGAACAATTCGAGCTGTCCGTCTGAGCGCACATGTGCCGAGACAGATTTTGGTTTTGCTTTGTGCTGATATCTGACACGCTTTGAATCTTGTTGCATGTGTGTAGAGAGCTAAAATGCCAAAACCTGAGCGTGCAATTAAAAATAGTTATTTTTGGAATTTAGAAGTCCTGGTTAATCTCCATACATAAATTACAAGACATTTCTGTAGCAGTGATATAAATGTATTTTCTCAGTTCTGGAAAAGGCATGGAAATGTAATGGACGATTTGGAAACCCTCATACAGTAGATGAGATTTTAAAAGCGCTGTAAGCACTAGAAGATCATAAAAACACAGTCTTAGAAATCTAACAATATTTTTAGGACTAAATCCAAACATATTTGACTTCTGATCATCTGATGTACACTGAAACACTCGTATCTTATTACTTCGTGAGTAATTTCATTGTGAGTACTACGAAGTCTTTTTTGTCAAAAATGATATATACATATTATTAAAAGAGTAAATATATGCATATGCATGGGTGACATTTGACTCTTGAGTCGGGGGGCAAGAAAAAAGTACAGTCATTGGAAGTACAGTATGCATCAAATATGCTCTACCATGCATCAAAGCAGAATAGAATTAATCAAGAATTACTTGGAGGTTGCCTGCGTTTACTAAACTGTGGAGCTTTGACTCTAGTTGCTGATTTGAATTGTGATGCTTCCCGATTTAAGTGGCCTTTTTTTTTTTTTACCAGAAATGTGCATGCTTTTCTGATGTTCGTTTCAGTTTTCAGTGTTTTTTCCTTTATCAATTCAAATGTGTTCGTTTTGAATCGTTGCTACTAAAGGTGAGACACGTGAGGAAAAAGAAAACGATCAGTTGTGGGACTATTCGGTGTTAAATTGCATACCGTTTTTTTCAAAGGCATTTTTGGTCCTGTCCATTGCTTTGGTTATCACTGTGTCAATCACTGATATTTCGAGAATGAATCCAGCATAAATATGCAGATGTCATTCCCTGAAACGTTGCAACATGTATGTGTCCGAAAAACGAAAGTTTCATACAAATTCTGAATGGATTATAGCCTAGAAAGCAAGCAAAGCACGCTCCCTTTATTGTCACTAAAGCATCACTCATCTTAGTTCATTGCAATCTCACAAAGTTCCGTTATAATCGATGAAGCTCTTTAAACTACACAACGAATCTCTTATTTACATCACGTCTGCACTTATGAGATGATTCACAAGCGTGCAAACCTCCGGCGCTTTGAGTGAATTCTGAAAACTCTGACGCTTCTGATTGGCCACTGCTTTGAAGAGATCATATTCACTTGATAATTTTCACATTTTAAGCATCTTTTGAAATAGTAAACTGAATTTATTTCAAATGTTCCTTAAGTTAATTTGTGATAGTGATAGAAAAAAATTCATTAATATGATTTGCATCTTCAAAACTTGTGAATGTAATGGTTTTATGCCACATATTCAGACGTGCATAATTCAAATAATTTTTTTACATTATTTTTCTTACTCCTTTCATCTTCTTCTTAATAAATATAATGATGTTAAATGATGGTAATAATTTATGATAAAAATGTAATAATAAAGATATCATTTTATATTATTACACAATTTAATTGAAATGAACAACAATAATAATAAATTATTATTATCTGATTAACTATTACTAGAAATATTTGTTGTTGTTGTTGTTGAAACTTATTTTTTCAGCACACAAGGCCCTGTGAAAAGTGAGAGAGATGAGTGAAGATGAAAATGGATTTTTAATTGACGAGTGTGTTTCTCAGAATCAGTCGATTGGCTCTTCCTGTCAGTGCTAATTACAAATTTAATTAACTTCTCACACACAGCCGTTGTTCTTCACACAGATCAACACACATGGCTCGCTTTAATCGCTATTGATTGCTGGAAGCTCTCGTATGTTGATCTTTATTATTGAATATGATGTGTGAAGTTCGAGAACGATGGGAGGATGGTAGAGAACTGTGTTCAAAACTTGGGAGTCATTTAGATTTTTTTTTTAATTAAAACTTTATTATTGAGCAAGGATGCATTAAATTGAGCAGAATGAATGCTGTTCTTTTGAACTTTCTGTTCATCTGTGAATCCTGAAAAATAAAATGTATCACAGTTTCCACAAAAATATTGGGCAGCACAACTGTATTTTTAATCAAATAAATGTAGCCTAAGTCAAGTCACCTTTATTTATATAGCGCTTTTAACAATACAGATTGTGTCAAAGCAACTGTACAGCATTAATTAGGAAAATATTGTCAATAATGCAAAATGATAATAGTAAACACTCAATTTTCAGTTAAAGGCAGTTCATCATTGGACATATGATAGTGATTTGCTGGCGTTTGGCTGGTGTTCAGAGCACTTGGGCCCGTTGATTTAAAGAGCGGCCCGCACACGCTTCAGCTTCAGCGCTGAAGATCCCACTCGAAATCACTGATCAGCCAAGAGCATTTCAACATGACCTTATTAATGCTTGTAAAATGACATCTAAGATATTTCATTTTGACATCACATGTATCCATCGCAGAGAAACCAATGCCAGAATGTACTGCAACAAACTCAGTGAAAATAAATAAATAAATTCCTAGATGGTGGGTGCTTTGAATTCTAATAATATTTCACATTTTACTGTATTTTTTATCAAATAATTGCAGCTTTGGTGAGCTTCTTTCAAATACTTCCAGAGCCCAAGCGTTTGAGTGGTAGTGTGTATATAAAGATGCACTGCACGGGTCACAAGGTGTTTTTAGCAGTTGAACTGATTGTAGCTTCACGTGGCATCTTTGTTTGTTTTTGTTAGTGTTACAGACGCTCAGCTGTGATTCTGTCGCGCTGCTGCTTTCATTTCTCTCAGGAAATAAGACGGCGAGGCACCTGTGTGTCTGTCAGCCGCTTCCCGTTCACATGATCAGCATTCCAGCCATCAAATCCTGCTGGAATTATTGAATTCATTTCTCTGGCTCTTAATCATGGCGGTTTTTTTCTCTGAGATTCAGTGAGGTAACTGGGAAAGTGCTATTAAAATGTTCATCTTCTCTTCTTCCAGTTAATGCGCCAGATCTCCGTGCACATTTTTCTCTCTGGAATGGAAGGAATGTGTTTCCCGCCACGTGTGTGTGTGTGTGTGTGTGTGTGTGTGTGTGTGTGAGTGAGTGAGACTGTGTGAGTGAGTGAGTGAGACTGTGCGTGAGACTGTGTGTGAGTGAGTGAGTGAGTGAGTGAGACTGTGTGTGTGTGTGTGTGAGAGTGTGTGTGTGTGTGTGTGTGAGAGTGTGTGTGTGTGTGTGTGTGAGAGTGTGTGTGTGTGTGTGTGTGAGAGTGTGTGTGTGTGTGTGTGTGAGAGTGTGTGTGTGTGTGTGTGTGAGAGTGTGTGTGTGTGTGTGTGTGAGAGTGTGTGTGTGTGTGTGTGTGAGAGTGTGTGTGTGTGTGTGTGTGAGAGTGTGTGTGTGTGTGTGTGTGAGAGTGTGTGTGTGTGTGTGTGTGAGAGTGTGTGTGTGTGTGTGTGTGAGAGTGTGTGTGTGTGTGTGTGTGAGAGTGTGTGTGTGTGTGTGTGTGAGAGTGTGTGTGTGTGTGTGTGTGAGAGTGTGTGTGTGTGTGTGTGTGAGAGTGTGTGTGTGTGTGTGTGTGAGAGTGTGTGTGTGTGTGTGTGTGAGAGTGTGTGTGTGTGTGTGTGTGAGAGTGTGTGTGTGTGTGTGTGTGAGAGTGTGTGTGTGTGTGTGTGTGAGAGTGTGTGTGTGTGTGTGTGTGAGAGTGTGTGTGTGTGTGTGTGTGAGAGTGTGTGTGTGTGTGTGTGTGAGAGTGTGTGTGTGTGTGTGTGTGAGAGTGTGTGTGTGTGTGTGTGTGAGAGTGTGTGTGTGTGTGTGTGTGAGAGTGTGTGTGTGTGTGTGTGTGAGAGTGTGTGTGTGTGTGTGTGTGAGAGTGTGTGTGTGTGTGTGTGTGAGAGTGTGTGTGTGTGTGTGTGTGAGAGTGTGTGTGTGTGTGTGTGTGAGAGTGTGTGTGTGTGTGTGTGTGAGAGTGTGTGTGTGTGTGTGTGTGAGAGTGTGTGTGTGTGTGTGTGTGAGAGTGTGTGTGTGTGTGTGTGTGAGAGTGTGTGTGTGTGTGTGTGTGAGAGTGTGTGTGTGTGTGTGTGTGAGAGTGTGTGTGTGTGTGTGTGTGAGAGTGTGTGTGTGTGTGTGTGTGAGAGTGTGTGTGTGTGTGTGTGTGAGAGTGTGTGTGTGTGTGTGTGTGAGAGTGTGTGTGTGTGTGTGTGTGAGAGTGTGTGTGTGTGTGTGTGTGAGAGTGTGTGTGTGTGTGTGTGTGAGAGTGTGTGTGTGTGTGTGTGTGAGAGTGTGTGTGTGTGTGTGTGTGAGAGTGTGTGTGTGTGTGTGTGTGAGAGTGTGTGTGTGTGTGTGTGTGAGAGTGTGTGTGTGTGTGTGTGTGAGAGTGTGTGTGTGTGTGTGTGTGAGAGTGTGTGTGTGTGTGTGTGTGAGAGTGTGTGTGTGTGTGTGTGTGTGACTGTGTGTGTGTGTGTGTGACTGTGTGTGTGTGAGTGACTGTGTGTGTGTGTGTGTGAGAGAGTGTGTGTTGTCACTGTGCTGCCGGACAGACTTACTCATTCTTTATTTTACACGTATTGTAATGATTGTAAAATGGAATATAAATAGTAAAAACAACAAACTCTGTAATAACACAAGTGTAAGTCTGGGAATGATGTAGTGATCAAAACGTGACAAATGAAAAGTCTCTTATATTTCAGCTTCTTTTTTTTTGAAAATGCAGCTCTGCACACTATGAACATTTATTAACAAACTTTCTGAACACATTTGTAATGAGCACTTCATGCTTTTCCTGCACTAAATCTACTCTAAATAAAATAAATATAAAAAATTCCATATAAAAATATAATAATAAATATTTTGAAAAAAGTAGATATTTGTTTACATTTATATATATATATATATATATATATATATACATATACTGTATATATTTGAGACATATAAATATAATATCTAAAACGTTTATATAAAAATGTAATATAAA
>NW_015505377.1:508004-512590 GCF_001515645.1 Sinocyclocheilus grahami
ATATATATATATATATATATATATATTATACACACACAAACACACATAAATGCATAAGCATGTGTGTGTTTATGTATACATTACATAAGCATGAACACAAACAGAGACTCATACATGCACAAACATAAACATACATGCATATGCATACAGACTGAACCAAACACACATTCCTGGATCTGTATGAACATGACAGATCCAGGAATGTGTGTTTGGTTCAGTCTGTATGCATATGCATGTATGTTTATGTTTGTGCATGTATGAGTCTCTGTTTGTGTTCATGCTTATGAATACAGGCCTGGCTAAAGCAAACATCTTCATGCTCCGTCATACAGCACCTGAGCTACTGCTTTCTCATTTTACTCTCTGCATCACTCTCATGTTGCAATTCAAGTGTCTCATTTTATGTAGAGGGCACATTGCATTGCATTCTTCCTAACTTACTTTATTTAGATATAGATTTAGATATTACTTTAAGTCGTATGATTTTTTTTAAAGAACAACCCGTGTAGCTGTTCAATGATTGATATAGATCACTTTCATGGTTGTTTTATGCAGTTTTTTCTTGTTTTGGAACATGTCTGGTCACCGTCTGTGTTAATTGAAGTGAAAAGAGCAGCGTGAATATTCTGCTAAACTTCTGAACCAACTAAAATCTTCTGTTTTGAACAAAATGAAAGGTCATGTGGGTTTGGAAAGACATGAGCGAGTGTAAATGATGACAGAAGATTCATGTATGAGTGAACTGTCCCTTTAATAACATGCTGTTTGGAGGGAATCTGAGAAGTCTGGAGTGGATTTTCTCACCCTATCAGAAGGAATGTGGGAATTTCACTTCATACAAGCTTCTTTATGGAGGAAGAATATTTTGAGTGAAAGAAAGCACACAGCAGACGTGTGTGTGTGTGTGTGTGTGTGTGTGTGTGTGTGTGAGTGTCTTGTTTCTTTACACTGTGTTGAGGTATGAGTGTGTGTGTGTGTGTGTGTGTATGTGTGTGTGGAGACTCTATTCTTTACACGTGTCTTCCAGGCATTAGTCCTATCATGCAGACGCGTGTGTGTGTGTGTGTGTGTGTGTGTGTGTGTGTTTGAGGCTCCCCCCCCCTCAGTATTCACGCGGTGTGTGTGTGTGTGTGTGTATGTGTGTGTGGAGACTCTATTCTTTACACGTGTCTTCCAGGCATTAGTCCTATCATGCAGACGCGTGTGTGTGTGTGTGTGTGTGTGTGTGTGTGTGTGTTTGAGGCTCCCGTCCCCTCAGTATTCACGGGCTCTTGGGAGTGCAGGGCACAGCTGGTAGTGATGGTACAGGAATGAATACACACATCGAAATGAGGACGTATCATAGACTTCAAATTATAATGACCATAAACTAATGTAAACCCAGTGGTGTAGAACTCGTTTTATGTAGAGGCACTTTTTGTTTTGTATTGTTTTGTTGCATTGCCTTTTATTTTATTGCATGCATTACATATTACTTTCGAACTTGATGCAAACCCTACTTTATCCAAAAAAAACAAAAAAACATGATTTACTTATTTAATATAAAAATAACTGTTCTATTTTTATATAAAGCTTATATAAATCACATGCTTGTCTTCCTAACCTAATGCGAACACTTCTAAAAATAATAATAAATTATATATATATATATTTACTTGCTTTAGAAATACTTCTTTTTGGATGCATCCACAAAGGGAGGTTTTATCAGATTTAGATTTTCCTCAGTAGATTTCACGTCCCTCCTTCAGCGAGGCGTTTATCTTGTGTCCTGCCTTGTAACACACAGACACCCTTTAATACACTTCAGCAGAGTGAGAGGTGAGAACGAGAAAATGGACATTAACATTCAGACTGCACACCGATGCAGTAAACACTGAGGACTTCATGCTAATGTTAACATTAAGCTCACCTCATGCAGCCAAACTTTACACTCTCAGCCTGGTCCTCTTGTTGTGTTGGGGTAATAGTGAATTGCAACCAAATGGCAGTTTAGATAAGGGCATGTATGTACGGTATGTATGTACGGTATGTATGTACGGTATGTATGTACGGTATGTATGTACAGTATGTATGTACAGTATGTGTGTACAGTATGCATGTACATATGTATGTATGTACATATGTGTACAGTATGTATGCATGCATGTATGTATGTACAGTATGTGTGTACAGTATGCATGTACATATGTATGTATGTACAGTATGTGTGTACAGTATGTATGCATGCATGTATGTACAGTATGTATGCATGTATGCATGCATGTGTGTACTGTATGTATGCATGCATGTATGTATGTACAGTATGTATGCATGTATGTACTGTATGTATGCATGCATGTATGTATGTACAGTATGTATGCATGTATGTACTGTATGTATGCATGCATGTATGTATGTATGTACAGGTATGTATGTATGTATGTATGTATTTATTTGTTTTAAGTTATTTTAATTTTTGATTTTAAGGATTTATTTATTTGATTTGTTTTTTATTTAAATGTTCATTTTAAATGTTTATTTGTTTTATTTTATTTGTTTATGTATTCATGTATTTATTTAAAATGTTTATTTTATATATTTAAATTTATTTATTTAAACAGTATGTATGCATGTATGTACTGTATGTATGCATGCATGTATGTATGTATGTACAGGTATGTATGTATGTATGTATGTATTTATTTGTTTTAAGTTATTTTAATTTTTGATTTTAAGGATTTATTTATTTGATTTGTTTTTTATTTAAATGTTCATTTTAAATGTTTATTTGTTTTATTTTATTTGTTTATGTATTCATGTATTTATTTAAAATGTTTATTTTATATATTTAAATTTATTTATTTAAAATGTTGAATTTTAATTTTCAGTTTTATTTATTTTGAATAGTTTATTTAAATGTATTCATTTTAAATGTTTGTTTATTTATTTATTATTTTAAATGTATTTATTAAAAAAATAATTATACATAGAAATTCCCACACGTTTTGTGTCTGAGAGCTGATTTTGCAGCTTTGTCAGCAGATTCCTCTGATATTTTCATGTTTTTTTATCTGGTGTAACCGTGTAAAAGTTCCCATGCAGGACTGCTGTCAGCCGAGC
This sequence comes from Sinocyclocheilus grahami, assembly GCF_001515645.1. Taxonomy (NCBI): domain Eukaryota; kingdom Metazoa; phylum Chordata; class Actinopteri; order Cypriniformes; family Cyprinidae; genus Sinocyclocheilus; species Sinocyclocheilus grahami. Next base: position 511,104 of record NW_015505377.1, read on the forward strand.
GCCTCAGAGGGTGATGAAGTGAAGTGTCTGGGTTCGAGTTTGTGGAGCATCAGGTCTCTTTTCAATGTGAAGTCTTCCCCATGACCTTTGAGCTTCAGGGGTCAGCTGCACACTTTGACCTTCTGGTTCATAAATTCTTTGTCACCCTGGAGAGCCCTATGCTTTCAGTCCTGTTCTCGGCTCCACTTTTAAAACGTTACCATGTATTTATAACAGTAACGTCTGATTGGCTGATGAGCTTTTAAACCCATAACAGTGTCATACCTGGACTGTTGGTATCCAGGCAACAGCAGTGTCAGTGGGTGGAGCTATTTGCGTTGTGACTCCTTTAGATTCTTTTAGAACTTCTTACATTTTCTTTGCAAGGCTGTTGAATGAAAGCAGTAGATATCATGTTGGTCTGAAATCATGTGTGTGATTACAGTAACAGTTTTGGACTGTTGAAAATTAACAGAAATCAAGCGTAGCGTTAGTTCTGGCAGGTCACGTTAGTCAAGCTCGTGTCAGCTGATCCACATCTACCTATAGGGATGCGGCATCTATCACAGCACCCATATATAAGGTCCCTCAGTATTATCAGCAGCTTTTGCATTGCTCAATAGCTAATTACCCTCCTCCATCCCCAGCTCCTCCTCTCGTCCAGTCAATATTCGGCCTTCTGATTCCCTTTGAATCTATTTCAACAGCCAATCCAAACTGTACGATAGTGGTCATGACAGAAATGAATCAATGTTACTACAAAGTTGGTTGGTTTAATTATTTATTTATTCAATCTTATTATAATTGCATTACATTTTTAATTCATTACATTTTTTAATTTTAATTGATTTATTTTAATTTTAGGGATCACAGTAACAGTTTTGGATTGTTGAAATTGATTGATTTATTGTATTATATTTATTACATTATCAGTGTATTTATTTTATATTATATTTTATATATATATATATATATATTAGGGGTAAAACAATTACCTATTTGAATTAAGTGTTCTTTAAGTATCCGAAAGCTTACAGACAATATATATTTTTCTTTTTTCCGCAGCATTATTGCCGTTTACATTACAGCTTTGATGGGCTGCATTCACACTAATGCACAGATCTATTTCGATATATCCGATGTTTTGTCCTGTTCTGAAAACATAACTCACTATTTTTACATCAGTTTCGTATAAAAGTATTCATAGATGCAAGTGCATTTAGCCGGTGGGTGAAAGCACACAGTGTCAAACAATGCACACGTGTCTCTCAGCGCATATTCTGTGCAATGAAGCCCGTCACGATTGTCTCTAGCACACACACGTGCCATATGCGGGGAAAAACAAAGCTCAGAATCGATTCTGAAATGTTCAGAATTGTTGAAGAGAGAATCGCGATGCATCGGAGAATCTATATTTTCTCCCACCCTATATATATATATATATATATATATATATATATATATATATATATATATATATATATATATATATATACACAGTATATATA
>NW_015505377.1:512604-533348 GCF_001515645.1 Sinocyclocheilus grahami
ATAGGTTACACTTTATTTTAAGGTATCCTTGTTACAGTGTAATTATACATTTAAGTAATGAGTACTATTAATTAACTACATGTAGTTAGGGTTAGGATTTGGCTTAGGGTTACTTGCATGTAAACATGCATAATTAATTGTTATTATAATAGTAAGTACATGCAATGTGTAACAACGACACCTTAAAATAAAATGTTACCAAATTTTGTGATGTTCAGTACTTCATAACAAAAAAATAATAAACATTATATAGACATACATGCATACATAAACAACCAAAAATGACAAAAACACAGAAAAATTGCTAAAACTTGAACTAAAATTAAAAGGAAAATGGAAAATATAAAAATCTCTATATATAGATATAATTAAATAGATATAAAATTTTATTTTGTCTATTCCATTTATTGTCTCTATTTTTACATTATTGGTTCATTATCATGTTTCATTATAATGTAATTTGTGAGCCTGCAGCACAAAAGCAGTGTTGAGTCGCTGGGGGATATTTGTAGCAATAGCCAACAATACATTGTATGGGTCACAATTATACATTTCTCTTTTATGCCAAAAATCATTAGGATATTAAGTAAAGATCATGTTCCATGAAGATATTTTGTAAATTTCCTACTGTAAATATATCAAAACTTAATTTTTTATTAGTAATATGCATTGCTAAGAACTTCATTTGAACAACTTTAAAGATGATTTTCTCAATATTTAGATTTTTTTGCACCCTCAGATTCCAGATTTTCTAATAGTTGTATCTCAGCCAAATATTGTCCGATCCTAACAAACCATACATCAATGGAAAGCTTATTTATTCAGCTTTCAGATGATGTATACATCTCAATTTCAAAAAATTGACCCTTATGACTGGTTTTGTGCTCCAGGGTCACATTTATAGAAAACAAAATGTAATTTTTAAAAGTATATCATATAATGTGTGTATATAAATATAATTTGCAAACTTATAAAAATCATATTAAATATATTAAATATAAAAGTGTTTTCCTTCCTTTGAATGCTGTCAGTGTTGCAGAAAGGACATTGTTCACTTTCAATCGTCTCCTGTATCAGATCAGAGCAGACCGATAGTGAAGTTTAGACACAATGCTAAACGAGTTCATTAATCACAGCGGCATGAGAAACAATCACGTTTGCTTTCACTAATTAGATTCGGACCGTCATTCTAGTCAACGATCATCTAAATCACATGAAGGCTTTGTGTTATTCAGCAGCTGCTGCACTGATTTCACTGCAGGGAGGACTTTCACATCATAAAACCAGACAAACATCTGCCTTTAATAGCCTTTGTCTTTGATTATTTCAGACGTTTCGCCCGGTTTGAGCCCAACGGATGCCAGAACATGTTCAAGATAACACAGTATTATTTCTGTCAGCTTGTTTTATTACACTGATTTTGATTTGTATGTCCGACCTTTTTGATGTAACATTAAATAACACCGAAATATCTTTCCATGCATTCGTTCCAGACTTCAAAAGGTCCAAAACACAAGCGCTTCAATTTGTGCATGCTCACTTTCATGCATTGTAGTGCATAATGTTTATTGATTCCACTAAAACAGCATAACCGAGAGAGACAGAGCTGAATCAAACAAAGATTCTGCTCAATCATACATGCATTGCATTGGACTGAAAAACAATTGTGATCAATTTGTTTCCAGAGCTTTCTGTTCCAGTTTAACCTCCGCATGCATTCGGCTGATGAGAATCAATGATCAGAACAGAGTTTAAAACATTAGAAATACAATGCAAGCGTAGCTGCAGCTAAAGTACCTTGACAAGTGTTTAATTATCTTCTTTTATTACAAAACGAGTGCAGTGTTCAGCATTGAGGCAGTGAAAGTGTAAGACTTGAGCTTTCTAAATTGAATTAATTGCTCTCTGGCTGTGCGTGTAATCTTCCTTTTTCATGCTCTGGAGTTTCTTTTGTTGGAAAAGTATGAGTAAAGACTAAAAATTATGGCTAATTAATCTCCTGCCGCCTGTATCAATTACTCGGCCTGATCTCATTTCTAAAAGCGCAGGATTACGCAGTCAGCGGGAGTGCTTTAATTAATTTTTTTAAGTGATTTAAATTGTTGCTCTGGTGGGGATTAAGTTTTCTTCCCAGCGAGACTCTGTTTTACACATGCAATATAAGTAATGAGGCTTGCAGTTTTTTTAATACATAATTTAACACGTATAGGGGGCAAATCAGCATAACTTTACATAATTGTTTAATCATCATGAGAGTTTGTACCAGATACCCTTTTTTAATTTTACTTGAGTAAATGCAAAATCAGTGCAAACAAATCAGGCCAATTCGCCAATAAATCTTTTGCTGCGTCCCAATTCGCATACTATCCGTCATAAATAGTAGTCAAAAATATAGAACTAGTATGTTCCAAATCATAGTATGTTTAAAAAAGTATGCGGAAGATTCCCGGATGGTCTACTACTTCCGGTTAGAACTGTAAGTGCAGATCGATGCACACTCTAACGGCTAATATTGCCCACAACACATTGCGCGGTGGACGAGGATTCAATTAGAACTACAAACACGCATTAAAAGTGTTCAAAACTACAAACATGGTGCATATACACGACCAATGGACAGGTAGATAAACGGATTTGAGTGATAAATAGTCAATGTCTAACCTGATGAAAAAATATAAATGTAATGTTATCCACGTTATATTTCATCTGCGGCAACACTGTGAACTTTTATAATGACACATTTGCGAACTGATTCAATAGGTTCATTAAAAAGAATCAGCTCATTTAAGAATTGGACATCACTGTCGTGTTTTATTAAAGGTGTATTTGAAATGAAAATATGCAATTAAGCCACATGATTATCGCACCAATTAGTGTAATATTTTTTTTATTTTATATTATATATTTTCATTTTATTTTATCTTAATTAGTTTGTATTTATGATTTTGATTTATATTTATTTTTTAAACAATAACAGTTTTTATTAAAATCATTATTTTATTTTTAAACATCTGCAACTGAATAGTTCAGTGGAATTTGTGAACCGATTCAATAGGTTCATTGAAAAGAATCAGCTTCTTCATGAATCTGGCATCGTTATCATGTTTCAGAGCGTGTCTCTATTTCTTCAGTTCACAGTAACGAACGATATGTTTTTATGAAATCTGGTGGAGTAAAACCTACAATATTATGCTTTGGAAACCATTTTTCTGTTTGGTACGATACAGTGCAGAGTGCTGGCGGTTTATGGCTCTTGTTTGTGTCGTTTCACAGATCAAGAGCTCTAAATGTGAGGCAGAGATCCAGACTCTGACGCTGAAGAGTTTGCTGTATCTGGAGCGCTACATGTACCTGATCCTCTTCAACACGTACCTGCACCTGGAGAAGAGAGACTCCTGGCAGCGCTCCTTCAGCGACTGGATGCTGCAGGTGAGATCAGACGTTCATCACATGCATTTACTGCAGCGTAAAAACACTGGCTGGAAACGTGTGCTTTACCCGACTGATAATCAAACAACCATACTGACCTTTCATAGTCTCACATCGGCGTAATGGTAATTAGCGTGCTTTTTCTTGCAAACAATACAGTACAAAAATGTAATTATGGTGAGTCATTCTCTCCATTATTTTGTTGCTTTTATGAAAGCCTACGTTGCAAAAGACCTTGTTGATAAATAAGTGCTTCTGAGTTCTGAGTTCATCATCATGCAGAGCAGAAGTAAACACTGCTGAAACTCTGTTGCTGTTCTGACAATATCACCAGAACTGAACAGATTCTGTTTTTTATTTTTATTTTTTATTTAATTTAGTATTTCAGTATTTTATCTGTGTGATCACTACTGCAAAAAACTCAATAACATTACATCTGTGTGGTATTTAAGGTACATTTTATATGATTTTGTCATATAAAGCCAGCAATTAGTGCTTTTTATTTTATTAGTTTATTTAATATTAATAATTTTTTATATTTATTTAATATATAATATCTAATGTAAAATAAACTAATCAACTATATAAAATAAAAGTATATAATATATAGTTTATTATGTAGTATATATTATTTAACATTTTTTATTTTGTTTTATATTTATTTAATTTTACATTTTTGTATTTTATTTTTATTTAATGTCTTATTGTCTGTATTTATTTTGTATGATATTTTGTTTTGTTTTGTTTTTTATTTTATTTATTTTTTAATTATATTTTTTGTGTTTTATTTATTTTATTTTATTTTTTTTATTAAATTGTTATTTTATTATTTTTCCTGATGGCCAGTGGACTGGTTTCACAATAAAAATAAATAAATAAATAAATGCCATGTTACAAGATTGTTTTTTTGTTGTTGTTGTTTTTTACACCTTTTCTTATTTAAACCTCAATTGCAAAAGAAGTGTTATTTCAGAGCAAATTCACATCCAAATTTGCATTAAATATTGCATTAATCGTGTTCATCTCCCTTCAGCTTCACACTTGATGTCCGTCACAAACCTCAGTGAAGTTTAATGTTACTGTAACTCAGCAGCAGATCTGAATCAGAGCTTTTCATGCGTTGTGTGCATTAGTCCAGCTGTAGCGTGAATGTTTCGCGGTGGATTCTCTTCTCCTGTGTGAATTTGTGCTTGTCGAGCTGTAGCCATCGCTTCATTTGGACGTGGCCCCTGGAATTTACAAGCTTATTCTACCGCCGCTGCTTTCACGGGGTCTCCCTGTGTGTGTGTGTGTGTGTGTGTGTGTGTGTGTGTGTGTGTGAGTGAGAGAGAGAGAGTGTGTGTGTGAGGCCTGCTGTGGCACACGGTAAAGTCTGGAATTTATTGCCATTCCAAACAAATGAGTATTTCCCCCCCTGCGTGGATTATTGCGCTTTTTCCCTGATGCTTTTCCATTCCCTTCGAGTCCTGCACTTCAGCGGCCGATGAGGAATTGAAAGAACCAGTTCTTAAACTGAGTTTTGTTTAACCCTAACTGTGATGATGTCTCTATAAACTCTTGATCTGATGGTAAAAACATGTTCAGTTGAACTAAACTAACCTGGAAGAATCGCAGATCATCTGTCCTGATTTCTCCCGTGTCTAATCAATAATCTCAGTCTGTTATTGGATTCTGGCTCCGAGCGTTGGCCGTGTCACTGATGTGATGTATAACCCAGCACGTATGAAAGGAATATTCTAGGTTAAATACAGCTTAACTCCATCGGCAAGCTGTAGATTAGCACCGGAAATCATTCGACTCGTCCCTCAGTTAATTATTTTAATAAATGACACTTAAAGTGTACGTCCGAAAGAACAGAATAATATGATTTAACACATTGCATGTTTCTAGCAGGTGCATTTTAGAAGAGTTGTGTTCATCTCTTCAATGCGTTTGAATGCATTGGCGAGTCTGGATGACTCCGATGTCTCCATCCAGAAAGAGTCGTGCTGAAATCACGGAGGCATTCTTCTGCGGCGTGTGTTTTCACAGCGATCGTTCCGACGCGTTTGTGTTTTTATACTGCAGGAATGTCTTCAATGCGGCTCATTCCACTTCAGAGATCCAGAGCCAAACGAACCCACAGCGCTTCGTTTCAAACCGGACCGACACAAGGACTTTAAACACCATTCAATGAGTTACTAAATAAAAGAGGAAAAATAATCCAGTTTTCTGTAATACTTAGATGAAAACTTGAAGATATTGCTCAGTTGTTCATGTTCTTGTACTTGGACATTACTCGTTTCGATGGCAACATTCATAACGCCAAAATAGAATCATGTGTTTATGATGACAGTAAAATCCATGACTGCTTTAATTCACCTCAAAAATTAAAATTGTATGTTCATGAAAAGTACAGAAGGTTAAGGTTTCCATACTAAACTTTCTCAAACTCAAATATTAAAAATGGGATTTAAATATATATTTTTTAATTTGTATTCTTATTTTTTATTTATATATTACATTTAATTTATGTGTTTTTAATTGAATTGAATGTTTAATTTAATTTAATTTAATTTAATTTAATTTAATTTAATTTAATTTATCTTCTAAGGCAGTCTCTTCCGGGTTGGTTGTGGATATATATATATATATATATATATATATATTAGTGCTGTCAAATGATTAATCGCATCCAAAATAAAAGTTTTTGTTTACATAATATATGTATGTGTACTGTTTATTTATTATGTATATATAAATGCACACACATACAGTATATATTGTGTATATACATGTATATATTTATAGAATTTTATTTTATATTATATATAAATACATTTAATATATAAACATATATTTCTTAAATATATACATGCATGTGTTTGTATTAATAAATATAAACAGTACAGTACACGCATGTATTATGTAAACAAAAACTTTTATTTTGGATGCGATTAATCACGATTAATCATTTGACAGCACTAATATATATAAAGTAATTTTATATAATAAAAATATGTGAAGAATAATCAAAACTATCGTAAAAGCCACTGAATTATCCATTCAGCTGCTATCCAAAGTGACTTCTAAACGGTCAACAACTCAATACGAGCTCCTAATCTGAAGGAGAATGGCATTAGAGGAGCTGAAGTAACGCGTCTGAGGAACCCACTGAGGGCCTCTCGAGTCCACATGAAAAGCTCTTGTTATCGGTCAGGGCTCAGGAGTCGAGAGCCGTCCACGCTGGAATGAGACTTCATTAGGTCTTTTTGCTGCGCCTCACATTGGCTCTTATCTGAAGAACCGAATGAAGCAAATAGTCTGAGAAGATCCACTCCACACTTACACTCACTGAACGTCATGGGCATTTACAGTCTCTCTGTCTATATATATATACAGTGGTGTGAAAAAGTGTTGGCCCCCTTCCTGATTTCTTATTTTTTTGCATGTTTGTCACACTTTAATGTTTCAGATCATCAAACTAATTTAAATATTAGTTAAAGATAACACAAGTAAACACAACATGCAGTTTTTAAATGAAGGTTTTTATTATTAAGGGAAAACAAAATCCAAAACTACATGGCCCTGTGTGAGGAAGTGTTTGCCCCCCTGTTAAAACTGTGGTTTATCACACCTGAGTTCAATTTCTCTAGCCACACCCAGGCCTGATTACTGCCACACCTGTTCGCAATCAAGAAATCTCTTAAATAGGACCTGCCTGACAAAGTGAAGTAGACTAAAAGATCCTCAAAAGCTAGACATCATGCCGAGATCCAAAGAAATTCAGAAACAAATGAGAAAAAGTAATTGAGATCTATCAGTCTGGAAAAGGTTATAAAGCCATTTCTAAAGCTTTGGGACTCCAGCGAACCACAGTGAGAGCCATTATTCACAAATGGCAAAAACATGGAACAGCGGAGAACCTTCCCAGGAGTGGCCGGCCGACCAAAACTACCCCAAGAGCACAGCGACGACTCATCCAAGAGACCCCACAACAACATCCAAAGAACTGCAGGCCTCACTTGCCCCAGTTAAGGTCAGTGTTCATGACTCCACCATAAGAAAGAGACGGGGCAAAAATGGTCTGCATGGCAGAGTGCCAAGACGAAAACCGCTGCTGAGCAAAAAGAACAAAGGCTCGTCTCAGTTTTGCCAGAAAACATCTTGATGATCCCCAAGACTTTTGGGAAAATACTCTGTGGACTGACGAGACAAAAGTTGAACTTTTTGGAAGGTGTGTGTCCCATTACGTCTGGCGTAAAAGTAACACTGCATTTCAGAAAAAGAACACAATACCAACAGTAAAATATGGTGGTGGTAGTGTGATGGCCTGGGGCTGTTTTGCTGCTTCAGGACCTGGAAGACTTGCTGTGATAAATGGAACCATGAATTCTACTGTTTACCAAAAAATCCTGAAGGAGAATGTCCGGCCATATGTTCGTGACCTCAAGCTGAAGAGAACTTGGGTTCTGCAGCAGGACAATGATCCAAAACACACCAGCAAGTCCACCTCTGAATGGCTGAAGAAAAACAAAATGAAGACTTTGGAGTGGCCTAGTCAAAGTCCTGACCTGAATCCTATTGAGATGCTGTGGCATGACCTTAAAAAAGGCAGTTCATGCTCGAAAACCCTCCAGTGCGGCTGAAATACAAAAATAAGAAATCAGGAAGGGGGCCAACACTTTTTCACACCACTGTATATGTATAAAAACTAAAATCACTGGCACTGACTAGACTACAGCCCCATTACAGCCCCAATGACTACAGCCCCATTGACTCCCTCTGCCAATGCATTGATGAAATTAACAGTTGGATGTGCGAGAACTTTCTTCAGTTAAACAAAGAAAAAAACGAAGTCATTGCATTTGGAAACAAAGATGAAGTTCTCAAGGTGAATGCATACCTTGACCGGATATATAGTTAGACAGCTAGATAAATAGATATACAGTTGGATGGATGGATACTGCAGACAGATGGACATATAGTTAGCTGGATAGATATTTAGTTGGATGGATAGACATATATAATCAGACAGATAGATAGACAGACAGACAGATGGACAGATGAATATATAGTTAGATGGATAGACAGACAGATGTGTGTGTATAATTATATATACAGTTACACAGTTAGATAAACAGATATACAGTATATTTGGATGTATAGATACTGTAGATAGATGGATATATAGTTGGATAGACCAATATATAATCAGACAGATAGATAGACACACAGACAGGGACGGACGGATGGATGGATAGACAGATGGATAGATAGGCGGACGGACGGACAGATGGATAGGCGGATATATAGTTAGATTCACAGACGGATATATATTTTGAGAGATGGATAGACAGGCGGAGGGATGGATGGATTCTGTGTGGGTTGTGATCTTGTAGTGCTGGATTTTGTGCTCTTCTCATTCTGTGGTCTTGACTGTTTTGGGCTGGTTTTACTGCTCAGTTTGGGCTGCTTGTGTCAACTGAGCCAAAGTAAACACGGCCGGCTGTGCTGCTTTATATTGTGTGTTCTTGTGTTCACGTGTGCCCGCTCGTTCACCCCGTCATGTCCAGATGTCACCAGCTCAAAGCCTCTCAGGAGCCAAGAACCGCTCGGGCACTGCTACAGATTCCCGAGTCAGAATATGGACTGAACGGGTCACGTCACACACAAAGACCGGAATGAGGAATGAAGCACAATCCTGTCCAGTACTGAATGAACTTTCTCTGAATTGTGTGTCTGTGTGTTTTGTGTTCAGGTGGCGGCTCAGGCTGGAGTTTATGAGCTGTTGAATCAGTTGGGCTTCTCTGAGTTTGAGGACCTGAGAGACTCAACCCTCTGTCGTCTCCGTCACCGTTGGCAACAGCAGATCCGCCACGGGCTTCCGTTCAGAGGAGAATTCATCTGAGAAACGCTCGTGGAATTATGAAATATACTCTGTTCATTTGCAGGATGTCCACCTGTTTTTGAACAATAGTTGAAGTGTAAAGGACTAGATCTTAAACCCACTGTGAGGAACTTTAATGAGAACACAAGATGAGGATGTTGCATGAAGCTCTCACCTGTGCATGCTCGTTTGTTAATGTCTTTCTGTGCAGGTCTCTTACATCTATAATTAACCTATTTTTAATTTAACAGGACTCTTTTTATGTCCATTTAGCTTTAGGTGATTATTTGTCGTGCGTTTGCTTGTATAGTTTATTCACTCGGTTCCTTTTTTTAACATTTGAAGGCTGCAGGAACTGTGATGTTTGTTTTATAAATGAGCGTTTTTCATGATGAAGACTTTCATAATGGCGGTCTCCATTAAAAATCTTTTGTAACAGGAATGTGTTCGTTTATTTGACTGCTGAACCTGTGACTAATATATTTTTTAATAGGAGCTTGAAGGAAAAACATTAACTGAAATACAATATAGCTTATTTTATTCAGCTAGATGAAAAGACAATTTAAAAAATAAACTAAAAATAAAACTAAAATGTAATAATAAAAAATGATATGTATACATGCATTTAAAATAAATAATAAAAATGACAAAAACACAAAATGAAATTAAAACACAAAAATATATATAAAAAAATTATCATTCAAAGTGTCAACAAAAGCTATAAGATATAATTAGCAGTGATACTCAAAACAAAAACAAAAAAACAGACTAGTGTGCTATTCCAAATGTATCCATTCTCACTTTTCATATCAAATTATGCCTTTTTTAAATCTTCAATCATTCTGCATCTTTCTGCTCCATTTTAGATAAATTATATTAAAATTACATTATAATATAATATATTATTCATGTAACTTGAGTAAAGAAGTGTAGTTGGCAGCAGGAAGCATCTATACTAGTATGCACATGTATCAATCTGGGTCTTTGCACATAAACAGCTATAACCTATTCCTTGAAGCGTTTGGCATCTGGAGTCGTCCTGCTGTGTTCTGGGTAGGATTAGACTCTCGTTAGAGGGGCTTCAGAGGCTTGTGGTTTTTAATTGTCTGTGTAAAAGTGGAAGAGACGAGCCGAGCGCTCCTGGCCTGAAAGGGGGGTATTTTCGGTGATGTCATCGTGTGGTTGAGCCTGAATTCTACACAGAGACAAAACACACGACTCGAAGCGAAATACACTTTAGCAAAACGCAAAGGCAACATGCTGAAATATAAATGACTATCAATGCACTGGTGAATTGATCAAGTCAAGTCAATCCTCACCCAGTACTAGTGATAAATAATAAAGCAATCAAGTAGCATTCTATCAGTGTCTCAGCAATGGATGCTCAGCAGTGAATGGGTGCCGTCAGAATGAGAGTCCAAACAGCTGATAAAAACATCACAATAATCCACAGCACTCCAGTCCATCAGTTAACATCTGGAGAAGACAAAAGCTGAAACTAATCCAGCATTAATTGATCTGAAAACAAAATCCATCAAGATGTTTTTAACTCAAATACGAGTCCATAATAACTCTTCCTCCAGTGAAAAAGTGCATCTGCTGTTGTCTCTCACATCAAAATCCAGCCACATATTAGTTTAGAGCTGTTTAAACGCTGCTTGATCTGTGCAGATTTCTCTCCTGACTCAGACCAGAACACTTTTTCACTGGAGGAAGAGTTATTATGAATTATGGACTCGTATTGTAGTTAAAACATCTTAATGCTGGATGTGTTTCAGCTTTTGTCTTCTCCAGATGTTAACTGATGGACTGGAGTGCTTGAGGATTATTGTGATGTTTTTATCAGCTGTTTGGACTCTCATTCTGACGGCACCCATTCACTGCAGAGCACACTGATGCAATGTTACATTTCTCCAAATCTGATGAAGAAACAAACTCATCTTCATCTTGGATGGCCTGAGGGTGAGCACATTTTCAGAAAATATTCAGTTTTGAGTAAACTATTCCATTAATAAAATATAATCAAATGTCATTTTCACCTGCTGGATCATAAAACAGGTGACATATACATCAAAAGAGGGCAGAAGATCACAGAGACTCTCCTCACTTAACATAATGCAAGAAACAACCTGGCAACCACACAACATCACGGCAGGTAAGCACCACTTTCTTCAGAAACATCTCAAGTTCAATCTTGCAATCTTTGACAAAACATTGCCACTCAATTGTCACTTATTTTGTGCATGCTCATCCTGCTGTCTCAGAGACAAATGTGATTTCTCAAGACGCCTGATATCTGCCTGGTAGCAACATTTCTTGCATGAAAAAAAGTATTGCTTACAGTAACTCGCTGACATAAAGGATGTGCTTTTTTTGTCCTGTGGTTTCAGAGGAAGTCCTGCTGCCATGCAAACATGAGACTAATGTCTGTGAGACGTGCCGGCGGGTTCTGCTGCAGCTTCGAGGTTTGTAAATATTTGCTGATACACATAAAGTCATGTAAACATGTTCAGAGCGGTTTAGATGAGGATGTGCTGATTCAGCCAATGACAAAACTGGTGTTCTAGATCAATGCTTCTCAACTGGTGAAGAGCAGGAGAACAATGCAAATGATTCAGTGCAATAAACCATGTAATCGTGGAGTTAGAACAGCTAAATAAACACTTTTAAAAAGGGAGAAAAAACACTTTTTTGTTGCTGGTGTCAAAGGTCATGTGTCAAACTCTATAGTTTTGTTTGCATTTGCACAATCATTTTGGAATTGCTTTAAGTCCTGAAGCCAGATGAGAACTGCTTTATAAAATCATATCTATCTATCACTCTAAAATCTTCTGGGTTCAAAACAACCCAGTGCTGGGTGAAATATGAACAAACCCAGAGATTGGGTTGTTTTGTTGTTTAATTGTTTAATCCAACCTTCTGGTTTGTTATATTTAACTCCACTATTGTTTCAAAATTACTATATGACTGGCTTAAACTGAACCCAAAATAGGTTGTAAATTAAAAGTCAGACACATAATTACTAGAGGCAGCAACGATCAAAAAGTGAACATTTAAGCAATTAAATTTTTTTTTTTATTATTTATTGAACATATTAATAAATGCTAATTTTCAACCTATTTTGGGTACATTTTAAACAAGAAATATAGTCATTTGTAAGCAAAAGTTGAGTTGAATAAAACTACCCAGAAGGCTGCCCAGCATCTTTAGAGTGTATCTATATGTACTGTATGTATGCATATATATATATATACTATTATTTTTCATAGTTTAAGTTTTACTAACTACAACAGTTCTGATGCTAAAACTCAATTCTAAAATTCTAAAATGTGTATTAGTGCTGATTCCTCAGTAAGTTTCCCGTCCTGCACTGAGGAGCTCAGGAGGAAAACACATCTCTCCTTCTCCTCCACACGCTTTGAAATACTGATACTCCAGATCTCTGCTTGCTCTCAGGCTTATCTGCAGGTACGGAAGTTGTTCGGAGCTTTATCACATCGTGAGCCTCTTAGATGAATGAAAATGAAACCAGAGAGCAGCAGATTTGCTGAGTTTCGGTGCCAGACGCTGCAGAGGAGAGTCTAGTCTGGCTGAAGTTCAGCAGAAGCTTGTTTTGCAGCTCTTTCACTAGAATTGGGATGGCAAATGTTACTTTCACACCAAGAACGATAAGCATTCAAGTCTGTTAATACAATCAAACCAAAAATTATTCAGACACCAGATATTTGATATTTATATATATATATTTTTTTTATTTTTTTATATATTTTTTTACTAGTTGGGTGCAGGACACTAAAGTTAATTTATGTAAGTGTGTATAGCTAAATAAACTGACATATTATACCCAAAAATTCTTCATACAGCGGACCACCAGTAAAATTAATAAAAATTTGCGACCAAAAATTATTCAGACACTTTGACCTGAGCATGTTTTGCTTAAGTGTTTTTTTCTTTAATTGCTAATGCGAACTTTTTACACCACACACTGAACAAAATGAAGCATTGCTTGGTGATTGGTTGAGCTAAATTAGTTTTATCTAATTGTGTACTTGAGTTTAACAGCTGACAGCTATTCAACCGAATTCATTACATACCTTCCTATCAAAGTTATCTGACATTATCAAGATGAATTTGTTCTGACGCAGTTTAAAGGGTTAGTTCACCCAAAAATGAAAATTAGCCCACAAATTACTCACCCTCAAGTCATCCTATGACTTTCTTCTTTCGGACGAGTTGGAGTTAAATTAAAAATGGTTCTGGCTATTCCAAGCTCTATCATTGCAGTCAGCGGGTGTTGCATGCATCAGTCCAAAAGAAGTTAAATAAAAAGCGCCCATCCATAAAAAAGTGTCTCACACGGCTCCAGGGGGTGAACAAAGGCCTCCTGTAGCGAATCAATGCGTTTTTGTAAGCATACGTCTTGCTGAGAGGCTGATCTCCAGTCTTTTATCCTTCTAATAACTAACGTGTTCCTCTAAGGCTGATGATACACGGGGCAATCTTTGGCCAATGTTGCCGTGAACGGGCAACCAGGTGAGACACAGGGCCCACGACCGATCTGAAGTATCCAGATAGAAATCTGTTACCCATTCTCAATGGGAAAGTGCCCAAGAACATCGCTCAAAAAAAGTTGCCGTGTGTATCATAAGCTTAATATGTTTCAGGAAGGAGTAAATGTGCAGTAGTGCGGCCTACTGTATCTGACTGCATCTGCAGATAAGCTCTTCTGAGAGCCGCTGTGGACGCTTTGAAATGCCTTCCAGATCCTCTGAGATCCTTTCGGAGCTGAAACCGGAGCCGGCGCTTTAGAGAGACGTGAAGAAGAGGCCAAACAAAGAGCTGCATTGAGAGCTGCACTCCACGCTTCCGCTTGCAGACGACGAGGGCTAAACCTTCTGCGCTGCTAATTAAAGCTTCAGCTGTCACACTTTGACATCAGAGAACTATATTCATCGAGTACCAACACAGATCATCTCTGGCTTTAATTGATCCCACTATAAAAATACTTGATATGTTATGTAGGAACACAAAGGCTCACTTACAGCACCGGCGATCTGCCACTTATTAGTGAAACTTGAAAGGTCAGTGTCACTTTAGCTTCATTAGCATAATGCATTTACATAGTTATGATGTCATGAGTCATTTTCAGGAAATAGAGCCGCTTGCGCGCCTAACTCTTTATAATTAACTTGAACTTACATTATTTGATAGATTTAGCTGCACATAGTATAATAAAATGTTTATGTAATTCAAATAAAAAAATACATTTATTAAGAATTTCATAAAAAATAAACATAAAGCTATTGAGCTATGGCTGATCCATGTTTATAGTTTACACATATCAAAACTAAAATCAGGATTAATAAATAATATTTGATCATCATGTATTGTGTGTCTGTATTTGTGTATAGTTTTACTAATGGTGCTGTAATTTGGTTTAAATTTTGTATTTTTAATACTGATATGCATTAATGTGCATTTTAAACAAACAAATAAATAAATGTGATATATTTAATATATTTAATAAAAACATAAATTTGTATTAATCTTGGTTACTTTATTATTATTATTGTTAATAATATTAATAAAGTAACCATTTTAATTCAAATGTAAAACCATGTTAACCACACTTTTATTACAGTAAGCTTAGTTCAGTTGTAGTACTTGTTGTAAAAAAACATTAACTACAAGATTAACCCTGGTTTTACTACAGTAACCGTTTAACTATGTTTTTTTTTTACACATATCAAAAATATAATATCGGCTGGTTTGCATGTGCCTAATTACCAACATTAAAATGCTTGCTTTTATTGTAAATTGTGTAAATGTCTTTCTGTTCAGCCCTTTTAAAATAATACTTTCATCTTTCTGAGGTCAGTGAAAACATACTTATAGACTTAAGTATTTCTGTTGGTGTGACTGATTACTAATTTAATAATTGGCCACTGAAAACTCATGCCAAATCTGAATATTGGGTGAATATTGACTTTTTATTAGTTAGTTTAACTTCTATCCTCTTTGATCAAATGACACAAATCAGTTTCATAATAACAACATTTCAAAATATGATTAAAATGAACCATGTAATATTGAAATGATACTTGACAGAATTAAAGTATCTCAATTTAACCAGAGCATATTGCTGAAAGTCTTTTACATATTCATATTTTACCATTACAGAGTTGAAGAGTTTCAGAACCTGCAGACGTACCTGAACAACAAATGTGGAGATGAATGATAAAAACAGAGAGAGAAAAACACTTCTCTGCTTCTCAAGCGCTGCTTTATGCATATTCATGTGTATAATTTCCCACAAGAGACGGTGGAGAGCTGAGGGAAATCTTGTGCTTTAATGAAGGACTGTGTGTGATTGAGATTCTCCCATCATGCACCAGCCGAACTGATGAGAAATACAAAATTAAAACCCTTTTGGGCCATTAAAAGGTTTCATTAGTGACTAATACTGAGATCACAAAGACCATAAAACACATTCACTGAAAGATCAACCGAGCTGTAAAGAATCATTAGAAAAGAAACTTTTCTTCTAATGCAGTACAAAAGAAGATGCTGTTTTTTGCATATAAATGAATGGCATCCAGTGTTGTTTTGGATCCCGCTGACTTCACATCAGCAAAAAGAGTTGAAACCTGTGTTTGCGTGAAATATCCCTTTAACAAAGCTGTGTCTGAAAGTTGAAGCGGGTTTAGAAATCAGTGTGAAGGTTGTTGTCCCCTGAATGCTTCTCAGCGTTAAGGACTGAATGATTGATAGATAAAGCTCAGCTCAGCAGCATTACGAGCTTTTATCACCCGCTATGGGACAATTGAATGAAATAAGGCTTTTAACTATCATTTTTCTATGATTAATGATTGATTAAGGCTCTGAAATCTGTCATTACATGTTCCTCTGTGATCTTTTGTTCTGTAAATGCTATTCCTTGCTGTCATTTTCTCTTTATGTTGGCTCTGTCTGAATCAGGTTTCATACTGTGACTAATACAATATGACTCATTTCATACTGTGACTAAAAGTGTTGCTAATCTTATAAATGTACTTCGGAATAATGGCAGTAAACAATTCGTGCTGCTTATTGACAGTGGACTGTCGGATTTCTAATACAAAGAATGGTGGAAATGTGTCTTTTTTTAGACGTTTGAGCGGGTGGCATGTCAACTTCTGGCTCAACCAATGGCATGGGTTTGGGGCGGGACTATGTGTTTAACCGACCAATGACAGATGGGGCGGTGTTTAGGGAAATCAGTTTGAAAACAGTTATTATTTTTGCAATTTCATTTGTTGATGACACAATACACCAGACGAAGGCCTCATCTGAAAGCCTGAATCACAGTAAACTCTGGTGGGACAAATGAGCATCATTTACACTGTCACGAAGCAGAATCACTTCTGATGTATTTTACTTTATCCCTAAAGCCTGACATATGAAATGATACTCAGAATATCTTTTTATTTGAACAACAGTTGATTCAATCTTTAGACAAAATATTGCATATGTATTTTTTTGATGAGTACCATATTTTACCCATTAGGCTTATACAGTGGGGAAAAAAAGTATTTAGTCAGCCACCAATTGTGCAAGTTCTCCCACTTAAAAAGATGAGAGAGGCCTGTAATTTTCATCATAGGTATACCTCAACTATGAGAGACAAAATGAGAAAAAAAATCCAGAAAATCACATTGTAGGATTTTTAAAGAATTTATTTGCAAATTATGGTCGAAAATAAGTATTTGGTCAATAACAAAATTTCATCTCAATACTTTGTTATAATATACCCTTTGTTGGCAATGACAGACGTCAAACGTTTTCTGTAAGTCTTCACAAGGTTTTCACACACGGTTGCTGGTATTTTGGCCCATTCCTCAAGAGCAGTAATGTTTTGGGGCTGATATAGTGAGAATTATAGCTCAATTTTATTTAGAGACTCAAACTGAGCAAAAATATGGAATTTGGTGCAGATGCTGATATTTATATGATTAAATTCTGCTGCTTGTGATGTAAATCACTGAGATCTTTATAACAGTAGAGCAGATACTGACATAAAATGATATAAACATCAGTCGTGTCTCTATATCTCCAGTAATCTGTCTCAGTGAGATGAGATTGAAATGCTCCAAACATATAATGCAGTGATGGAGAGCTGAAGAAATAAAGGCTCCTCCTCAGATGTGAGATGTTCTGGAGGCTTGTGAAGATCATTCCTCCGCTGAGGAACAGTGAAAGTAAAGCTTCTGGAAACAAACGCTCCTCAAAAGATCCTGAGGATCAGATTTGAGACTCTAAAACATGATTGATGGAGAATCAAGTAAAGCTGAGCTGCTTCAGTCCAGTAAGTGTTCATTTGGAGATATTACTGACGTTATTCTGACCTTTACTTGATCAAAATCAGTCAAGATTTAACACGAGAAGCTCCAGCTGAAGCTGGACGTTTATACATTAAGTACGCACACATTAAGTATCATAAGTACCATTATAAACACCATAAAGTATCATTCGATTTGTACTGATCTGGTGCTTTGCAGTATGAATTTTGTATGCAAAAGTGCAGAAAGAAAATAGCATGAGATGGGAATGACGTGAAGGTCAGCAAATGATGATAAAATGTTCATTTTGGCTGAACTATTCCTTTAATGAATGACTAACATAAAACCAAGCGATGAAGCTTTCCGAACTGTTTGTGCTGGACTAAACAAGCATTATAAAAGGTTGCATGTGACTCAGTACAGCTGCACTTGAGTGCTTTAACAAGACCGGTTCACATCTGAGTCACACCTGAATCACGCCACAAACCTCCAGGATAGGGGATGATTGTCTATTATCAGCCAATAGCGTGTGAGATCAGGGGATTTGATTTATATCATCTCTCTTCTGGGGAGCTGCTGGTCATCAGCTGATTGTATGTGAAAGAAAGAGCTCTAACAAGTGGACGAGAGAGTTGCTGGATTGGACTCGCTCTTGAAGATTGTGACTTTTAAGCTCCTGGAAGGAACATTTCTGTTGATGTTTTGGTCTTTCACTAATCACAGCCTGTCCAGCAGCTCTGCTAATGAATTCAAAAACATGCAAATGAGCAGCAATGGCGCGCCTGATTCCTCGTCCAGTAGAGGGAGCTGCACTTCAAATAGATTTTAAACTTATTTCTGGTCCCACATTCATATTGTAAATATTAATTTAATTACACCAGCTTTTCTCCCCCTCCCAAAAAGTAAGATAAGCTATTTTTCTCACATATGCATTCAGTGCATGTGCTAAAGTAATACTGCAATCAAATTTTGCAAACTTTTTAAAAATTATTTATTTAATTATAATTTTTGGATAAGCCACATTTATTAACTGTTTATGTCATACAGTACAAAAAAACAACAACTCGATTTTAGTTTAATTTTTAATAATAATAATTTTTTTCCAAACCAAAAAAAAAAAAAAGATCTGTACTTCAAAGTCTTAAATAATTTTATTTATGTTCCCACATACATAATTTAATTATGCCAGTACTCCACCGAGCAATGTCTTCCCTATATATATATATAGGCCTACATACAAATATTGCATTTCAAAATCTGTGACGTGGATCGCAGTGCATAAGTCATATGGACTGTTTTAATGACTGCTTTTATGGAAACTAAGGGTGCATAAATGATGATTTGTTAGTTGAACCATCCCTTTAAATGACTTTTTCAAATTCTGCCTTTTTCCCACCAGTGTGTTTTTAAAGTGTAAATGTCCAACAAAAGCGCCACAGAGACTTTCCAATGCATTGAACTTCTTTTAACCATTGCATTCCCTCTGATTAAAAGCACGTTTGACCATCACGCGTGGAGCTTCAGGCGCTCTCCTCTTCCTTGCCTCTGCTCGAGCTGTCGTCACGAGCTCTCAGTGATGGGTTGTCCCATCTGAGTCCAGTCCACTTCAGTCCAGCAGAACTCTGCAGAAACTCTCGGTGTCCGTCAGTCTGGAGTTTGAGCTCCGCAGTTCCGCGCAACTTTCTCCAACACACCGTTCCTCATGAACCGCGTCCAGGAGGAAAGTTTCCACTGTACTTCCAGAAGAAAAGTCTCGTGCGTTGGCTCTCACCGCCACAGCTATGGATTATATGTATCTATTCATGTACTGTACGATAAACCTCTTATTTATGGACTATAGACATGCTGCAAAATCTCATGGTAAGAGAAGCTGGTTTATATGAGTTTATCTTTGATTTTAGTGTGAACAGTAAATACTTCACCAACTTTTAGCAAGAAAGAACGGGTTAAAAGCACTCCAGTAGAATTAACTCGAGATCAAGTCGCCAAAATTGTTTCTGCTGCAAATAGGCAACTGAGTGAATGCGACTTTTTGCATGCATGTCCATTCATATGTCTATGAACAGTTAACTTCATACGTTTGAATATTCATACTTAATACATAAATATGATAAAAAAGTAATAATTATTGTGCATGCATATTGCATTATATATATTGCATATTGCATTATATACATATGGCCTTATATAGCTTATATATTTATGTACATATACAGTATATATATTGAGCATGCATATTGCATTATATAGCCTCTCTCTCTCTCTCTATTATATATAATATAATATGCATTATAATATGCATGCACAATATATTCATGAATTATATAGCATTTATGTATTATATATTGCACATGCATATTGCTTCATATAGCATATATATATATATATATATATATATATATATATATATATATATATATATATATATATATATAATATATAAGTATATATAAATATATAATTGTGCAGCTGGTGGATGCATAGAACAAGTTATATATATTCTCATAATGTGATTTTGATTTGAAGTCATGTTATTTATCTTCTTTCATCAGATGGATCAGATTGACCCCTAAAGGGTGTATATTATCTTAAATGTATATATTAGTACCTAGTGATCCAATGATCCCTTTTATACTTTTTTTTGAGTGTACAAATAATGGTGAAACAGATAATTTACCAAATAAATAAGAAATATATATATATATATATTTATATGCACTGAACAAAATTATAAACGCAACACTTTTGTTTTTGCCTCCATTTTTCATAAGCTGAACTCAAAGATCTAAGACTTTTTCTATGTACACAAAAGGCCTGTTTCTCTCAAATATTGTTTGTTGTTAACATTCCACAGGCCACAATCAATAACCTGATCAACTCTATGCGAAGGAGATGTGTTGCACTGCATGAGGAAAATGGTGGTCACACCAGATACTGACTGGTTTTCGGACCCTGCAAAACTGCACATTTTAGAGTGGCCTTTTATTGTAGCCAGCCTAGCCGCCACACCTGTGCAATAATCATGCTGTCTAATCAGCATCTTGATATGCCACACCTGTGAGGTGGATGGATTATCTCGGCAAAGGAGAAGTGCTCACTAACACAGATTTAAACAGATTTGTGAACAA
>NW_015505377.1:534406-551686 GCF_001515645.1 Sinocyclocheilus grahami
TATATATATATATATATATATATATATATATATATATATATATATATATATATATATATATATATATATAATATATAAGTATATATAAGTATACAGGATTTTAATGCACTCTTCTGTTCTGTTTGTTTTGGTTAGGGAATCTCTCCGGTAAGCTGAGTGAATTCGGTCTGATTGTCCCGTTCAGCACTGACGCTCGTGGCCGGTTCGTTTCTCACGTGCTTTCCGCGAGAGCGTCACCAACCGGGAGGAAACGGGTCCCGCGCGACGCCCCCGTTACGCCTCACACCACGGCCCTGAACGCGCAACAGCTGTTCTTCAACGTCACTGTGTTTGGAAAAGAGCTGCACTTGCGCCTGAGGGCCAACAGGAGACTCGTGGCCCCTGGAGCTTTTGTTCAGTGGCAGGAGGATTTTGAGGAACAGGCCAAAGAGCGGATGCTGGGAGACTGCATGTTTACCGGGGATGTACCGGACATGCCGAGGGCCTCAGTGGCCATCAGTAACTGTGATGGACTGGTGAGTAACAGCTCACACGGGCTGTGTCTCAAAACCCAGTGAGATGTCAACCTTGGCCCTCATAAGTGTGTGCAGCTTTGTCAAAAAATGGTGCATTCTCAACAATCTGTGAAATGCAAACGTAGAGTGCATTTAGTGCATAAATAGATGTGCACCAAGTGAATAGAATCAATCAATCAATCAATCAATCACCCACCATACTGCCCCAGTTGAAATGTTATGTTTAAATATGCAAATCAGGCAACATTTAAATTAAATATGCACTAATTTGCATATCTAATTTGCAAATCTTAACATTTTAAGCCTGATTCAAAATTGTTGTTTTATTCTGTTGACATATTAGGGCTCAAGGTTTTTTACAGAGGGGATTTTGTATTTCCCTTTTATCACCCCATAAATACTGTCAATAGCCAGGATAAATATATCTTTACCATGTTTTTAGAAGTAAAATGTTACATAAACCAGGTCAAATGAAATATGAACAAACCCACAGTAAAAACCTTCAGGATATAAACAGGAATAAAACCCTATATTTTAGTGTATGTAAGTGCTGCTGAAGTGGAGAAAAAAGCTTTTAAAGATTTGTATTGTTATTGAAATCTACAGACACGAATAGATAAATGCATTAAAGGGGTCATATGATGCTTTTTTAAAGATCATTATTTTGTGTATTTGGTGTAACAGAATATGTTGACATGCTTTAATGTTCAAAAAACACATTCTTTTTCAAATACTGTACATTATTGTAGGTCCTCTATGCCCCGCCTCTCTCAAACGCTTCGTTTTCTACAAAGCCCCGCCTTCTGACAAGCGCAGTCTGCTCTGATTGGCCAGCTGACCCAGTGCATTGTGATTCAGTCAATAGCAAATACTTAAACTAATAACAAAACAGTAGCTGATTCAGAAGCGGCAGATTGTCATAGCAAAGTCAGAATGACCTCCTCTCCGAGGTTCACGAAACGGTCGTCCATAAAATGCATTGCTGTTCTGTTGTAAGTCATCTTAAAGATTCCTAAATGCATCTACTTCCGGAAGACCAAATAAAGTGCTTTTGCTTTCGCACTGAAACACACAGCGTCTCTCTGACATAGTCATAGCTGCTCTCCAAACATAAGACAGAGTTTTTGGGCATTCACAGCATAGGAGGGCTCCAAATTTGTAAAGTGTTTTGGGGCATCGAATGCTTTAAAGTGCTGCTCATATTGCATGAAGATGCCAGGTTTGCAGCTCACCGGGTTTCGGGATGCAGCCAGCGTTGCATCCATTATAATGACACAAATTGTTGTATTAATCAGAGTTTACTGATTCTCCTCTTCTCCTCTGGACATGTTCAACTGTCAAATGGCTGTAGATTCTTAAGTAATATTCACATGGCCACCAGCTCTGACCATACTTTCACTTGTCCTTATTTCACTTAAGTCCTTATTCAGGGGTCGCAGTACACAAATTTACCCAGAGTATGACAGGATTCATTCATTTGGCAGCTGAAACATAATCAGGGCTGTGCAACAGTCAACATTCTGTCCTAACTAGAACACGAAGAGTTCTGCCTTGTTTTGTTCTCTTATGGAAACTCGAGGATTTGTTCAGGTCACAGACTCAAACCGTCCTAAATCTCCCTAAAACACGCATGGATTCAGTTGACCCTTCTGACCCTTTAAACCTGAGTAATTAGACCCTTGATAGTGGTCATTCCTCAGTCTCAAATCAAAGCACAGACTGCAAAGCACTTATGTGACGTGTTTGTATATATGGAAACCTCGGAATTAAAAAATTGTGAGATGTAAGCTAAGGATTTAGAGAAAAAAGTCAGACTTGCGAGATGTAAACTCAGAATTCTGAGGGGGAAAAAAATCAGTATTCCAAGATATAAACTTAGAATTCTGGAGAATATGGCAGAATTGCGAGATGTAAACTTAGAATTCCAAGAAAAAAGTCAGGATTTCAAGATATAAACTCTGAATTGTAAGCTAAAATGTCAGGATTGCGAGAAATAAATCCTGAAATCTGAGTAAAAAAAAAAGTCAGAATTTCATGATGTAACCTCAGAATTCTGGAGAAAAATGACAGAAATGCGAGATGTAAACTTAGAATTCTGTGGAAAAAAAGTCAAAATTACGAGATGCAAACTTAAAAAGTCAGAATAGCAAGTTATAAACCCAGAATTGCGAAAAACATCAGAATTACGAGATCTAAACACAGAAATCGAAGAAAAAAGTCAGAATTTCAAAATATAAACCCATAATTCTGGAGATAAACATCAAAATTGCGACATGTAAAAGCAGAATTCAGAGAAAAAAAGTCAGAATAGCAAGATATAAACTCTTAATTGTAAGCTAAAATGTCACAATTGCGAGAAATCCTGAATTCAGAGTTTAAAAAAGTCAGAATTTCATGATGTAATCTCAGAGTTCTGGAGAAACATGACAGAACTGCAAGAAAGTCAGGATTTCAAGATATAAACTCTGAATTGTAAGCTAAAATGTCAGGATTGCGAGAAATAAATCCTGAAATCTGAGTAAAAAAAAAAGTCAGAATTTCATGATGTAAACTTAGAATTCTGTGGAAAAAAAGTCAAAATTACGAGATGCAAACTTAAAAAGTCAGAATAGCAAGTTATAAACCCAGAATTGCGAAAAACATCAGAATTACGAGATCTAAACACAGAAATCTAAGAAAAAAGTCAGAATTTCAAAATATAAACCCATAATTCTGGAGATAAACATCAAAATTGCGACATGTAAAAGCAGAATTCAGAGAAAAAAAGTCAGAATAGCAAGATATAAACTCTTAATTGTAAGCTAAAATGTCACAATTGCGAGAAATCCTGAATTCAGAGTTTAAAAAAGTCAGAATTTCATGATGTAATCTCAGAGTTCTGGAGAAACATGACAGAACTGCAAGAATTAGAATTCTGTGGGAAAAAAAGTCAAAATTACGAGATATAAACTCAGAACTGTGAGATAAAATGTCAGAATTGTGAGATATAAACTCTGAATTGTAACTTAAGTCAGAATTGCGAGTTATAAACCCAGAATTCAGAAAAAAAATTCTGAATTCAGAGGAAACATTTCAATATTGCAACATACTGTATAAACTAAGAATTTTGGGGGAAAATAAGAAGTGTGATATGTAAACTTAAAATTCTGTGAAACTAAAATATCTTAATTCCATGGCATAAATGCGCTTCCATATGTACAGTATATGCATGTGCATTGTTGTTGTGACTGCTCGACACACGCATAGCACTTCTGTGACAGGACATCTGTGTTGTAGTCTCCACTAAGTCAGAATTGCGAGTTATAAACCCAGAATTCAGAAAAAAATTCTGAATTCAGAGGAAACATTTCAATATTGCAACATTCTGTATAAACTAAGAATTTTGGGGGAAAATAAGAAGTGTGATATGTAAACTTAAAATTCTGTGAAACTAAAATATCTTAATTCCATGGCATAAATGCGCTTCCATATGTACAGTATATGCATGTGCATTGTTGTTGTGACTGCTCGACACACGCATAGCACTTCTGTGACAGGACATCTGTGTTGTAGTCTCCACTGTTATTAGTTTAATCAAAGAGCTTTAGGAGGCAGCCAAAATTGCTTTGCTTTTTCAGTGCAACTCAATACTCCCATCAGCAGCAGTGATTTCCGCGAGGGGCAGCACAGAGCAGATCTGTTCCTCCAGCACGTTTGCGCACACAATGAGATCATTCATTACGGCCACATTGATTACTCGCTTAGGTAATCACTGTCTCCTGCGCCGCTGTCCCGGACAGAGCCGATACTGCGCTGCCTCTCCTGCGAGAACCGAGCACAACAGCCATTCTGTGCTGTTCAAGAAAATATTGTTAAGGGACGGGAAAATGAAAGTGACAGACTCCAGCAGCTGCTGTCTGGCCTGCAGCAGAAGTGTTTATTTGTGCAGCATTAATAGTTTTGCAAACTGCAATTATCAGTGAGCAAATGCATTCACAGTTTATGATGTGCCTGCTTGAGATATTCAAGATTACTCTGCAAAATAGCTGTTGACAGTCGGTTTAACCTGTGAATCTCAGCAGTGTGAGTGTAGCTGCTATAAGAAGCATGACAATGCATTTAGAATAACAGATTTGAAATGTGTGTTAAAATGAGGCTGAGTATGCTATACTATTTTTACAGTATACCTTGCATAGTATGCACATTTTCAGTGTGCATACAGTAGAATACCTGCAAAACTTGCTAGATTTGTCTTTATGTGCATATGCAGCAGTCTATTGAAACTGTATCCCATAATGCAAAGCACTTTACTTGACCTTATACATGAAGCATAATTAATGAACTGGAAGTTGCATTCAAACTGTGATCTTTATTATATTTTCACAATGCAGATTTGCAGACGTTTTTAAGCCAGACTGGATTTCAGAAATGCATTTGAACTATTTGTAATGAAATAAATGGAATCAAACAAGCACACATAATGAGGTCGTGTGACAATATAGCAGACTTGCACAGTAAGCAGTACACTAGTATTTCATTCTAAATTTAGCACAGGCTTCTTTCATCATAGTGCATTAGGAGAGTTTGAAACTCTAATTTGTTTAATTGATTAACCAGGTGGTGATATATGGTCCAAATGTCTCTCTGAAGTCTTTCTCACACATCTTGTGTCTGCAGCATGCAAACAACACATTTATTTCAGATTGTGTTAGCAGCACTGCAAGTAGAGTTTTGGTGCTGAGGCTATTCATACTGCAAAGTGCGAAATTCAGTAGAAGATATGGTGAAAAGCAAACTTCTGCAATATAGGCTTATATGTTGCAACATAAAATAATGCATTTTGTGACAGTAACATCTCAAGGTGGCCAAATGTGTAAGCCATTCAAACAGGTCGGCAATTTAACTAACTTTAACTAACTTGCTCAGTAAGATTCTCTTCTGTTGCTTCACCATGTCAGTAGTTGAGTTGAAAGAGAAAACGGATTAAAATGCATGCTAATGCACACTATATCGACAAAGCTGAGAATGCGACGCATGCTTTTGTTGCTTTATGACTTGCAGTCTGACATGTTTCAGAATGCAGCAACACAAAATCAATGTCGCATAGCTAGATGCATTTAGGTTTCACATGTTTTTTTTGTATATTTTAGGCCTTACATTGCAAATGCAAGATGCATTAAATTGCATCTGATTAAAGAATAATGGCACCTTAGTTGCTAACATAAAATCTGGTTGTTTCTTACATTCTGTGCATGGATAACCGCTCTATGGCTCACATGTGAGGTGGTCCAAACGTCTCTCTGAAGTCAGCATGCAAATGATGCATATTCATTTCAGACCATGCATGTAGGTAGAGTTTTGGTGCTGAGGCTATTCATGCTGCACACTGCATGCTAAATTCAGCAGAAAACAGGGTGAAAAGCCCTGTAGGTCAATTTCTGGACAAGCTTTTATAATGTAGGCTTGTATAAAGCAACATAATGCATTGCTGTGGCATTAACAGGCTAGCAGAAAGACACTGTAATGCTTTTGTTGCTTTATGACTTGCAGTCTGACATTTCAGTTTGCACCGACGCAAAATTGTTGTCGCAAAGCTAGATGCATTTGTATTTCACATACTTATTAGGCCTCAAATGCAAGATGCATGAAAATGCTTCTGATTAAAGAATAATGTCAACAGTTACGTCAAAGAATAATGAGTTGCAAACATTAAATGTGGTTGTTTAGGATGTTTTGTGAATGGATAACCGCTCTATGGCACTCACATGTAACTTTATCACACATCTCCCATCTTCAGTATTCAAATGATGCAGTTAGCATCACTGCATGTAGAGTTTTGCTGCTGAGTCTATTCGTACTGTGCACTGCATGCTAAATTCAGAAGAAAGTACTGTTAAAAGCACTGTAGGCCAATTTATTGCAACCTTTTGCAATACAAGCTTGTTTGAAGCAGTATTAGTGCATTGTTGTGGCAGTAACTGCGGTGTGTTTCAGGCCTTGCATTGCAAATGCAATTGTTTCTGACAACTGCACTGCGTGACATGTTCACAAGCCAATATCGATCCGCTTGGTTGCTCTTATCCACAGTCTGTCAAACATAACCTCATTCTAGCTGACTGTACAGGATCCAGTGAATATGACAATATTGATAGAGCGCATCGATGGACACAAAAAGCCCATACATTAGAGCTCTTATGCAATGCAGAGGATGTCATTTGAAAGATCTGCTTTATCTGCCTCCAACCAGCGAGTTATCGGACACACAGTCGCTGATGGAGGTCCATGTGCTCCTAAACGCACCCTGCAGAAATGCACAGACAGCTGCTCTCAGCTGTGATAACTGTAATCGCTGCTGTAATGCGGCGCATTTGAAAGCACATCCTCAAGGTTTTATGAATAGCAGGGTGTCTCCTTCAAACCTGTGAGGTCATTGGTATGGCACGGATCAGGCGGGAGAGGAAGCACGCCTGTCACGGTAAAGACAGATCAGCTGCCGAGCATGTGATTGAGAGCACGCCAACATCAACACCGGCACGTCTTGGCTTGCAGGGTCTGCGTGTCGAAGAGCGTCCCCCACCCTACAAACTGCAGGCTGCAGATTCATACGGTTCACTGAATAAATCAACATGCAGACAGTAATGAAAGCTCACCCAAATGCACAGAGCGTGCATGTTTTAAAAGTTTCCTGTGCATGTGTGTAAGCGGCCTTTAACACCAAATGTGACAGCTGTCAGTTGAGCCGTCGGCTGAATCTCTGGACCATTTCCATCTCTAACTTTAGCTTGTCTCCATGGTAAACCCACAGCAAATCAAGTTTAGGATATGCGTGGTGATATGGAATGCTGTGAAAGCGTATCTGTTCTATCTCTGCGTCCAAGATCTTTGCGGTTGCTAGATTCATTCGGACCTCCCTGAATTCTGGGAAATCTGGACGTGCCGTCACTAGCTTGCACTTATGTTTACACGGTCCTCACAGAAGCGAGATGTCTTGTTTTTAAAATTCAGCGCTGACAAGAAGGAGCCAGCCTTCATTATCTTGCATTTCTGATGAAAGGTTATTTCTTTACAGTAAACCATACAAGGCTCCAGACAAAAAATGGTTGTCGTCCACTATGAGCTGAAACGATGGAATCTTGCGTCCCGACGCCCATTGTCGTTTACGAATCCCCACGACACCCTACGTCAAGAAAAATCGTGGCAAAATTGGGCTAAAATCGTGTAGTCTGAACCGGGCATTAGTGAGGGAGTCTGTTGTGAACGGCTCAGAACTATTCATTGAGTGAATCTGATCAAACACTTTAGATATGATTCAACCTGCTAACTCACGAGTAAATTCGAAGCTGCTTGTGAACTCTTTTGACTGACTCATTAAAGAAAGGTTCATAAGAATGATTTGTTCGTGAATCAGACATTTTGATTTGCAGGTCGTCATTTGAACAATCAATCAGTGAACAGACTTGTGTCTAGGGATAAACCACTATTTTAAATTTTGAAATCAGAGGTTCAGAAATGCCTAAAAACTATTCCTAATCTGATTTTTTTTGTGGTAATTTTATTGTTTATTTGTTGTTTTAATTAATTTTGTTCATTTTTATTCTCTTCTTCCTTAAAATTGTCTTTGTATACCACCTGGCTATTGTTGTAAAATTGTAAGTGATTTAATAATAAAGAAGGAAAATGACTCGCGAACCTAAGCATCATAATAACAGTTTCTTTTTCATTTAGATTCAGAAATAACCGAAAAGTGACTCGTGGTTTAGTTCAGGGAGTCAGTTAGAAACTGCTCATAACGATTCACTGAGTGAATCTGATTCAACCCGCTAACTCACGAGCGAACTCTTTCCTGTGTCGTGAATTCTTTTGAATCGGCTCAAAAGAATAATTTGTTTGTGAACCAAACACCACAGTTCGCACTGTTTTTGTTTACACGCGGGAAGCTGAAGAAATCTGAAAAAAACACATACAGACAACATTTCTCGACTAACGACGATTAGAAATAGTGGAGCGGTACTATAAGTTATCCATTGGTCAAGTTGGTAACTAATACTTGCTTTCTGAAAGAGTGTAAACTGGGAAAAGCGGGTTATTCTAACTTGTCTAAGCACAAGTTAGAAAAAAAATCCTGCTAAAAGTGTTACGTTCTTACATTTATGAGTGTGTACTGTAGTGAATGTGGATGTAGCAGCGATGACATAAGGTTTAATTTCGTGAATGAATGTACTGTATGTGCGCTGAAAACAGGAGTATTAACCGTATCAAGAAGCGACTATTTGTGTTTCCATCATAGACACAGTCACGTGACCTGCCAGGAAAACTGGTGCACAAGATTTTTTTAAAATTCCAGACCCCAATGGAGTAATTACAAAAATAGCTCAATCAAAAATAACAATTCTGTCATCGTTTGTTCACCATGATGTCGTAAATCATACGGGTTTGGAATGGCATGAGAGTGAGTAAATGATGACAGAAGCTATTGCTGTAAACCGGAGCCCCCTGTGAAGGCTGATATTACACCAGATATGAAGCCAGTTTATTTTGAGGAGTGTAGAGAGTGCTGTGGTGATGTCTAGTTACTCCTGGTGTGTTGACGGATGGGATTACGAAAGATGAAGTCGTGGTGTGAGGGCATTATGTCCGTGTCCGTCAGCGCTTGCTGTGATCTGCGTTAATTAGTGTGAATCTCTCTGCGTGATGCGATGTGATGTGATGTTTTCCGTCTGCAATGACAGCTGATGCTGCTCTGTATGCCGGATCACAATATTCCTTTAGAAAGTGTCACGCAAGCTCCTGTCAATTCACACTGACTACAGGTTCATGCTGGATTTAGAGGGAATGTGCATAATGTTCTGAAAGTTTGGTTACAGCTTTGCAAATATGTGACCCTGGACCACAAAACCAGTCATAAGGGTCAATTTTTTGAAAAAGCTGAATAAATAAGCTTTCCATTGATGTATGGTTTGTTAGGATAGGACGGATAGGAAGGATATTTGGCCGAGATACAACTATTTTGAAAATCTGGAATCTGAGGGTGCAAAAAAAAATTAAATTTACATATTGAGAAAATCGCCTTTAAAGTTCTTAGAAATGCATATGACTAATCAAAAATTACATTTTTATATATTTATGCCGGTATGAAATTTACAAAATATCTTCATGGAACATGATCTTTACTTATTATCCTAATGATTTTTGGCATAAAAGAAAAATCAATAATTCTGAGCCATGTATTGTTGGCCATTGCTACAGATATACCCATGCTACTTATGACTGGTTTTGTGCTCCAGGGTCACATATGACACTATAGCTAATTATTACTGATTGATTATTATTAGTGATTTAAATAAACCCCTAACCTTAACATTTTGTCCTTTTATGCAGATTTCAAA
Organism: Sinocyclocheilus grahami; assembly: GCF_001515645.1. Classification (NCBI taxonomy): domain Eukaryota; kingdom Metazoa; phylum Chordata; class Actinopteri; order Cypriniformes; family Cyprinidae; genus Sinocyclocheilus; species Sinocyclocheilus grahami. The sequence continues at coordinate 544,287 of NW_015505377.1, forward strand.
CGTATCATTGTCCGGATGTCACGTCCATGCAAATAAAAATATAGTTAAAGTCTCTTCTGCTCAACAAGGCTGTGTTTATTTGATTGAAAATACAGTAAAAAAAAATTGAAAAATTATTACAATTTCAAATAACTGTTCTCTATGTGAATATATTGTAAAATGTAATTTATTCCTGTGATCAAAGCTGTATTTCAGTCTTCAGTGTCACATGATCTTCAGAAATCATTCTAATATGCTGATTGATGCTCAAGAAACTGATTATTATCGATGTTGAAAACAGTTCTGCCAAATATTTTTGTGGAAACTGATATGTTTTATTCTTAAGAATTATTTGATGAATAGAAAGTTGAAAAGACAAGCATTTATTTGTTAAGACCCAATATCTAAAAGAGCATTAAGATATCTTTAATATTTTTTGAGTTACAGGCCTGCAAACTTTCAAGAAAAAAACTTGAAAAGTGCTCTTTCCCCATTTTTGAAGGGTCACCATTGGCACAAAATGCAACAAATATTGCCAAAGTCAACAGATTTTACTAATAGACCTACCAATCTCTGTGTAAAAGTAGCATAATGATGCTGCCATCTTTCTGAAGTCATTTTTAATGCCCTGTAATCTGGCTTTGAATCTCAGGTGAAAATTGCCATTTTGACCCCCCTCTACAAAATAGTGGATTACTCAGTAAATATTCATCCACGACATTTAATATTTGGGCTTTCATCACTATACATGTTTATCTTTCTTTAGAAAAATATTAGCAAATTCAAAAATTTGAGCTGGGGACCTCTGGTTGAGTTGACACGGAATGACCCAAATGTCTTACTGTCACTTTGATCAATTTAATGCACCCTTGCTGAATAAAAGTATTAATATATTTTTAAATATATACATATAGAAATGTATTATTGTCCAAATGCTTGGCTCTCAGTATTGTTTACTTCAAACAGAAGGCCGAGCTCCTGACTACAAATTATAGGTTGACAAACAATCTCCCTCAAATTGCATGTTTTGCTGTGGTGTGACAATAAAGAAGGATTTGAGGTTTTTCTCACCACTGGACGCTTGCCTTTTCTTTGTCTTTTTGTTTGTCGAGCAGTTTTTGGAAAAACCAGCTCTGTTTTACAGTATTGCACCTTCTTCTTCAGTAAGTCACGTCTCTCAGAAACGGATTCAGATCCCCCAGATATAGTGTTTTGTCTATAAATAACAAGTGTTGGTCATTTATTTCACAGTATTTGCATTGCTGTTTTCATTGTGCTTGCAAGATACTCCTCTGGTTTGTTTTAAACTCTAATTATTACTCAATTCCAATTGGTCTGTTTTCTTGCCTCCATTTGCATACTGAATTGTTATTAATTGTTTAATTTTTGCTCCAATTTGACCTTCTTTAGCTGTTTTTACACTTTTAGACAGTGTTGTGGAGAAAAAGCTCTTAATAGCATTTCATTCCTAACTGTACACAAAACCTGCTGTTTGCAAACAGATATTTAAATCTAAGGTGTCTTTACAAAACTAAGTTAAGGCTGCTCTGTGCCTGCTCAAAATTCAGTGTAAAGGCACAATGCTGTATAAAAGCTAGACTAAATTAAGCCTGCTTAGACCAACCTCAGCAACCCGTTGAGAAAATGCATTTATGCCACCTCTGAGCAGCATTAAACAGTATAAATTCCACTTCAGAAGTGCTTCTGCGCTGCCTTTGCAGTGTAAATGAGCTAAATGTACTATCTAACTCCTAAATGCATGTTCATGTGCCCGAAGACTGACTGTCAGAGTTAAACCTGTTCCTTCAGAGCGTGTCATTTTTACTCGGCCGTTTTGCTCATGTGTGATTCTTCTAGCTTGCGTGTGTGAAATGCTCGCGGCCGTATGGGGCTGGACGCAGCGTCTCGCTATATTATAAATATCCCGCTTCAAAGACAGTGGAGCTGATATGTGGAATTTAGTGTATATTCGTGCTTAAAGAGGCGTCAAGTTTGCTTTTTCAGTCATATTGTCACTCGGTCACATAGGTGCACAGGAGATGGAAAATGATGGACAGGCAGTGACCTCACAATCTGAACTTGAACTTGTGGGTTTCTGCATGCCTTAAATAGATATTTTCATGTTCTGAAGTAAATTTAAGTGATGTTTTTTCATGCAAAACTGTGGTTTTCAGGATGCTTGCCAGGGTGTTTTGGGTGATCGTTTACTGTCTGTTGTGAAAAGAGTCCTTCACCTTTCATTCTTTTGTGAGAATCTTATGTGTAAGTTGACATTTGACTAAATCCCACATCCTTCAACCAAATCCGAATGCTTTGCTGATGTCAAATCCCACAGAACTTGGCTTGAGTCCGCTGTTCCTCTGGAGAAAGAGCCGTAACAGCAGCAAAAATTACAATAATTAAAAATAATGACCGTTTGGGCTTTGTGTTTCCTGGCCTTCATTATGGCTCCACATACGGTCTTTGTGTTCAGATGAAAGTGCTTCCTTCTGCCTTTGTTCAGGTGAGAGCTCCATCCACTGAGCAAACGTCTGTCCAAACACATCAGTTCAATTTCCACTCCATGAGAGCTGCGTGAGCCGCAGAAGAAGAGCTTTAGCCTCGGCTCTTGGCATTTTCTGGCCTCTGAACAATTTCGACCCCCTTCTAACACCTATCATCGAGCATCTGTCGTTCTCTGCTGACGTTAAGCTTATATACAAATATATAAAGTTTGAAGTCACAGGTAGGAGGAGTTTGTCCTGTTGGTCAAGTGCAGGCTAAACGCAGTCCGTTATGGTCTGGATTGCTGAAAGTGTATTTATAGAATTCCTGCAAAAAAAAAGCTTGCGGATGCTTTTCTTGTTGCTGTTTCTTGGCCTTTTTTGGCTACGTTCAGCCTGAAATGACAGTTTGGTGGTATTTTAAACAAAAAGGAAAGGCACTGTACTCGTACAAGTGTTCAGTTGAGTTTTTACCAGAAGTGGTTTTTAGTTACTGGTGTCACTGTTTGTTGGTTTTGGCTTGGTTAGATTTTTTTTGGAACCCCTAACTCGAAACATTTAGCTTTGCATTATAACTCATTCCTGACCACAATATCTCAATTTATGTGGAGATGTGTAAAATCTTGTTGTGAATTTTCTGATTAAGATTGTGATTTTTTTTTAAATGTCCAGGTTTTGCTTTGCTTGTTTAATAATAATAATAATAATAATTATTATTATTCGTAGTAGTAGTAGTAGTAGTAGTATTGTATTATTTTAATAAACATGATATTACTAAAGAAGACATTTAAATAAAATAAAAAATACTAATATTACTATTAATATTTAACTGTTTCAAATTTTAAAATAAAAACTATTGTTCATAATAGTAATGATTTTTACAGTACAATATCAATACATTACAATTACAATACTAATCTTAATTTCTTAATTTTAATTTTTCCATATCACGATTTCAGTTTTAATTTTGATTAAAGACACAGATCTATGATACAACCGCCCAGAACACCCTAGCAACCATCCTAAACACCCTAGCAACCGCTCGGAACACCCTCGTCGTGGTTTGCTCAGGCAAGCAGCGCTTATGTTCTCGTCAGAAACTGTAAAACCAGAGTGTGGCTTAGTTGACGTGACGGAGCTTTTATTAAAGCGACAGCCGTTTGGATGTTGTTCCTCTGAAGTGAAGGGGTCTGTTGTTATTGGGGTTTGTGGTGCAGTAGAAGAACAGTCTAACAGCTCTGTTCGAATCAAATATCAGTCAATGGTTACAGCAGACGCTTCTGCAACCACCAGTGCTTTTCCTTCCCATCATTCCCTGTCCTCCGGTTCCTCGCTGAACAATCCCGCAGCCTCAGAGAGTGACAGATGGGAGGGTAATCATTTCTGTCCTGCTCTCGTTCATAAATTGAGTTAAGACTGTCCTGCTTCCTGACATTGAATCTCAATGGCTCTAATGGCTCTAGCTAATGCTCATTTAACATGCTTTGTTTCTGGTCGTCCGTGTTTGTCTGATGGATCTCTGTGTGGTTTCAGGCAGGCTTGATTCGCACTGATGATGAAGAGTTCTTCATCGAGCCGCTGCAGAAAGGCCAGCAGGAGGTGGAGGTCAAAGGTCGCGTCCATGTGGTCTACCGAAGGTCGGCCATCAAAAGGGACAAGGATCAGAGGCGAGATGACCTCTCTGAAGATCATGTGACACTGAAGACTGGAGTAATGATGCTGAAAATACAGCTGCGCATCACAGAAATACATTACAGTTTAACAGATACTCACATAGAAAACAGCTGTTTTAAATTGTAATAATATTTCACAATTTTACAGTATTTTTCATCAATGAAATGCAGCCTCGGTGAGCAGAGGAGACTAATTTCAGCTAATAAAATAAAAAAGCTTTTAATATTGAGCGATCACCATATTCATGTGCTGTGTTATAATTCAAAGACTTCCGTGAAACTACCTCCTTAAACACTGGGTGGTTTGTTCAAAACTTTCAAAAAGATTGTTGCTGCAGCACTTGCACTATTTCTAAACAACACTAAACCGTCACAGAAAGCCTCTGTGCATTAATTATTTACTGAGAATCCATGTCTCACTGTCCCATGGACCTTCATTTGGACAATGATGCAAGTGATATGAAATAGTAGAAGTGGTAGAAAGGTGTCGTCTTGTGTTGTTTATCCTGCGATAGATGTTTGCATGTAGGACACGAGTGCTTTATAACAGATACACAAGAGCGATGATGAAACATGGAGAAATACTGAGCGGAACAAGACTTATGAAAGGGTTTGTTAGATGCGAGTTTGGTGATGCCATAATGCAGCCTGAAAGAAGACTAATAATCATAACGTATGGCAAAACCCTTGAAATATCCTGTAGTTTTGCAGCTGTACGGCGCTTTAATGCTCCACACCTGTATCAGAGGAATCCAGAGAGAGAGTAATGATGAAGTCTAGCCCGGCCTGCAGCTCGTTCAGCTCTGACGTCTGTGAAATTATGGGGCAATGTCAATGTAAATACCATATGTCTTGAGTTTTATGGAGAGATGTGCCAGAGATCTCTGCGTTTCTTCACTATGATATTTACCTCGGCTGTGCCTTTCTTTTGCTGCAATAGAATTTGTACCCGACCTTCTGGTGTCTGAGATTTCTGACCTTCAGTTACGCATTTAGAGGTTTGATTTGATCATTTTTCTTTCTGTCATTCTAGTTTGGGTTCTGCATACTGAATTCTTCATGCAAAATATTAATAAATGTTAAATAAACCTATTGAGCTGCTGGTTTAAAGGCATAAATATACACAGTGCACACCAGGGGAATTATACTGTAGTTAACTAGAACTAAAACCATTTAAAAAAAAGATCTCTTTAAATAAATGTTAAATTAAATAAAATAAAAACATTTTTTAAATTTAGTTTAACTTGATGTACTAAAATAACTAAAACTAAAACTGAAATAAAAATATTAAAGTTGATATAGACATATATGAGATCTCTGCGTTTCTTCACTATGATATTTACCTCGGCTGTGCCTTTCTTTTGCTGCAATAGAATTTGTACCCGACCTTCTGGTGTCTGAGATTTCTGACCTTCAGTTACGCATTTAGAGGTTTGATTTGATCATTTTTCTTTCTGTCATTCTAGTTTGGGTTCTGCATACTGAATTCTTCATGCAAAATATTAATAAATGTTAAATAAACCTAGTCAGCTGCTGGTTTAAAGGCATAAATATACACAGTGCACACCAGGGGAATTATACTGTAGTTAACTAGAACTAAAACCATTTAAAAACAAGATCTCTTTAAATAAATGTTAAATGAAATAAAAAATTTAGTTTAACTTGATGTACTAAAATAACTAAAACTAAAACTGAAATAAAAATATTAAAGTTGATATAGACATATATTTCAAAAAATAAAAATGACAAAAACAACAAAATTATTACAACTAAAATTGAAATGAAAATGGAAAATATACAAATAAAAACTGATACAAATATATTAATAAAAACTATAATATTATCTCAGTTGAACTAAAATAAGATTTAACTTGATGGACTAAAGTTTAACTTGATGGACTAAAGTTTAACTTGATGGACTAAAATAGCTAAAACTAAAACCCGAAATAAAATTAATTTTACAAACCATATTGACATATATATAAAAATAATAAAAATGGCAAAAACACAATTAAATAACTTAAACTTTAACAAAAATGAAAAACATAAAAATTCAAACAAATTAAAAATATTAATAAAAACTATAATAGTAGCTCTGTTACACTAAATTAACACTGGTGCACAAAAATATTGGGTAAAATAATAAAATCAATTTGTAATATTTTTAAGGGGAGACACTGCAGGCAGAAGCACTGTTTTTTCATGCACCTGTCAGTTTTGAGATTTTGGGCTTTTTGGCTTTTCATAAAGTGTTTTTTCAGACTAGTGGAAAGAAAACATCCAGAAGACACTGTTAAGTGTTTCTTTTATAGCACTTTATCTATTTGTGTCAATAGATTTCAATTACAATGCATATTTTTAAAGGCTGTTTTCTCAAAATTAGTTTTTTCTCCTACACCGAGCCATAAATCTCCACTTCAGTAGCACTTACACACACCAAACTTTACATTTTTATCCCTGTCTATATTCTGAAGGTTTTTACAGAGGGATGTAATGTTCATATATAATTTGCTTGATTATATACATTTTATTCCCCCCAAAATTGTGACAAAAAGAGATACCCAAAATTCCCTCTGTAAAAACATTTGCCTCTAATATGTCAAAAAACAAGATTTTTGAAACTGACTTCATCCAGTGTTCAGATTTTTGTACTCAATTTGTAATATTTTTAAGGGGAGACACTGCAGGCAGAAGCACTGTTTTTTCATGCACCTGTCAGTTTTGAGATTTTGGGCTTTTTGGCTTTTCATAAAGTGTTTTTTCAGACTAGTGGAAAGAAAACATCCAGAAGACACTGTTAAGTGTTTCTTTTATAGCACTTTATCTATTTGTGTCAATAGATTTCAATTACAATACATATTTTTAAAGCCCGTTTTCTCAAAATGAGTTTTTTTCTCCTACACCGAGCCATAAATCTCAGTAAATAAATAAAATAAAACTTTATAAAATCCCCAAAAATTGTGAAAATATATTGTTTTCTGGCTGTTCAAAGTATTTTCTGAATTATGTGACAAAAAGAGATACCCAGAATTCCCTCTGAAAAACATTTGACTCTACTATGTAAAAAAAAAATTCTTTCAATAAACAAGATTTTTGAAACTGACTTCATCCAGTGTTCAGATTTTTGTACTAGAAATATATGCAAATTAGCGCATATTTCATTAAATAATGCCTCATTTGCATATTTAAACACAACATTTTAGAAAACTTGTAATACAAAAAATTTTGCAATTATCAATGTAATCAATCAGCTGGGTAAGTAAGG
>NW_015505377.1:552246-558183 GCF_001515645.1 Sinocyclocheilus grahami
GAACTAAAATAAGATTTAACTTGATGGACTAAAATGACTAAAACTAAAACCGAAATAAAATTAATAAAAAAAAACATATTGACATATAAAAAAATAAAATTAAAAAAAGGCAAACATAAAAACCAATAAAAAATATTAATAAAAACTATAATAGTAGCTCTGTTACACTAAATTAACACTGGTGCACAAAAATATTGGGTAAAATAATAAAATCAATTTGTAATATTTTTAAGGGGAGACACTGCAGGCAGAAGCACTGTTTTTTCATGCACCTGTCAGTTTTGAGATTTTGGGCTTTTTGGCTTTTCATAAAGTGTTTTTTCAGACTAGTGGAAAGAAAACATCCAAAAGACACTGTTAAGTGTTTCTTTTATAGCACTTTATCTATTTGTGTCAATAGATTTTAATTACAATACATATTTTAAAGGCCGTTTTCTCTAAATTAGTTTTTTCTCCTACACCGAGCCATAAATCTCCACTTCAGTAGCACTTACACACACCAAACTTTACATTTTTATCCCTGTCTATATTCTGAAGGTTTTTACAGAGGGATGTAATGTTCATATATAATTTGCTTGATTATATACATTTTATTCCCCCCAAAATTGTGACAAAAAGAGATACCCAAAATTCCCTCTGTAAAAACATTTGCCTCTAATATGTCAAAAAACAAGATTTTTGAAACTGACTTCATCCAGTGTTCAGATTTTTGTAGTAGAAATATATGCAAATTAGCGCATATTTCATTAAATGATGCCTCATTTGCATATTTAAACATAACATTTTAGAAAACTTGTTATACAAAACATTTTGCAATTATCAATGTAATCAATCAGCTGGGTAAGTAAGGCCCAAAAATTGTGAAAATATATTGTTTTCTGGCTGTTCAAAGTATTTTCTGAATTATGTGACAAAAAGAGATACCCAGAATTCCCTCTGAAAAACATTTGACTCTACTATGTAAAAAAAAAATTCTTTCAATAAACAAGATTTTTGAAACTGACTTCATCCAGTGTTCAGATTTTTGTAGTAGAAATATATGCAAATTAGCGCATATTTCATTAAATGATGCCTCATTTGCATATTTAAACATAACATTTTAGAAAACTTGTTATACAAAACATTTTGCAATTATCAATGTAATCAATCAGCTGGGTAAGTAAGGTGATAACTATTAGTTAATATTTTTACCCTATTCACCTGCAGTGTCGTGTTCAGATTTTTGTAGTAGAAATATATGCAAATTAGCGCATATTTCATTAAATAATGCCTCATTTGCATATTTAAACACAACATTTTAGAAAACTTGTAATACAAAAAATTTTGCAATTATCAATGTAATCAATCAGCTGGGTAAGTAAGGTGATAATTAGTAGTTAATTTTTTTTTACCCTATTCACCTGCAGTGTCTCGCCTTAAAGCCAAAGCAAATCAATGCTAGAAACTTTATACTGACCAGCAGTTTCTTCTGCTTGTGTGCACTTCCCTTGTTCTGAAATGCAAAATTCATGCTCTTTTACACTTTGAAACAACATTTAATGTTTCATGTCTACATTCATTATGAATAATGTGCCTTGTGATGCTTCACTCTTTTGTCTGTGGAGACGCCAGATGACAAACCCTCACACTCAATGGGTAACACTCCTGAAATAAAGCAGAAATCCATGTTATATACTTAACGTTTACTAACACTTAAGAGCAGACAGATTTCTATTTGTTTCTGTTGACTAACTTTTCTGTAGTCAGGACTCATATTTTGGGGAAACATGCGGCTGTGAATGTGTCTCATCTGTTGCATACAGCAGTTTTTTCATGCATTACTACAGCAGAAACCCATTGTTTGCATTGCAGTAAATCTCTCGTGTTTTCAGTCACAGACTTTGGAATCGCCGAGCTGCCCAACGCTCTCAATGTGCTGGAGGAGAAACTGTCAGAGACGGAGCGCAAACGCAGACACGCCAAGAAAGACAACTACAGCATCGAGGTGCTGCTCGCCGTGGACGACTCGGTCGTGCGCTTCCACGGCAAAGAGCACGTGCAGAACTACGTCTTGACGCTGATGAACATCGTAAGTGACTGATTTAGAATCAGAATCAGAAAGAGCTTTGTGTGTTTACACACACAAGGAATTCGTCTTGGTGTCAGGAGCTTCCAGTACAGAAAGTACAAACATAGTGCAGCCATACAGTACATATAATTAAAGGGGTGGCTGATTGCGATTTCACTTTTTTAACGATAGCTAGTGTGTAATGTTGCTGTGTGAGCATAAACAATATCTGCAAAGTTACGACGCTGAAAGTTCAATGCAAATGGAGATATCGTCTTTTACAATTTTGGCAGTTTAATGCCTACAAAAACAGCTCGTAAGGACTACAACAAGTTACTTCCCGGGTTTGTGACATCACAAACCCTGATAAACCCCGCCCCCGGGAACACACAACAAAGGGGGCGTGGCCACATTGCGCGGCTTTAGAGAAGAGGAAGAGTTGTTGCCATGCTGACAAAACTACGGCTGCACGAAAACATCTATTCATATATGAATCGTGTTTCTGTCTTCTAACGATTCTACACTGAAAAAAAATTATTCATTGAATTTACATAAAAAAAGACGAGCACTAGAGGCAGTTTAGCCAATCACAGCACACTAGGCCAGCTGACCAATCAGAGCCCATCGCCTATTTCTGAGGGAGGGGCTTCATAAAAGCAGGAAATCATCAGCGCGTTTATAGGAGAAGGGACAGAGCGGTGTAGAATAACGGTAAATTATGTGAAAAATAGAATTTTAATTTTTAAAACAGTGTTAGAATGCACCCCATAAACACAATCAAGCCTAGAAAAAAAGTCAAACACACCTTTAAGGTAATAAAAACACAATAATAATAAAGACAATAGATTAGACAAATTATAAATAACAATAGTAATAAAAATATAGAGAAAAAAAATGTCCATGGACAGAATTGTGAATTCTATACAGATGAAGGTTTGATGAGTTATTTACAGATGTACAGTACTGAGGTGTGTTATGCATGTGTTGTTCAGGCTGAAGATGAAAAACGGTTCTTGTGTCTGGCTGTTCTGGTGCTCAATGCTCTGTAGCGCCAGCCAGAGGGCAACAGTTCAAAGAGAGAGTGGGCTGGGTGTGATTTTCTTAGCCCCTTTCCTCACTCTGGAGGGGCACCGATAATCCTCTCAGCAGTCCTGACTGTCCGCTGTAGTCTCTTGATGTCTGATTTGGTAGTTGAACCAAACCAGGACACAGGACAGACTCAATGATGGCAGAGTAGAAAAAATGCACTGTAATTCCCCTTTTTCTGCTCGATTAGTTTGGTTCTCAAAGCAAATTTGCACACAACATCTCACACGCCAGCTTAAAGGAACCCTGTCGTGACTCTGTGCCCACGGTTCACTGTTCTTGACCCCGCAGCACACCTCTCAAGCGCTGCGTCTGCGGGAGGATTACTAGAGAGAGAACCAGAGAAAACACCACGTCCCACCAGGTCCTGCCATCTTAATCTGTTTACGCTCGCCAATCCCTCCAGTCAGATTTTCACAGGGAGCCAGTTTCACTCCGTTACTGTTACCGTTAGGACCGCGGCGGTGGGCTGATCCACACACTAGACCGCTGACTGACCTGATGGAGACCAGGGGTCATGAGTCCAACACAGACGGCCTGAAAACACTCACACACGCACACGCACACACACACACACACACACACACACGCACGCGCAGACATGCGCGCACACACACGCGCGCTTGCACGTACACGCACACATGCACACACACACACACACACTCTCTCTCTCTCTCTCTCTCTGTATATATATATATATATATATATATATACACACATTAAATACAGTTATAAATACATAATATATTTATAAATATAGACATTCCATATATTCTTGTGTCGTGGACAATGTTCCCAAAGGGAGGTTTTTAACATTCTGCTTGCTTCTAGTGACAGTTTTGTCCTCAAATTGTAGCTAAACACACACATTCATAGAGTCTCTGGAGTGTTAGTTTTTGCACTCAGCCAGTGTTTGCTTGTTCAGAGCAGGATTTAGACATTTAATGAAGTTTTAGACCTTTTCATGTGGTAACACTTACAATAAGCTCTCATTTATGAATGCATTAATGAACTAACAAAGGTAAATATGTGCTTTTTACAGCGTTTATAAATATTTGTTTCTGTTAGTTAATAAAAATGCAGTTCTTTATTGTTTGTTTATGTTAGTTCACAATGCATTAACTAATAATAGATATAACATTTGATTTTAAAAAAGTGCATAAGTAAATGTAGAAATTAACATTAAAATAAGATTAACAAATGCTATAGAACTATAGTTCATTGTTCATATCTAATGTTAATAAATGAGACCTTTGTGTAAAGTTAGGTATTTTTACCTGTTATAGTTAACTAAAACTAAAAGGAAACATATTTTCATTTAGATTAACTCGATAAAATAAAATTACTGAAAATAAAATAAAATAGGTTACACTTTATTTTAAGGTGTCTTTGTTACAGTGTAATTATATATTTAAGTACTGAGTAATATTAATTAACTAGATGTACTTACTATATGGTTAGGGTTAGGATTAGGGATTGCCTTAGGGTTACTTGCATGCAATTATGCATAATTAATTGTTATTATAATAGTAAGTACATGTAACATGTGTAACAAGGATACCTTAAAATAAAGTGTTACCAAATACTAAAGCTTAAAAATGAATATAAACACAGAAAGTAAAAAATAAAAACTAATTCAAATGATTGAATATGTATATATTATCTGTGTGACCCTGGAGCACAAGTCTTAAGTGTAAATTTTGTGAAATTGAGATTTATGCATCACCTGAAAGCTGAATAAATAGCTTTCCATTGATGTATGGTTTGTTAGAATAGGACAATATTTGGTCGAGATACAACTATTTGAAAATCTGGAATCTGAGGGTGCAAAAAAAATCTAAATATTGAGAAAATCATCTTTAAAGTTGTTCAAATGAAGTTCTTAGCAATGCATATTACTAATCAAACATTAAGTTTTGATATATTTGCGGTAGGAAATTTACAAAATATCTTCATGGAACATGATCTTTACTTAATATCCTAATGATTTTTGGCATAAAAGAAAAATCGATAATTGTGACCCATACAATGTATTGTTGGCTATTGCTACAAATATCCCCCAGCGACTTAACACTGCTTTTGTGCTGCAGGGACACATATAATATTGTAATGATCATAATCTGAACCCTAACTGTAAGTAAATGGCCTGTTTGGTGTTGTTTTGTCAGTAAAGCGCGTGTGGTTTGTGTTTCAGAGTCGTGGGTGGAGAAGCCGTGTTACGGGAAACCGTTAGAGGAGCATCTGACTCTGAGCGGCAGAGAAATCGCTTTCCCCATCGAAGCGTGTGTGACCGTGCTGCTGGACTGCGGCCTACAGGAGGAGGTGAACATTCACTGTCACTATAGCATACGATACACTGACTTACATATCAAATATATAGAGCTATATACATTTCTTTGACAGTTTTACACTATTCTGCATCTGTTTCCACCAGTGTTCATTTTGATTTAGTTTTAGTCATATTTTAGTCATCTGAATTGTTTTTAGTTTTATTCGACTAAATCTACAGTAAATTTAGTCGGCTGAAATCTAATGGGTTTAGTTACAGTGCATTTATTAAGCATTTCTCTAAAACTCATTATATAGGTTTGATATTAAGGTTTTATCATGATAGACACTGATTTAACTGCGGTGACACACAACAAGCCTTTATGATAAAATTAAATAAAACCACTTCTCGTAAAGAACAAGAACATGGTCTTCTTTTTAATGAAATACCAATGGTTATATCGGCTAATTATGCATTCTTTATAGCAACTTGTTTACCATATTCTTCATTCTTTCAAGCAGACATATTTATTTCT
>NW_015505377.1:559024-567951 GCF_001515645.1 Sinocyclocheilus grahami
CACACACGCACACGCACACACACACACACACACGCACGCGCAGACATGCGCGCACACACACGCGCGCTTGCACGTACACGCACACATGCACACACACACACACACACTCTCTCTCTCTCTCTCTCTCTGTATATATATATATATATATATATATATACACACATTAAATACAGTTATAAATACATAATATATTTATAAATATAGACATTCCATATATTCTTGTGTCGTGGACAATGTTCCCAAAGGGAGGTTTTTAACATTCTGCTTGCTTCTAGTGACAGTTTTGTCCTCAAATTGTAGCTAAACACACACATTCATAGAGTCTCTGGAGTGTTAGTTTTTGCACTCAGCCAGTGTTTGCTTGTTCAGAGCAGGATTTAGACATTTAATGAAGTTTTAGACCTTTTCATGTGGTAACACTTACAATAAGCTCTCATTTATGAATGCATTAATGAACTAACAAAGGTAAATATGTGCTTTTTACAGCGTTTATAAATATTTGTTTCTGTTAGTTAATAAAAATGCAGTTCTTTATTGTTTGTTTATGTTAGTTCACAATGCATTAACTAATAATAGATATAACATTTGATTTTAAAAAAGTGCATAAGTAAATGTAGAAATTAACATTAAAATAAGATTAACAAATGCTATAGAACTATAGTTCATTGTTCATATCTAATGTTAATAAATGAGACCTTTGTGTAAAGTTAGGTATTTTTACCTGTTATAGTTAACTAAAACTAAAAGGAAACATATTTTCATTTAGATTAACTCGATAAAATAAAATTACTGAAAATAAAATAAAATAGGTTACACTTTATTTTAAGGTGTCTTTGTTACAGTGTAATTATATATTTAAGTACTGAGTAATATTAATTAAATACATGTACTTACTATATGGTTAGGATTAGGATTAGGGTTTAACTTAGTGTTATTTGCAATGCAATTATGCATAATTAATTGTTATTATAATAGTAAGTACATGTAACATGTGTAACAAGGATACCTTAAAATAAAGTGTTACCAAATACTAAAGCTTAAAAATGAATATAAACACAGAAAGTAAAAAATAAAAACTAATTCAAATGATTGAATATGTATATATTATCTGTGTGACCCTGGAGCACAAGTCTTAAGTGTAAATTTTGTGAAATTGAGATTTATGCATCACCTGAAAGCTGAATAAATAGCTTTCCATTGATGTATGGTTTGTTAGAATAGGACAATATTTGGTCGAGATACAACTATTTGAAAATCTGGAATCTGAGGGTGCAAAAAAAATCTAAATATTGAGAAAATCATCTTTAAAGTTGTTCAAATGAAGTTCTTAGCAATGCATATTACTAATCAAACATTAAGTTTTGATATATTTGCGGTAGGAAATTTACAAAATATCTTCATGGAACATGATCTTTACTTAATATCCTAATGATTTTTGGCATAAAAGAAAAATCGATAATTGTGACCCATACAATGTATTGTTGGCTATTGCTACAAATATCCCCCAGCGACTTAACACTGCTTTTGTGCTGCAGGGTCACATATAAGCAATATAAAGGAACTGTTTCATCATTATTGGTTCCTATCACTCTGCACTTTGCGTTAAGTTCCTCTGCTCAGTGTTGTGGGTGTTGTACCACCTGGAGACTGATTTTGGACAGCTGGACAATGCTTGAATTGTTGCATGTGTTGAGAAGCAGCCCAGTTTTGTCCTGCGTTGGTGTGATGCTGTACTCCGGCGAGAGATGCTCAACACCTTCAGAGAACAGCTGCGTTTCTCATCATCGTATGAGCAAATCAACATGTGTTCGGCATTCTTATTTCAGGAGATTAACCTCAGTCAAAACATTTGATAACTGCCACATGCTCATTAAACTAGATTTGAAACTTTTTTGCAGTCAGTACAGTTCATGCAGGTTTGTTGCGTTAGCAGTCATATTTCTGTCTCTAGGCTCCGTTCACCTCCTGTCAGAGCAGAGAAATTGTGTTTTTATGCAGGTGGCTGTCAGACGTTTGCCTGTGACCGAGCAAATCAACATGTGTTCGGCATTCTTATTTCAGGAGATTAACCTCAGTCAAAACATTTGATAACTGCCACATGCTCATTAAACTAGATTTGAAACTTTTTTGCAGTCAGTACAGTACAGTCAGTACAGTTCATGCAGGTTTGTTGCGTTAGCAGTCATATTTCTGTCTCTAGGCTCCGTTCACCTCCTGTCAGAGCAGAGAAATTGTGTTTTTATGCAGGTGGCTGTCAGACGTTTGCCTGTGACTGATGGCCTGACATGTGTATGTGTGTCCTGTAGAGACTGAGATGGCTTTCCAGAGCTGCAGGTGAGCTCACTGGGGCCTTCTGCCGTAAATAAACACAAACGAGCCTCTCGTGAAGGTCGTCGGACTGGGTCGCACCTCATAAATTGGCAAACACGTTTGCAAATAATAAAAGCGCACACTTTCATCTCGTTTGCATGCATGTCTTCTTTGGTGCTGACATCAATCTGCAGGACACTTGAAAGAGTCTGAATCAAAACATCCACTCGCATCATTCCAGGCAAGTGTCAGCATGGTGCATCATGCCGAGTCTGCGTCCCAAACCTGGACATAATTACAGTCTGTGTGCGTTTTCCACACTGTAAAAAAAAATTCCGTAAAATTTAACGGCAGCTGTGGTTGCCGGAATTTTACCGTAAAAAATACGGTAGCAACGTTTTAGGTTTTACGGTTTTAACTTAAATTTACAGTTAAATACCGTATTTTCATTAACTGATATAATGTTGATATTAGTGCTGTGTTCAAAATATCGATACGACGATGTATCTTCACAGAGATTTGACGATACGAGTATCGATACAGCTGGCCCTGTATCGATATTGTGGCACGTGTGCAGCAGTGGACCACGCTTAATTTGTTTAAAATTTTACAACGTTTAAAATTGAGTAGAAAAGTGCGAGGATTCTAAAAAAAATGAATAGAGCATATATAGGCTACAACAAGGTTTAATCTGGCTGCAGAGGAACACAACTGGGTTGCCTGATATAAAGAGACGTAAACACCAAAACAGAGCTTTACACTTGCGCAATATGGAAATATCTGCTAGGTGTGCTACTTATCTTTGTCAACCTGGCAACCCTGTGCACACACGCTCTCTCTCCACTGTGGATAAACGCGCTTGCTTTCTGAAAACAGCGGTTAGCTTGCAGTTTAGCGATCTCCACTTCCATCTTCTATTCTCAGAAAAGTGTGATTCATCAACTGTTAATTTACGACAGAGAGAGAGAGAGAGAGAGAGAGGCTGTGTGTGTATGAATTACCACTGTTTTGCCGCGTTTCTCTATTAACAGTAAAGCTGTGGCTTTGTGGCTTTTAGAAACAATGATGCTACCAGCTCCTTGTTGAGAAGCTGCGCGGAAAGTTACAAAAAATGTTGTGCACACTGCCACTGCGCGCACTCAAAGCAAACTTGCGGACGCATCGAGTATAAACCAGCCTTAAATCAGCCTTGAGCGTGTGAGCGTTAGATACAGTGAAGACAGCGCGTTAGTTTAGAACTCTTCTAATTTTATTTTTTATTTTTTTGTAGAGAGTGTGTTAATTTTTGCAATGATAACCTACCAGCAATGTTTGAAATCTGTTATATACCTTTGTAATGCACTGATAACCACCAAATGCAGGAGGTGATGAGAAAGTCACATGATGAACCAAAGCCCATCACAAGCAGCTTTTAAATAATAACATATATAGAAGGTGCACAGCGTCGTTCACACAAACACTAAACCCCATCACGGTAACACATGAAACTGAAATAATGCAATAAACATTCATTTAACAACATTAGGTGTAACACACAACCCTAATATACAAAACTGATAAGAAGAAACATAGTTATTTCAACAAAAAAACATCAAATTTGAAATGTATCGCAGGGAATTCTGGGAATGTCAATTTATGGTTATTCACTGTAAATTATACGGTCTTTCTCCACTTCCAAAAACGGTATACTACCGTAAAATTAATGTCCAATACATGTAATGTCCAACACAGTTTTTCACCGTATATAGTAGGGGAATTTACCGTTAACCATTTAACAGGTTTTTACTGTAGCATTTTTACAGTCTTTTACCGTGAAATTCACGGTCATTTTTTAGATCCAGGGAGTTTTTTAGCTAGTTGTGAAGTTTGTTGCATTGCTGACAGACGTATCGGAACTGGCTTTTTCATATCCTAATTTGTTAAACAGAACAATATTACACTTAAAAGAAATCAAAATCGATTGTGTTTACTTACAGTGAACGCTTTATATTTATAATGCAATGTGTCTTTGTAATTTTACATAAAAACAGAACTCACTCTGCATTTTAGAGTGTCCTTTACAAACCAGCATGAGGCACAAGAACAGAGCCGAGAGGAAACGACGGCTGTGCGTTTAACCTGAATGCATTTGTAAACCTCAGGATCAAGTGTTTGAATGTTCTGTCTTTCCTGATATATGGAAAAATCATCACGGCTGTTTTCCCTCTGGCTGCGTGCGCTCAGAGCCGAGGTTGTGCTGACATGTCTTGCAGACTGTACGGTAGCGACTGAACACGTCCAGATTGATGCAGCACAGAGTTTTGTTTAAACTCCACACCGGAGGCTCATTAACTGCATGCCACGCGTCAGACTTTGAGCCCAAACTGCAGTTTTTGTAGGTCAGACATTTTTGGCATTGCATAATAAACTGTGGTAAAGTGCGCTCTTTTTTTAAAGACGATGTTGCACGAAATTCCCACCAGAATTAAATGGATTCAGACTTCACTGAGTTTAAAGGAATTGAATCAAGGACCGGAACTATCCGCTTTATAATAACTAAAACTAAAACTGAAATTAATGGAAACTATATAGATACACATATTTTAAAAATTAATTAATTAATTAATAGAAGAAAACAAATGATGATGACACATAAACTTTGACTAAAATTAAAATGAAAACAGAAAAATATAAAAATAAAAACTAGTTTAAAATAATACTTAAAAATAACACCAGCACCTTGATAATATTGGGTCTCATTTTAAAGCCAGAAAAATGAAAGTGCACAAACTCAAACGTAAATAATACTTACTAATAATATATACACTACTGGTCAAAAGTTTGGAATAATTGCACATTTTTTAATGTTGTTGTTGAAAGAAGTCTCTTTTGCTCACCAAGGCTGCATTTATTCAATCAAAAATACAGTAAAATTAATAATATTGTGAAAAAATATTTCAATTAAAAATAAGTGTTTTCTATGTGAATATCTGTCAAAATGTAATTTATTCCTGTGATCAAAGCTGAATTTTCAGCATCATTACTCTAGTCTTCAGTCATTAACTGCATGCCACGCGTCAGACTTTGAGCCCAAACTGCAGTTTTTGTAGGTCAGACATTTTTGGCATTGCATAATAAACTGTGGTAAAGTGCGCTCTTTTTTTTTGCACGAAATTCCCACCAGAATTAAATGGATTCAGACTTCACTGAGTTTAAAGGAATTGAATCAAGGACCGGAACTATCCGCTTTATAATAACTAAAACTGAAATTAATGGAAACTATATAGATACACATATTTAAAAAATGAATGAATTAATTAATAGAAGAAAACAAATGATGATGACACATAAACTTTGACTAAAATTAAAATGAAAACAGAAAAATATAAAAATAAAAACTAGTTTAAAATAATACTTAAAAATAACACCAGCACCTTGATAATATTGGGTCTCATTTTAAAGCCAGAAAAATGAAAGTGCACAAACTCAAACGTAAATAATACTTACTAATAATATATACACTACTGGTCAAAAGTTTGGAATAATTGCACATTTTTTAATGTTGTTGTTGAAAGAAGTCTCTTTTGCTCACCAAGGCTGCATTTATTCAATCAAAAATACAGTAAAATTAATAATATTGTGAAAAAATATTTCAATTAAAAATAAGTGTTTTCTATGTGAATATCTGTCAAAATGTAATTTATTCCTGTGATCAAAGCTGAATTTTCAGCATCATTACTCTAGTCTACAGTATCACATGATCTTCAGAAATCAGGTGGAGTGAATGATCGCATTTAAAAGAATAAATTGTAAATGTAGTAGTTAATTTTGACAAACCTCATGACATTCGATTCAGCTGAATAAGCAAAACGACTGTAGAAAGAAACTCACTATAACACACCCTTGTGGCGACTCTGAGAATGCAGCATTTACTTGTGTTACATATATGTAACATGAGACGTAACAGCGTGTGAAATCCAGCTTGTGTGTCATTCGGTTGTGTCGGGTGGTCTGGCGTATGTGTGTTTCAAGCGTCCGTCAGATTAATGTTCCACCGGAAACAGAAATCTCTCCACAGTCTCTGTGTGTTTCCAGCTGTGTTTGTCAGGCCGTTTTTCTGCGTTACAGTTCAGACACCTGCAGCACGTCATTAAACAGCGTTCATTAGAGACTACACTAACAACATGCTGCCATTGTTTTCATCGCAAACGCTTTGCTTGTCGTGTTTTTGTTTGTGATGAAACCTGCTGACATGCAAAAAAATGACCTGGCAACCTCTCAGAACATGTTCGCAACCGCTTCGAATCTTGCATTGACATGCATCGCTCACATTTCCTTCAGAAAAACAAAAAATCTCAATTTGTGATGGTGGTACTATAATACTGAAAGATGGCATATTCGTTTGTCTTTACATGATATTCCAAGTTAATTCAAAGAATACCATGTTATTACTATAGTGCTGTTTGGTACAGTTTGTTAGTGCATGTTCATTCCTGGAGCATTTACACTAGCGAGTTGCTTTAGTGTTGACCTTCATTTCTTTGGTGATTGTCTAGTTTGCTCTTTAAATGTGGACGACTTCTTTATAACCCCAAACCACAGAATCAACGCTCCCAAAAACACAAAAATATGAGCTGTTGGCATTAGTGTTTAAATTAATTACTCATGAGCCCAATTACAATGTCTCTGAGTGAATAAATATATTGTGTATTTATTATTTATTTATTTGTATTTATGTGTTAATTAATTAATTTATTACTATATGTACTATAATAATTACTCATGAGCCAAATTAAGGCATCTCTGAGTAAATAAATGAATAATATTTATATTATTATGTATTTTATGTACTTTTATTTATATATATTTTTTTTCCTGCATCAAACGCCAGCACGTCTTTATGTTTGTGGATCTCATCCATAATCTTCAGTCAGCTACTTTGACTTTGACTTTAAGGGTTTTCAGTGAGTTCTGCATAACTGGTCTAAAGTTTTAGATTTACAGTAGATTTAGATTACGATTTTAGATTTTCTGTGGAGTCTCTTATTCATCAGATCCCTCTTCTCTGTGTCCACAGGTTGATGAAATCTATCACGATGAGTCTCTGGGAACCAACATCAACATTGTGCTGGTCCGAATGATCCTGGTGGGATATCGTCAGGTGAGCGTTGAGTGGAAATGCTTGATTAAATATATATTTTCAGTATTGCTAGAAAACACTGACCTGACCTGAGCCTCTCTTCGTGCCGTTTAGACGTGCCTCTTCATAGTGTATAGTGAACAATAATAGATTTTGTGCGGTGAAAAATCTCTTTAAATACTAACAATTCATTTCAAAATAATAATGGAGCTGCTGGTCTGTCAGTGCGTTTGTTTATGAGCTGATGGATTACAGGTATTGTACGTTTGTCATGCTGACAGACTTTATTAAAGCTTACTGTGAAATAGTAGAGGGGTTATTTGGCTAAAAATGATTTAATGAACCTCCTCCAGCTGGCAAACACACTCCAATATCAGAGAAGAACTTAAGAACCTGCTTTCACACCTGTTCGCAGCTGGAGACAGAAAGAGAGACTGAGCTTAACTAACACTTTATCAGCTTTTCACAATGTTAAGAATTAATAAATAAAGATTTGCACGTCATCCAGCGGTTTTGTTCAGAGCCTCTAAAGGGACATGGTGATTGAAACAACGTGAGATGGGAAGAAAAATTATATTTCAGTGCATTGGTGTTCACATTTCATGTTCGCTTTCTTTGCATTCGCCTGCAAAACTTTTGCGTTCACTTAAAAATCATTTGTGTTCTTCCAAGAAACTAGCGAAAGTTTTGCGTTCTCCCTCTTTGCTAACAAAATGTGAATGCAAAGTATTTATTGGGAATGCAAAAGGTTTGTAAGTGAAAGAGAAAGTGCAAAAGATTTGAGTTTTAATGCAACATTTATCAGGGAATTGAAAACGTTTTGTAAGTGAACCCAAAAGCTTAAAATGTCAATGCAAAATTAATTGTCGGATTGCAGAAATCGTGTTAGTAATGCAAAAGTTTTGTAAGTGAATGCAAAGTTTCTTGGGGAACGCAATAATTTTCTCAGTCAAATCAAAAACATTTTTATGCTAACGCAGATTTATCGGGGAAACGCAAGCGTTTTGTAAGCAACACATGAGTTTTGTAAGTCAAAGGAAAAACTTTGAATGTTAATGTAAAATTGAGGAAAAGCAAATGTTTTGAAAGTGAACACAATAGATGTGAATGAGATCTATCTATGAATGCGAAGTTTCTTGGGTGAATGCAAAATTATTGAATGTTATTGCAAAAATGATCAGGTTAACGCAGATATTTTGTAAGAAATGCACACGTTTTTAAAGTCAGTGTGTGTGTGTGTTTGTGTGTGTGTGTGTGTGTGCGCGCGTGTGCGTGTGTGTATGTGTGTGTGTGTGTGTGTGTGCTTGTGCTTGTGTGTGTGTGAGTGTTTGTGTGTGTGTGTGCGTGTGTGTGTTTGCGCGCGTGTGTGTTGTGTGTGTGTGTGCACGTGTGTGTGAGTGTTTGTGTGTGTGTGTGTGTTTGTGTGTGTGTGCCCGTGTGCGTGTGTGTGTCTGTGTGTGTCTGTGTGTGTGTGTGTGTGTGTGTGTGTGTGTGTGTG
>NW_015505377.1:569155-584728 GCF_001515645.1 Sinocyclocheilus grahami
GCGCGTTTTTGTGACAAATGAGGACATAAATGTGTATAATGACAAAGGTATGACAGGTATTACAAGGAGAAGGTGACTTTTCAGGACATTACCCCATGTCCCCACTTTTCAAAACGCTTATAAATCACACAGAATGGAGTGTATTGAAAATCTGAAATAGCAGAAAGTCTCCTGTGAGGGGTAGGTTTAGGGGTAGGGTTGGTGTAGGACAATAGAATATACGGTCTGTGCAGTAGAAAAACCATTACGCCTATGGGATGTCCCCACTTTTCACAAAAACAAATCTTACTCAAGCAGATGGCATTTTGATCTCATGTATAAACATGGGCACACATTTCAGCCTTCAGCGCTTCTGGGGTTGGCTGGAAGCTGCAAAAATAATAGTGACAAAAAATACGTATTGAGTTTGACAACTAGAAAAACACAATTGCGTTGCACGAAAAGTAGAGAAATGCGTGTTGGCTTCATTAATTGATTAGTTTTCTAGCTGCTTTGCTTGTGAAGCTGTTTGGTCATTGAGCAGATGCAGATGCTGTCGGGCATTTTAGATGCGTAATGCATATCTGAGGTTAAAAGTTCTGTTTAATCCTGGAAATTAACTAAGCTTTTGATGCGTTATGATACAAACAAAAAAAGAAATAAAGATTACGCATCTTACTCAAGCAGATGGCGTTTTGATCTCATGTATAAACATGGGCACACATTTCAGCCTTCAGCGCTTCTGGGGTTGGCTGGAAGCTGCAAAAATAATAGTGACAAAAAATACGTATTGAGTTTGATAAAACAAATACAATTGCGTTGCACGAAAAGTAGAGAAATGAGTGTCGGCTTCATTAATTGATTAGTTTTCTAGCTGCTTTGCTTGTGAAGCTGTTTGGTCATTGAGCAGATGCAGATGCTGTCGGGCATTTTAGATGCGTAATGCATATCTGAGGTTAAAAGTTCTGTTTAATCCTGGAAATTAACTAAGCCTTTGATGCGTTATGATACAAACAAAAAAAGAAATAAAGATTACGCACAATTATGCTGGTTTTGTTCATGAACTACTGTAATTAAAGTATATC
Source organism: Sinocyclocheilus grahami (assembly GCF_001515645.1). Taxonomy (NCBI): domain Eukaryota; kingdom Metazoa; phylum Chordata; class Actinopteri; order Cypriniformes; family Cyprinidae; genus Sinocyclocheilus; species Sinocyclocheilus grahami. Next base: position 570,220 of record NW_015505377.1, read on the forward strand.
AAATTTGAAAATTAAGATTTTTTTAATGATATTTTCAATAAAAATTTTCTCTCATATTTTTGTGCTGATATAATAATGAAAGAAATCTGTATTAAATAGAAAAATGCAAACTTGAAGCATTTTCACAAGTTGGCTTCTGGTCTTCAGTATATAAAGGCAATATATGTAAGAAATATTTGAATGGTATCCTAAAGATTATCTTACAATTATTGAATTACAGTTATTTCAATTTTTTAAATGTTTTTTTTTGCAGTGTGACAGCCAATGGTCAAATGTTATAATTTACCACTGGCCGCCACTTTATTGTAAATTGACATAATTGTCTCAGATTTTTTTAATTGTTTCAGAGATTGTTAAATTTTTCAATTGTTTCAGAGGCTTCTGCTAAAAACACAACACTAATTTAGTCCAGTCCAATAAGAGTATAGAGCTCTAAAATGAATGTGGAGTTGGTTAATAAATATTTTAGCTCTTTTTTAGATCTCAGACTTTTAAAGTTAAATCTGAGCACAGATTGAGACACTATTGAGAAACTCTAGAGGAGACACGTGAGCCTTTTGCTCAAGAGAAACGTCTGAGAAGCTGGAGACTTCAGAAATAATCTCTGAGCGAAGAAAGAGCAACCTCTGAGCAATAACATTTTGAATTAGTTCACATTCGATTTCCAGCTTTTTATATTCGGAAGAGTTGATTGTGACATTCTGTAAACTGGAAAGTCTAAAACTTAAATTAAAGGTAAATAGAAACATAAAAAAAAAAAAAAATCAAGAATATAATAATAGAAATATTACATGGAAAATAGAATATACTTAAAATTAAATATGTTGCTTTGAAGGCTAACTGAAATAAGTATACATAAAATAAGAAACAAATACTTAAATTAAAATAAAGTTAATTAAATGAATTAAAAAAGCTAAATAGAAATACTTAAAAATGATTAAAAATAAATTGAAATAAAATAATATAAATAATAAAATATGAGACGGAAAACCTAATAAACTTAAAATTACATGTTGCCTGACAACTAAATAAAATAAAATAAGTATAAATAAAATACTGAAATTACTGAAACTAAAACTAAAAATAAAATAAAGCTAAATAGAAATATTGTTTTTTAAATCTGAAATAAAATAATATAAAAAATATAATAACAGTAAAATAATAGAAATATTGGATATAAAAATATAAATAAAATACTAACAATATAAAAATTTCTAAAACTGATATTAAAGTAAAGTTAATAGTATATAAAATATAATAAAAATGACAAAAGCGCATAATAAAATTACAATTAAAATTTTTACATTTTAAATGTATAAATGCTATAGCAATGATACTAAAATAACACTGCTTCACAAATAAAATAATAATTGATGCTCCAATCAGGATTTCATGGCCATGTGGACAGCAGTGGTGTAATAATGTGCAGGCGGACGGTCTGCTGCAGCATCAGTCAGCATATCAGCTCTTATTTGTCTCATACATCTGTGTGATCACACAGACTTCAGAGGAGAGTGTTTCTGAGGCAGATCAGATTTATTTATTAGTTTATTTAGCAGGGACAATGCAGTATAACCTTGCTACAATTTCAAGCAGCCGATGCTCCACATATAGGCTTCTAGACAAAGGCTAATCTGCAGCCCCGGTCCCTGGTTAGGCTTTTTTAACAACAGTAAAACAATAATCACACAAAAGACTAAGCAAAAGTAAAAAAAAAAAGCAAAAAAAAAAAGAAGCTGAGACTGTGTATGACCATCAGTGTTTTATTTTATTTTATTTTATTTTATTTTATTTTATTTTACTGCTCTGCCATTTTTGGCCAACTTTATTTCATTTTATTTATCTGCCATTTTTGGCCAACTTTATTTCATTTTATTTATCTGCCATTTTTGGCCAACTTTATTTCATTTTATTTATCTGCCATTTTTGGCCAACTTTATTTCATTTTATTTATCTGCCATTTTTGGCCAACTTTATTCTAATTAATTAATTAATGTATTTATTTTTAAGCCATTTTGGCCTACAACATTTTATTTTATTTTATTTTATTTTGCCTCTCTGCCATGTTTGGGCCACACAATTTTCTTTTATTTTTGATTGTATATTATTTTATTTTACTTCATTCTGGACTAATGTTTTTTTTCTGGTTTGTCGTTTTGTGTGTTTCCAGTCCATCAGCCTGATTGAGCGCGGGAATCCGTCCCGGAGTCTGGAGCAGGTGTGTCGCTGGGCAAACACCCAGCAGAGGCTTGACCCCGAGCACGCCGAGCATCACGACCACGCCATCTTCCTCACCAGGCAAGATTTTGGTCCCGCAGGTATGCAAGGTACTGTGTTTCTTTGGCCAACTTTATTTTAATTAATTAATTAATGTATTTATTTTTAAGCCATTTTGGCCTACAACATTTTATTTTATTTTATTTTGCCTCTCTGCCATGTTTGGGCCACACAATTTTCTTTTATTTTTGATTGTATATTATTTTATTTTACTTCATTCTGGACTAATGTTTTTTTTCTGGTTTGTCGTTTTGTGTGTTTCCAGTCCATCAGCCTGATTGAGCGCGGGAATCCGTCCCGGAGTCTGGAGCAGGTGTGTCGCTGGGCAAACACCCAGCAGAGGCTTGACCCCGAGCACGCCGAGCATCACGACCACGCCATCTTCCTCACCAGGCAAGATTTTGGTCCCGCAGGTATGCAAGGTACTGTGTTTCTCTCGATCGAGGCTGTGCAGAGTAAGTGCTTCTTTCTGCTTCTGTTCTCGAACGGTTGGCATCAGACACCAGCTAATCTGATTCCAGACAGTGTAAACTGGGCATCGGTGCCAACCTGTAGCAACCAAAAATACTCAGAGAGAGTTTTTGGCATGTAGAGGAAAAGAAGACATCTTTATTAGTAGCTGTGCACTCAACAATACTAATATTCCTAGGTTTTGGTAGTTTGATGAAATTGACCAATTTGAACTATTACTGTGTTTCACAAAGTTGAAGTAATTCTTGCATGCATGCTATTAAAAGAGACGGTTCTCCCAAAAAGTCATCATTTGCTCATCCTCTACCTGTATGAGTTTCTTTCTTCTGTTGAACACAAAATAAGATATTTTAAGCAATCTTAGTAGCCAAACAATTGACGGTACCCATTGACTTCCATAGTATTTTTTTCCATACTGTGGAAGTCAATGGCTACCGTCAGCTGAGGGTGAGTATATGATGACAGAATTTTAATTTTTTTGGGTAATATCCCTTTAAATTCTTCTTTAGTAAACTTCTTTAGTAGTAGTAGTGGTTGTAGTTGAATAACTGGGCATCGTAGTCAAACAGACGGCTAATTTAATTAGGTATAAATAAAAACGAGTCTGTGAGGGACAGTTCAAAGGGTTGTGCTGTTGTGTGATTTGGTGTTAATCAATTGATGAAACACTGAAAATGCATTCAAAAATAAATATTAATAATAAGCAGAAAATATACTGACTGTACATCTGTCTGTCACAGCCTCGTTTTCATTCACGTCACATTAAATATGACTAAGATCCATAACTGATCAAATATGTTTGAATTACATTAAACTGCTATTTCACAAAGATGTGTTAACTTCATGTAAACGTGATGACATTCAGATTATAAACAAATGGAAAGAAGTGGATTTCCTGGAAATTTCTGTTTAATTTCAAAAACAGATGGAGTGTTTGATCGGTGTGTTATTTTAGTAGCATTGATATATTATTATAGTTTTTGTTCATATTTTGAATTCGATTTTATTTTTATGTTTTGTTTTGATTGTAAGTTCATTGTAAGTTTTAGTGATCATTTTCAAGTAACTGTTATTTAAGTTTATGTATTTATTTATGCAGAAAAGCCAAGGCAAATAAACTTCATCACAGGTTTCTGTAGTGTAGAATAAAATGAAATGTCAAATACTAAAGTATGGCTTGCTTAAAATACAGCAGCACAAAAAAAACTTCACTTTCTTTGTTCTTCTAGATATGTAAATGTATTTTTGTTAATATTTTGAATTCGATTTTTTTATATTTATTATATTCTGTTTTTATTTAATTTTACTTTGTTTAATTTTTTTGTCTTTTTTATTCGTTTTTGATTTTTAAATATGGTTTTTAAATAATTTTTGAATTTAATATTTTTAGCTTATTTATTTTAGTTTTTAATTATTTTAGTACTTTAAGTGAAACTAAATGAAAATGAGAAATGTTGCCTTGGCAACCAGTTGAAATTAAAGTTTCCCTCAACATTTGTTTTGTTTCGAGTAACAATATTGTTTTGGAATAATAATAATAATAATAATAATAATAATATATGTCAACACAGGTTTCTGTAGTGTAAATTAAAACAAAATGTAAAATACTAAAGTACAGCTTGACTAAAATACAGCAGCACCAAAATATATAATAACCTCCATCATTCTTTTAGATGCTGCAAGATCTTTTCTTTTCACTAACTTCACTGTTCTTCATAATTGTTTTGGTGATTTTAATAGATGTATTAATGATCTATTTAACCACAAACCAACACAAAACTGACTGTCTTCAACACGACATCTACTCTTTTAGGTTTTCAAACTAAACAAGCGTCCTGTATGCCTCTAAATTGTGTTTGTGCATGGGTCAAAAGGGTTTAAGCATAAAAACAATAAGTGTAATACCGCTTTAAATTGTTGTTGTTTTTCCCCAAAAAATGTAAAAGTTTTCTGTTTAATGTAATTGCAATTTTGTTTTTCTTTTTCTGAGCAAAAAATAAATATCATACATTTTCCCCTGATTTACAGAAGAGAGCCACTAAAATGTCATTCAGTGTAACAATCTTGTCAGGCATATTTACAACAAAAATCAATTTATGACATATTCAAAGACTAATTACTTTCACCCCAAATTCTAATTAGTTGTAATTATACTTTTTTTAACATTTGCCACTATCCTAGATTTTGCCCATTCGTCAGTAAGAATTTTTACTCATTTAAAACACAATAAAATTTAATATGCTCCCTTATTCTTTTATATATTTTAATATGTACAAGTCAGAATAAGTATGTTGTTGAATTTTTACATAAATATAAATGTTACACTGAATGACAATGTAACATTATTTCAACCAAATTTTGACATTTTATTCTCCAAAGACGTATTTGAAACCTTAAAAGTAAACACTTTATTTACATTTAATGTGCTTTCTATGGACATAAAATCACTTTTGTAAATTTCTTAACGTCTTTCTTTACAATACTGTCCTGTGTCTGTCTCTCACTCAGTCTTTTTGAAGTTTAGGGACTCGTTTCGAATGCATGTGTGTTTAGGTTTCGTGATCCTTGTGTGATTTTTAAAGACAGTCAGTAATACCTGTTTTGTGCTGTTGCTACGCCACGGTCTCTGTTGTGCTCATAACATCGCAGAACGGCAACCTTTTACCCCGAGGGCAAACATCACACTCCCGTCCCAAGCTTTAAGCCTCATTCAGAGCCCAGATATAGACGCATGCATTGCTCACAGTAACACTCATGACTGAAGGAGTTTGGGAAAGGGTTGGTGCAGTCAGATGGAGTCGAGCAATAACTGATTCAGCGGTGCCTGTGTTATTAACAGCGGTAGTGATTAGGAATGACGTGGTTTGGAAAATAGCTGTTTTCAGTAAAGCGTCAGTGAAACGAGGCGCTTCACCTTCAGATGTTGCTCATCCAGCTCAGGGCATCAAACTACATGTTACATGTTTTGGTTTTGGTTTTTTTACATTTATTTTATATGAGCTTTGTTATGAAAAATGTAAATGGTTAAAAAAATTATTTAAAATAGTTTAATCCATGATTTGTGTGTTTTTCATTGTTTTAGATATATAAAACGTAGTTTCTTGTTTGGGTTTAAATGTGTTGTAGTGTACAGTATATAATATGTAAATTAATATTATTATGTAATTTAACATTTTAAATAATTATAATATAGTTTGATAAATTTGATATATTTTGTTATAAAATAAAATAATTAATTATGTATTAAATGTAATAAACAGTGTGTGTGTTTATAATATATATATAAAAAAAAAAAAAATATATATATATATATACATATGAAATAAATATATTATATATATTAAAATATATCAAATTAGAATTTTTCATTATTTTCTCGTAATGAACACTATATAAATATATATTGTATTACTGTATATTTATTTATATTTATTATTATATATTGTAAATATATATATATATATATATATATAAAATGCATATTATATATATTTATAATAAAATATATCTAGTTTTAAAAATATTAAATATTTCATTCAGCTTTTATTCCCTAGAAATGACAATAGCTTGATGAATTCAGGAAACGCTTGCAAAAGTATTTACGTTTCTTCCTGACATGCTGTACAAGGTTCAGGGTTTAGGTTTGTATATTTATATTTCTTTATGACAACATGTTTATGTTACATGTTAAAGGGCAAACGTAGAGAAACCAGTATTATCCTGTGGGAAATATCTTCATGCAGCGGCACTTTAATATCAGTCTCAATATCCTAGATTAATGTCATGTAATACCCTGTGATTACAGCACTGCTGCCAGACGCTGTCACTTGACAACGCAACGCTTTTCCAGAGCAATGCAAAGCTGCATTCACCTGGAGGACATTTATCTGAAGACAGATAAACGGCTCGGCTAGCAGCTTGATTTCTTATGCAACCCTTTCGCTGGCTAAATACATGTTTGATTTTTGTGTTGTTGTTATTCTGGTTATGTAAAAAATCCAATAAAACACATGGCTGCGGGAATATCTCTAGTATTACACAAATGATGCTGGATCGGCCCAGTTATTATTGATGCTTTAACAGGCATTAAAACACTGAACGCTTCATACTGTAAGCTTCTCATAATCTGCATCCTCTGCTCTTCACCTGCATGCCAAAGACTGTCGGTGAGATTTCAATAGCATGAATGTTTCGTTAAAAAGAGCCCAGACTGGCTTTAGCTCCCGGAGCAGCTCAGCTAAACTAAAGCTCTAGCACTGCACATCTCTTGATCGAGTGTCTGTGTCGTGCTTTCTGTGGTGTTTGTGTGTCGTATGAACACTGTGTCCTGTTATACGTGGCTAGTAGTTGTGTGGGATTGATCGGGTTGCAGCCACTTGTGCGCTTCTACGTGGAGGCAATAGTGGAGAACGTGTACAAATCTGAACTGCACTGTAAGTTGCACACATAAAAAAATAGGGAAAATAAGTGGTGTGAAACCAATTTTCACTCAAAAATGGCTAAATATCACAAATACGTGACTAGACTGAAATGCTATTTTCTTGCAAAACATACTCTAATAATCTACATTTAAAATGATCTTCATTTGCTTTTTTTATTTTAAATTGCACCGAAGTTATATATAGTTTTTATTTCAATTAAACTACGTTTATATTTATATTTTATGATGAAATATACATTACCATTCAAGTTTGGGGTCGGTAAGAAATTAATACTTGTATTCATCAAGCACACATTAAATTGATCAAATGTGACAATTTAGACATTTAGAATGTTATAAAAGATTCCATTTCAAATAAATGCTGTTCTATTGAACTTTCTGTTCATCAAAGAATCCTGAAAAAAATGTATCACGGTTTCCACAAAAATATTGGGCAGCACAACTATTTTCAACATTGCTGATAATCAGAAATGTTTCTCGAGCAGCAAATCAGCATATTATACTGATTTCTGAAGATCATGTGACACTGAAGACTGGAGTAATGATGCTGGAAATACAGCTGCGCATCACAGAAATAAATATATGTTCACATTGTAAACAGCTCATTTAAATTCTAATAATATTTCGCAATTTTACTGTATTTTTGAGCAAATAAATGCAGCCTTGGTGAGCAGAAGAGACTTTTGAATGGTAGTGCATGTGTAAAACAGTATGTTCACTTGGTTTTGGAAGGGAGCAGCATAGAAAGGAAATCAGAGAATGGCTTCTTTTTTGAAAAGTCATATTTAAAGCTCAGAATTGCTGTTGCTAATGGAACAGTGAAGTGATTGTGTCTAAAAGTTGAGTTGGGTGTCCACGTTGTGTGTGATTTGACAGTGAAGGAATCTTAGACTTTATAAATGAAACTCACCTGGCTCTGATCCAGTTCATCATCGTTTCCCTTTGATCTCTGTCGCCTAGGTTACGCCCCGGTAACAGGCATGTGCCACCCGCTGCGGAGCTGCACGCTCAACCACGAAGACGGCTTTTCCTCTGCCTTTGTGGTGGCGCACGAAACCGGACATGTGTAAGTTTACATCTGCTTTCTAGTCCTGACTGTGAGCATGCCATCAGTGTTTAAGATCGTGTAGGTAAAGCACGTTAGCATGCATTTCCAGTAATTGCTCCTGCCTTTTTTATAATAATTATGTTTATGAACACAGTGTTGTAATTAGCAGGAACGCTTTGAGACTTGGTGAGGAGTGTCATTCAACATGCAAGTTTGTATTTGGCGTAATTCAGCAAAAATGTTAATTTGCTGAAAATTTGCTCACCCTCAGACCATCCAAGATGAGTTTGTTTCTTCATCAGATTTGGAGAAATCAGCAATGGATGCTCTGCAGTGAATGGGTGCCGTCAGAATGAGAGTCCAAACAGCTGATAAAAACATCACAATAATCCACAGCACTCCAGTCCATCAGTTAACATCTGGAGAAGACAAAAGCTGAAACTAATCCAGCAATAAGATGTTTTTAACTAAAATACATAATTCATAATAACACTTCCTCCAGTGAAAAAGTGCATCTGCTGTTGTCTCTCACATCAAAATCCAGCCACATGTTAGTTTAGAGCTGTTTAAACGCTGCTTGATCTGTGCAGATTTCTCTCCTGATTCAGACCAGAACACTGACTCACTGGAGGAAGCGTTATTATGGATTTTGGACTCCTATTTTAGTTAAAAACATCTTAATGCTGGATGTGTTTCAGCTTTTGTCTTCTCCAGATGTTCACTGATGGACTGGAGTGCTGTGGATTACTTGTGGATTATTGTGATGTTTTTATCAGCTGTTTGGACTCTCATTCTGACGGCACCCATTCACTATGATGCATCCACTGCTGAGACACTGATGCAAAATCTCCAAATCTGATGAAGAAACAAACTCATTTACATCTCAGGTGGCCTGAGGGTGAACACATTTTCAGCAAATGTTCATTTTGGAGTGAATCCTCTCTTTAAGTTGCAATTGTGAAATGTTGCCTACACAGTTTGTCAGCTGTTTGCGAAGAATGGCGATAAAGCTCTGCCAGGAAAAAGCTACTCATTCAGCTAGTTTATGAGGCATCATTTAGTGTGGTGGCATTAGCATGATAAAATACATAAAGCATCTGTTGTATGCCTAATATGCAAGAAAGGCAGAAAGAAATATGAAATATCTCAGCATGTCCATTGCATTATGATCAAAGTTAGTTGAATGCACATTGTAATTACAACACAGAAGTAGGAACATGCTGGAGGACATGAACATAGTATGAACATGTACTGCTGAGATGAATGCTGCTCAATAGCGCCTCCTGTAGAACAGAGCTCTGCCATGAGAAAAACTGGCTCCTTTTGCCATTTTGCAAGATGGTTTATATTTTCCGGTTCATTCCAGGTCTTCAGTAACTAAAGAACAGACATGAATCATCTTCTGTTCTTCACTGTGGTCTGTTTCCTCATAATGTGATTCATCGGCGATGACTGCAGATTTAATGTTTGTTGTGTCTCTATGAACACTGACAACAGTCACATGAGCTGGAAGAAATGCTCTGCTTATAGTCGATGTTCCTGCGCTGCAGGGAATGTGGAGAAGCTGCTTTAAGACTGTAGTTTATCAAGCTGTGTGTAGTTTAAAGTGCTTTAAGTCACGTAAACACTGTAAGACAACCACTTGACTTCCATAATCTGATGTATTTTGAATAAATCAGGATACTGAATGAACAGAACTTTACGGTAGGTTGATACTTACAGTAGGTTTTTTAAATGATGAGTTAATTGGGTGTAAAGAGTGTTTCTATATGACTCATGGTTCAAAGTAAGATGGATCGATGAGGTCAGCTGAAAAGGAAAGCTGTTTCTTTAACACCATTACATTTTGATGTAAATGAAGATGAAGACGCATCTTATGATGCACACGAATGAATCATTCATAATAAGAATGATTTCTGAAGATCATGTGACACTGAAGACTGGAGTAATGATGCTGAAAATACAGCTGCGCATCACAGGAATAAAACACATTTTACGGTATTTTCACATAGAAAACAGTTATATTAAATTGTAATAATATTTCACAATATTACTGTTTTTACTGTAGTTTTAATCTAATAAATGCAGCCTTTGTGAGCAGAAAAGAAAAATCTTACCCAAAAAAATATTTTTTGGTAGTGAGATTTAACTGACAGCATTTGATTTGATCACAAATTAATGCTAAATGCAACTAATGAAATCATTTAAAAATATAGTAATAAACAACTCGTATAAATATTACACTACAAATGTGAGCCTGCAGCACAAAAGCAGTGTTAAGTCGCTGGGGGATATTTGTAGCAATAGCCAACAATACATTGTATGGGTCACAATTATACATTTCTCTTTTATGCCAAAAATCATTAGGATATTAAGTAAAGATCATTTACAATGAAGATATATTTTAAACTTCCTACCGTAAATATATCAAAACTTAATGTTTGATTAGTAATATGCATTGCTTAGAACTTCATTTGAACAACTTTAAAGATGATTTTCTCAATATTTAGATTTTTTTGCACCCTCAGATTCCAGATTTTCACATAGTTGTATCTCAGCCAAATATTGTCCGATCCTAGCAAACCATACATCAATGGAAAGCTTACTTATTCAGCTTTCAGATGATGTATAAATCTCAATTTCAGAAAATGTACCCTTATGACTGGTTTTGTGCTCCAGGGTCGCAAATAAGCTACACAGAAAAGTTCAGAAAGTGCAGGAACGAATCAGTGTGTCATTATATAGTCGAAATGAACTGATTCACTCTACCAAACATTACAGGACACCCTGTTTGATGAAACTGACCAGTAGTTTGCTGATTGTGTTGAATGTTTCAGGCTGGGAATGGAGCATGACGGCCAGGGGAACCGCTGCTCGGACGAGACCAGTATGGGCAGCATCATGGCTCCGCTGGTCCAGGCCGCGTTTCACCGCTACCATTGGTCCCGCTGCAGCAAACAGGAGCTCAACCGCTACATCCAGTAAGAAGCTGCTCCTTACTTCTGCTCTGATCCTCAGTGTCCATCACTGAAGATGATTTGAGAGATGAAGCATGAGTAGGGAGTGAAAACCAGTAACATAACCTCTCCAAAGAGAAAGAAATTACATAAATGCCATTAAATCTGATGCTGTGGACATTTACACATCCTTATGTTGTTCCTTTTGTGTTCAACTGAAGGAAGTTAAGTTAGATTTCTTAACAGAACAGCAGCCATTGATATTTAAATATTTTAATAGTACATTGGCCATTTAAATTTTAATAGCCAGTGATATTAAAATTTCTTAATAGAGCAATAGCCATTTATATTTTAATAGCCAATGATATTTACATCTCTTAATAAAACATTGGCTATTGATATTTAAATCTCTTAATAAAACATTGTCTATTGATATTTAAATCTCTTAAAGGTGAGAAGGGAGAATTAGCTAACAGGGATAACGAGAGGGGCGGGGTGAACACCAGGATGACAGCAGAGCACATGGCAAGCCGTCAAAACAAAAGGCCATGTGCTCCATGATAACAAAGCCCAAGCAGACCCCACCGAAATCGTGACAAAAAGAACAATAGCCATTGATATTTAAATATCATAAAAAAACATTGTCCATTGATATTTAAATCTCTTGATAGAACAATGACCATTGCTATTTTAGTAGCTATTGATATTTAAATCTCTTAATAGAACATAGTCATTGATATTTAAATGTTTTAATAGAACAATAGCCATTGATATTTAAATCTCTTTGATATTTCATCTCATTGATATTTGTAAATCTCTTAATAGAACAATAGGCATTGTCATAATCGCTTAATATATCAATACCAATATTTAAATAGAAAAGAAAGAATGCATATTTATTTGTTGATCAGTGTTTTTGAGCATTGCACCGATACCGCTTAATTTGTTTTATCTTTCAGCTCATATGACTGTCTTCTGGATGATCCGTTTGAGCTGAAATGGCCTAAACTCACAGAGCTTCCCGGGATAAACTACTCCATGGATGAGCAGTGCCGCTTTGATTTCGGTGTGGGGTATAAGATGTGCACCGCAGTAAGTCCTCAAGCATCTTTCTATCTCTATATTTAGCGCTGATCTGTGAACATAGACTAAAGTTCAAGCAGTTTACGATGAGATGGGCAACATGAGCTTGTTTAATGTGCATCTGCAGAGCTAAATCAGGAGAAACCTATTGCATTTTGATGAAATATGATTCCATGAGTTTGTCGCTCTCTCTTCCTCCAGTTCCGTACATATGACCCATGTAAGCAGCTTTGGTGCAGTCATCCTGACAATCAGTACTTCTGTAAGACCAAGAAGGGCCCGCCGGTGGACGGGACGGAGTGTGCACCGGGAAAGGTGAAACTGCACTGATTCTTGTCAACACCACCAAACAATTGAATGAAATTGGCATATCGCATTTTTCACACAACCTTCATAAAATGTTTGTATATTCAGTTGGCTCAAGAACAAAATGACCTTGCTTTGGAATCAGCATTTGCAAAATGGCAATCTCACATCAGACTCTTTGGCAGCCAGCTATTTGTACTTAGAACAAAACCAATCATTATCTAAATCCATAAATTACTTTATTACTCAGGCATGTTTGCAAGCATCAGACTTTCATCTGTGACTACTGATCATATTTTAATTTGCAAATTACTTACTGTTGCTTAGAACAAAACCAACCAATATTTTATCTCTTACTTGAATAATAACCACCAATATTTAATCTCATAATTGAACAATAACATTGATATTTCAATCTCTTAATTGAACAATAGCCATTGACATTTTAATTACATAATTGAACAATAGCCACTGGTATTTTAATCTCTTAATAAACAATAGCCACTGATATTTCAATCCCTGAATTGAACATTAGCCATTTATATTTAAATATCTCAAGTAAACAATAGCATTTATATTTTAATCTCATAATTGAATAATAACATTGATATTTGAATGTCCTATATGAACAATAGCCATGGATATTTAAACTCATAATTGAACAATAGCCATTCATATTTTAAGATTGATTGAAAAATAGCCATTGATATTTTAATTACATAATTGAACAATGACATTGATATTTGAATCTAATAATTGAACAATAGCCATTAATATTTTAAGATGAATTGAACAATAGCCATTGATGTTTTAATTACTTAACTGAAAATAACCTTTGATATTTTAGTCTCATAATTGAACAATAGCAATTTATATTTTAATTACATAATTGAACAATAGCCTTTGATATTTTAATTACCTAATTGAACAATAGCTGTTGATATTTTAATCTCATAATGTAACAATAGCCATTAATATTTTAAGATGAATTGAACAATAGCCTTTGATATTTTAATCTAATAATTGAACAATAGCCATTCATATTTTAATTACATAACTGAACAATAGCCTTTGATATTTTAATCTCATAATTCAACAGCAGCATTATTATTTTAAGATTAAGTGAACAATAGCCATTGATATTTTACATAATTGAACAATATGCTTTGACATTTTAATTTCATAATTAAACAATAGTCATTGACATTTTAATTACACAATTGAACAATAGCTGTTGATATTTTAATCTCATAATTGAACAATAGCATTAATATTTTAAGATAAATTGAACAATAGCCATTGATATTTTAATTATATAACTGAAAAATAGCCTTTGATATTTTAATCTCATATTTGAACTATAGCATTATTATTTTAAGATTAATTGAACAATAGCCAATGCCATTTTAATTACACAATTGAACAATAGCTGTTGATATTTTAATGACATAATTGAACAATAGCCATTGATATTTCAATCTACAACTAATATGGTGATATGTTAAGGACACAGTGTTTATGTATAGTAATGGTTGTGGGTTAGTGATACTGGTAAATGTGTGTGTGTTGCAGTGGTGTTTTAAAGGCCACTGCATCTGGAGGTCGTCCCATGAGCCCTACGGTCACGACGGAGGCTGGAGTTCCTGGGGAAAGTTCGGCTCGTGTTCTCGTACCTGCGGAGGAGGCGTTCGGTCCCGCAGCCGCCAGTGCAACAACCCTGTGTGCGTTACAAACCTGTTTACACCAGCTCATGAATGAGTGAAATGGCTCTGTTAGTCATTTCCTCTCTGTCTCTGCAGGCCTGCATATGGAGGTCGTGATTGTCCGGGGTCGACGTTCGATTATCAGGTCTGTAATACAGAGGACTGTCCCGGCCCATACGAGGACTTCAGAGCGCAGCAGTGCGTCCAGCGCAGCAACAAATAC
>NW_015505377.1:584738-599318 GCF_001515645.1 Sinocyclocheilus grahami
GCGCAGCAACAAATACCACAATAACATCAAACACACATGGCTGCCGTATGAACACTCTGATGGTGAGAGAAATGCAGCTAAATCCATTTTTTAACTTTATATATTAATATATTAAATGTTTATATTTATATTTGCATTCTGGAATTGATTTCCTGGAACAGGTATTCCCAAACATTTTTGTCAGCTGAATATCTTGAAATAATTGAATTATTTAATTAGTTAATATTTTTATATTTTATCAACATTATATTTTGTATGTGTCTCTGATGTCAATTAATGGTTACATGAGGTGCAGGTAAACAAATAAAATATTAAATATTAAAAAAATATTATTATATTATAATTATTCAATTATTGAGTTACTTTATATTAAAGTATTATAATATTCAATCATTCAAAAAAAATGTTTTGCCTTTATTGATATAGGACCACAAGGCTATCAGCGCCGACCAATCATTCAATTATTAAATATTATTCAATTATTAAAATATTATCAAATTGAACATATTATAAAAATAAACTAATTAATTCTTTAGGCTTATATTTCAATTGCTTAAATTTTTTTTAATGATTTATTTTAATTTGACATTTTTGTTATTGAATTAATTATCAACTTTTCATCAATTCACAAACCACAGTTTGGAAACCCTGTTCTGGAGCATTTTAACTTTATTTTTCGAACCTTAAAAAAAAAAAGTATGTTGCATGAACCATGGTGGTTTGTGGTGATATTTGAACAGAATTGTAGAAAATACATCCACCAATTAAAAGTTTGGGGTCAAATTGTTACTTTTATTCATCAATGATACATTCAAAGACATTTATAATTTAAAAAGATTCTATTTGAAATAAATGCTGTTCTTTTGAACATTCTATTCATCTGTGAATCCAGAAAAATAAATGTATCACGGTTTCCTCAAAAATATTGGGCAGCACATATTAGAATGATTTCTGAAGATAATGTGACACTGAAGACTGGAGTAATGATGCTGAAAATACAGCTGCGCATCACAGAAATACATTACACTTTGCTATATATTCACATAGAAAACAGCTATTTTAAATTATAATAATATTTCAAATTTTTACTGTATTTTTGATCAAATAAATGCAGCCTTGATGAGCATGAGAGACTTAAGGGTCTTGTTTTTTCTTTAAAACTTACTGACCCCAAACGTTTGAATGCTAGTGTAAAACTGGTGTTATTTTTAAAATATCTGGGGTATTTCTGTCACTTTTGCTGCCCGGTTCATTTCTGCCTCTGATGTCTGGTGATGAATTCAATCTCTCTGAGAGAGCAGGACTCACTGTGACCCTAAAACCACTGAATTCACCACAGTGCAAGACACTGAGTGGGACGCGGGAACACAATGTTCCTGGCAGAAACCGGATAGAGAAAATAAGGATCCTGTGAGAAAGATAGACCGAGGAGCAGAGAGACATGAAGAGAAAAACCCTTCATACATTCACATATACATCAATATTCTGTGAAGGCATTAATTACGGTCACGTCTCACTGTTCAATGCGGCTGACTCTCATTGTGCTGCTCTTTAGCATATTATGTGTGTGAGTCGATATGAGTCAAGGCTCACCTTTAGACACATTTCTCTTTTGTACATCTCTCATTTGCATTTCACGAGCTGTGAACTCTTGACAGTAAGTAGGTGGTCATTTAGCAGACACTTTTATTCACAGCATGGCTTTTAATCACAGAGACAGACTCTGTGAAAGACTTTGGAGCTGCAGCTCATCTGCACGCTTACAGTCACTGTTATGTGAGCTGAAGACTGTTGGCCTTTATATGAAGAGATGCGCCCTTTGATATTCTCTGCTAATACATCAACGCAGGACTGGTTTTGTGATCTTCAAGGGCTGTTTGTATATTTCAGAGGCTCATAAGTGCGAGTTGAGCTGCCGCTCTACAGAGACGGGTGAAGTCGTCTTCATGAACCAGGTGATGCATGATGGGACGCGTTGCAGTTACACGGATCTGTTCAGCGTCTGCGCTCGAGGAGAGTGTCTGGTGAGAATCGTATCATGCACAGAAACACAATACTGATATCTGATTCATTCGCTAAAACGTGTTCTTTTAAATCATTGCATCTGTTTAGGACACTAAATATAACTTTTTAAATATATTATTATTTATATAACTTAAAAACAATAATATATTATTGATCCGAATAAATAATTAGATCAAATAGATAGAATTTTCAGCATTACTCCAGGCTTCAGTGTCACATGATTTTAATATGTGACCCTGGAGCACAAAACCAGGCGTCAATTTTTGGAAATTGAGATTTATACATGAAGCGGAATAAATAAGCTTCAACTGATGTATGATTTGTTAGGATAGGACAATATTTGGTCGATATACAACTATTAGAAAATCTGGAATCTGAGGGTGCAAAAAAATCTAAATATTGAGAAAATCATCTTTAAAGTTGTCCAAATGAAGTTCTTAGCAATGCATATTACTAATCAAACATTAAGTTTTGATATATTTACGGTAGGAGATTTACTAAATCTCTTCATGGAACATGATCTTTACTTAATATCCTAATGATTTTTGGCATAAAAGAGAAATGTATAATTGTGACCCATACAATGTATTGTTGGCTATTGCTACAAATATCCCCCAGCGACTCAACACTGCTTCTGTGCTGCAGGGTCACATATGCTGATTTGCTGCTCAAGAAACATTTCTGATTATTATCAATGTTGAAAACAGTTGTGCTGCACAATATTTTTGTGGAAACCGTGATACATTTTAGTGTTTAGAATCCTTTGATGAATAGAAAGTTGAAAATAACATCTATTTCGAATAGAAATCTTTTGTAACATTATCAATATCTTTACTGTCACTTTTTTGAGCAATTTAATGCATTCTTGCAAATAAAAGATTCATGAAATAAAAATCTTACTGACCCTTTCACAAACTTGTTGAATATATGACTGCAACAAGTCTGGGAATGTTTTTTGAACAAGTTTGTTGTAAAGAACTTTAGAAATAAATGCAGTCAGAGACACACTATTGATCGAGCACGCCGTCTCTTCAGTGTGTCTGACCTGTTTAAGTGTGAATGAATGAATGAATCCCTCCTGTCTGGCTCTTCTGATCAGCACGTCGGCTGTGATAAGGAGGTGGGATCGTACAAACAGGAGGATAAATGCGGCGTCTGTGAAGGAGACAATTCTCACTGCCGAACCGTCAAACTCACGCTCACCAAAACCCCGAAGAAGACAGGTACAAACTCAGACGGAGAGCAAACACATGCAGCCGTCCTCCGGACAAACACTGACGAAACCACGCTTCATTATTTACTACAGTAGCGTTTACTTCAGTCTTTCTCTGTGGCCTAAAAAACACATGCCTGGATGCATGCCTCATGCTCATGTTCAGCTCCTGCTGAGAGCCTGATTTCTTTAAAGAAAAAATGTAGTGTTTTAATGTGAAGTACAAAGAGTTTTCTTTTACAACAGTAAACAAGATCCTAGTATTTGTGCACTTTGTAGTATATAGACTTTATAGTGTAGTATGTATAGTAAAACATTTTCATTAAGTCATTAATAAATTTCATTAATACTGTATAGTGGGAAAAGTGCTTTATAAATAAATAAATAGAATGAAATTGAGATTAAAAAACTAAACAAAATAAGATAAATATTAGATTAAAATTCTACTAAATAAAAATTAAAATGTTGTCATGGTAACTAACTGAAATTAAATAAAATGTGTTTACAAAATTATTAAAAAGCATTTTTTAGATAAATATTAGATTGAAAACAAACTAAATGAAATTGAGAAATGTTGACTTGGCAACTAACTGAAATAAAATGAGTTTAAACGGAATACTGCAATTACAAAAACTGAAATAAAAATAATTTAAAACTAAATAGAAATATATATTTTTTTAAACATAAAAAAGAAGAAAAATTGTTTAAATATAAAAACAAGTCTAGTTCATATTTTACTCCAAAATCATCTAAATAATGTGCCCCCCCCCATCCCCCAAAAAGTAATGAAAATGTGATTTTTTTTTGTGAAGATTACTTCTTTAGTGCTAAAATAGGCCTCGTTTCCTTTATGCAAAAAATTATTTATGATTTTGTGATGAAATATAAGCATAGCTTCATCTATCGAAATGTTTCTTGTCAAACATGCAAAACGCCTCGGGCCTCGCGCCTAAAGGTCAGCTCTGTACCTCTGACTATCTCCGTGTTTCATATTTTCACGTCTGGATGAATCTCACGAAAGCAATTTCACTTGAAAATCAGAATGAGATAGATTTTTTTGGCACAGTAGTGTGATAAAATGTGTTTTATTATTATGCAAATAACTTAATTAGTGCTAAATATGCCTCATTTGCTTTAAGCAAAATGTAATTTATAATCTTTGCATGAAATCTGAGTGAAATATTGGGTTCTTTATTGTCAAACATGATCACTTGAGCTCTCGCTCTGTGTGTTAGGTTTGCTGAAGATGTTTGATATTCCTGCCGGCGCTCGGCACATTGTGATCGAGGAGAATGAAACGTCGCCTCACGTAATTGGTGAGTTTGTACCTGTGCATCTTTCAGTAGGAATCAATGCTTTTCTCCAGCGATGCATCCTATTGAGACCAATTACTGCCTTCCCATAATGCTTTGCATGCCATTTTAGATTCCCCAACATCTCCCAGCTTGGCTTAAAGCAGTTTGTTCTAATGGTTGTGTTTGTAATTCTTTCTTTTCTTTGACTTGAATCCCTGAGCTCATGTTCAGCTTCTGCTGAAAGCCTGATTTATTATCAGAGAAAATATGAAGTGTTTAAATGTGTTTTATTTTATGACCGTAAAACAACATGCACATGGATTGATGTTGTCTGTGTTCAGAATAGCATACTATTCTTACTATTTGTGTACTTTGTAGTATAGACTTTATAGTATGATATATAGCAGTGTTGTTAACTAAAACCAAAACTATATATTAAAAAAACCATTTTCATTATTATATTTAATTAATGCACTGTGAAAAGTGGTTTATAAATAAATAAATGAAGTGAAATTGAAAATAAAACCGAAATAACAGAATATACATGTTAGATGAAAATCTAAATAAAATGTAGAAATGTTACCTGTACATCTTACTGAAATAAAATAAGTTTAAATTGAAGTACTAAATTACTAATACTGAAATAAAAAAAACTAATGAAAATAAAAAACATTACTAAAAATGACAAAAACTTGAACTGGAAATGAAAACTGAAACAAAAATATTAACAAGAACTAATATAAGATATAAGTAATATTGGATAATAAAGATATTTTACACAAAATTTAATTAAACATTTAAAATAGAAGATAAATATATGATATAATGTAGCACACCACAGTTTTAAACCTTGATACATGGTTAAAACATAAATAAATGAAAACTAAATAGTAATATTTTTTTAAATAAAAAAATTACTAAAACTTGAATTAAAATAAAAATAAAAATATCAAATTAAATTCAAAATATAAATAAAAACTGTAGTAGTATCATAAAATATTATAAGGAGTATGATAACAAAAAATTTAATAAAACATTTAAAACAGATATGTAGATATATAGGTTGAAGCATTTATTAAAAACTAGTTTTTTCTGCACAATGTTTCATCTTCAGCCCTTCTCTGTTAAATGATTTTCTCTGGTAATAAACAGAATCCCACAGATGCTGTTAATAGAATTTAAGTCGTATTGAGCCCATAATATTCTTCTAAAGATGTTTCTTTCTCTTCTGTCCGTGCGTGCGTTCCTCAGCTGTTAAAAATCAGGTCACTGGCAGTTTTATCTTGAACGCCAAGGGAGAAGAAATCACGTCCAAGACTTTTATTGAGAACGGCCTGGAGTGGGAATATTCGGTGGCAAACGGCAAAGAATCGCTGAAGACCGTCGGGCCGCTGCACGAAGGCATCGTGGTGCTGGTAAGAGCGGCGTAAAGGCCTTTTCTCACTGAACGTGAAAATTCGGCGCCAATGTTGATGATGCTTTAGAATCGAAACAATAGATCCCTATGGGGCTATTCACACTAGATGCAAACATTCGTGGCGCAAAAAAGCCTGTGTCTATTTTTTCCCCCTGGGCCGTCCAATCAGATTTGAGCTAAGATCCCGCGCCCGGAGCAGCTGCTTTTGCACAAAAGGGAGAGAGTGCTGGCGCTGTTGCGAAAACCAGTTTAAACAAACACCGAAGAAGAGTATTCTGAGAGAGAAGAGGATGCTGAGTTCTTGTTATCACTGGTATCCGAGACCAGATTTATTCTCACATGTTCTTAATATAATTTCTATTATGAATGTGATCTGAAGAGCACTGTCCGTTTTCTTCCACATGCACGATTGTTGAATCAAAGCGCGTGTTCAGTCTGTAGATCTCTAGAAATCGAGTGAAACATTTTTTCTACACATGAATTATGAAAGCAAATAGACATTTGTGACCCTGGAGCACAAAACCAGTCATAAGGGTCAATTTTGTGAAATTGTGATTTATACATCACCTGAAAGCTGAATAAATAAGCTTTTTGTTAGGATAGGACAATATTTGGCCGAGATACAACTATTTGAAAATCTGGAATCTGAGGGTGCAAAAAAATCTAAATATTGAGAAAATCATCTTTAAAGTTGTCCAAATGAAGTTCTTAGCAATGCATATTACTAATCAAACATTAAGTTTTGATATATTTACGGTAGGAAATTTACAAAATATCTTCATGGAACATGATCTTTACTTAATATCCTAATGATTTTTGTCATAAAAGAAAAATCAATATTTGTGACCCATACAATGTATTGTTGGCTATTGCTACAGATATACCCCAGCGACTTAACACTGCTTTTGTGCTGCAGGGACACATATGATTATGACGATATATTTTCCGTATGTGTTTTGTATGCAGCTCATGGTATTTTTATAACAATAATGGTTGTTTATGACAAGTGATAAGCAGTGTAGCGTTATTAAACATACAAAGAGTGCACGTCTGCCTATTACAGAATCAAAGAATCAACTATATCACAATCGGAAGTTATTACAAGCACTCAGTGATGGTTTAAAGTGTTTTTTTTCTTTTAGCAAATACATTAATGATTACATAAATTTTTAAGTGTAGCTTGATGCTAATTGTACCTCTAATTATATTTTAGGATGCACTCTTGTAAGCATTATAGAGAGTTTGTGTTTCTGGTGTAGAACCATACTTTATTTATCTTAATTTAATGCTGTATATTGAGCAGCAGACCATATACGAGATGCATATCAATCGTATGTAAGGTGATCAATTGTTTCGCACTCTGTGTGAAAGCACTGTTTGTCTGTGGTTTGCCTCGCATTTTTGCATTGTGCAACGGCCTTAACGCTTATGGCCCCAGTTTCACAGACAAGGCTTAAGCCTAGTCTCCGACTAAAATGCATGTCTGGGCTGTTTTACCTGAAAGAAACTTACACTGACAAATATTAAAATATGTCAGTGCATATGTCATTGTTTTGTCTCAAGATGCACACAAGTATTGTTATTTTCTAAGGCACAGTTATAAAAGATACTTAAATGTCCTAATTGAACCATGGCCTAATCCTGGCTTAACCTAGATTGATTGAGTTTGATTGAGTTGATGCGGCAGGTGTTGAGTTTGTCGCTTTGAACAGGTCGTCCCGCAGGCAGAGGACACCAAGATCAGTTTGAGCTACAAATACATCATTCATGAAGATCTTCTGCCGGTCATCACCAACAACAATGTTTTGCTGGCCGAACTGGACACGTACGAGTGGGCCCTGAAGAGCTGGTCGCAGTGCTCCAAACCCTGCGGCGGAGGTGTGCCATTCAACACCATCTGA
This sequence comes from Sinocyclocheilus grahami, assembly GCF_001515645.1. NCBI lineage: Eukaryota > Metazoa > Chordata > Actinopteri > Cypriniformes > Cyprinidae > Sinocyclocheilus > Sinocyclocheilus grahami. The sequence goes on from NW_015505377.1 coordinate 592,590, forward strand.
GATTTATTACAAAAGTTTGAAATCATTTTTGAAATTAAGTTTTTGAAAGAAGTTTCTAGTGCTCACCGAGGCTGAATTTATTTGATCAAAAATTATTACAAATTAAAACAACTGTTTTCTATTTGAACATATTTTAAAATGTAATTTATTCCTGTGATGCAAAGCTGGATTTTCAATTATGAGAAAAAAGTTGCACTTACATTTATTTTTTATTCCGCGGTGGAAAAAGAAACAATTGAAAAGAAAAGTCAGCACTTTAAGATCTAAACCCGCAATTGTGGAAAAAAAATGCCCTAACTTCAAGATGTAAACTCGCATTGTGATTAAAATGTCCTAACTTTGTGATGTAAACTCGCAATTGTGAAAAAAGTCAGAACTTCTAGATGTAAACTCACAAAAGCGAAAAAAGTCAGAACTTCTAGATGTAAACTCGCAATTGTGAAAAAAGTCAGAACTTAGAGAGTTTTTGAAAGAAGTTTCTAGTGCTCACCGAGGCTGAATTTATTTGATCAAAAATTATTACAAATTAAAACAACTGTTTTCTATTTGAACATATTTTAAAATGTAATTTATTCCTGTGATGCAAAGCTGGATTTTCAATTATGAGAAAAAAGTTGCACTTACATTTATTTTTTATTCCGCGGTGGAAAAAGAAACAATTGAAAAGAAAAGTCAGCACTTTAAGATCTAAACTCGCAATTGTGGAAAAAAAATGCCCTAACTTCAAGATGTAAACTCGCATTGTGAAAAAAGTCAGAACTTAGAAACGTAAACTCGCAAATGCGAAAAAAGTCAGAACTTCTAGATGTAAACTCGTAATTACGAAAAAAGTCAGAACTTCGAGATGTAAACTCGCATTGTGATTAAAATGTCCTAACTTTGTGATGTAAACTCGCAAATGCGAAAAAAGTCAGAACTTCGAGATGTAAACTCGCATTGTGATTAAAATGTCCTAACTTTGTGATGTAAACTCGCAAATGCGAAAAAAGTCAGAACTTCGAGATGTAAACTCGCATTGTGATTAAAATGTCCTAACTTTGTGATGTAAACTCGCAAATGCGAAAAAAGTCAGAACTTCGAGATGTAAACTCGCATTGTGATTAAAATGTCCTAACTTTGTGATGTAAACTCGCAAATGCGAAAAAAGTCAGAACTTCGAGATGTAAACTCGCATTGTGATTAAAATGTCCTAACTTTGTGATGTAAACTCGCAAATGCGAAAAAAGTCAGAACTTCGAGATGTAAACTCGCATTGTGATTAAAATGTCCTAACTTTGTGATGTAAACTCGCAAATGCGAAAAAAGTCAGAACTTCGAGATGTAAACTCGCATTGTGATTAAAATGTCCTAACTTTGTGATGTAAACTCGCAAATGCGAAAAAAGTCAGAACTTAGAGATGTAAACTCGCAAATGCGAAAAAAGTCAGAACTTAGATATGTAAACTCGCAATTATGAGAAAAGTCAGAACTTCTAGATGTAAACTCGCAATTGTGAAAAAAGTCAGAACTTCTAGATGTAAACTCGCAATTGTGAAAAAAGTCAGAACTTCTAGATGTAAACTCGCAATTGTGAAAAAAGTCAGAACTTCTAGATGTAAACTCGCAATTGTGAAAAAAGTCAGAACTTCTAGATGTAAACTCGCAATTGTGAAAAAAGTCAGAACTTCTAGATGTAAACTCGCAATTGTGAAAAAAGTCAGAACTTCTAGATGTAAACTCGCAATTGTGAAAAAAGTCAGAACTTCTAGATGTAAACTCGCAATTGTGAAAAAAGTCAGAACTTCTAGATGTAAACTCGCAATTGTGAAAAAAGTCAGAACTTCTAGATGTAAACTCGCAATTGTGAAAAAAGTCAGAACTTCTAGATGTAAACTCGCAATTGTGAAAAAAGTCAGAACTTCTAGATGTAAACTCGCAATTGTGAAAAAAGTCAGAACTTCTAGATGTAAACTCGCAATTGTGAAAAAAGTCAGAACTTCTAGATGTAAACTCGCAATTGTGAAAAAAGTCAGAACTTCTAGATGTAAACTCGCAATTGTGAAAAAAGTCAGAACTTCTAGATGTAAACTCGCAATTGTGAAAAAAGTCAGAACTTCTAGATGTAAACTCGCAATTGTGAAAAAAGTCAGAACTTCTAGATGTAAACTCGCAATTGTGAAAAAAGTCAGAACTTCTAGATGTAAACTCGCAATTGTGAAAAAAGTCAGAACTTCTAGATGTAAACTCGCAATTGTGAAAAAAGTCAGAACTTCTAGATGTAAACTCGCAATTGTGAAAAAAGTCAGAACTTCTAGATGTAAACTCGCAATTGTGAAAAAAGTCAGAACTTCTAGATGTAAACTCGCAATTGTGAAAAAAGTCAGAACTTCTAGATGTAAACTCGCAATTGTGAAAAAAGTCAGAACTTCTAGATGTAAACTCGCAATTGTGAAAAAAGTCAGAACTTCTAGATGTAAACTCGCAATTGTGAAAAAAGTCAGAACTTCTAGATGTAAACTCGCAATTGTGAAAAAAGTCAGAACTTCTAGATGTAAACTCGCAATTGTGAAAAAAGTCAGAACTTCTAGATGTAAACTCGCAATTGTGAAAAAAGTCAGAACTTCTAGATGTAAACTCGCAATTGTGAAAAAAGTCAGAACTTCTAGATGTAAACTCGCAATTGTGAAAAAAGTCAGAACTTCTAGATGTAAACTCGCAATTGTGAAAAAAGTCAGAACTTCTAGATGTAAACTCGCAATTGTGAAAAAAGTCAGAACTTCTAGATGTAAACTCGCAATTGTGAAAAAAGTCAGAACTTCTAGATGTAAACTCGCAATTGTGAAAAAAGTCAGAACTTCTAGATGTAAACTCGCAATTGTGAAAAAAGTCAGAACTTCTAGATGTAAACTCGCAATTGTGAAAAAAGTCAGAACTTCTAGATGTAAACTCGCAATTGTGAAAAAAGTCAGAACTTCTAGATGTAAACTCGCAATTGTGAAAAAAGTCAGAACTTCTAGATGTAAACTCGCAATTGTGAAAAAAGTCAGAACTTCTAGATGTAAACTCGCAATTGTGAAAAAAGTCAGAACTTCTAGATGTAAACTCGCAATTGTGAAAAAAGTCAGAACTTCTAGATGTAAACTCGCAATTGTGAAAAAAGTCAGAACTTCTAGATGTAAACTCGCAATTGTGAAAAAAGTCAGAACTTCTAGATGTAAACTCGCAATTGTGAAAAAAGTCAGAACTTCTAGATGTAAACTCGCAATTGTGAAAAAAGTCAGAACTTCTAGATGTAAACTCGCAATTGTGAAAAAAGTCAGAACTTCTAGATGTAAACTCGCAATTGTGAAAAAAGTCAGAACTTCTAGATGTAAACTCGCAATTGTGAAAAAAGTCAGAACTTCTAGATGTAAACTCGCAATTGTGAAAAAAGTCAGAACTTCTAGATGTAAACTCGCAATTGTGAAAAAAGTCAGAACTTCTAGATGTAAACTCGCAATTGTGAAAAAAGTCAGAACTTCTAGATGTAAACTCGCAATTGTGAAAAAAGTCAGAACTTCTAGATGTAAACTCGCAATTGTGAAAAAAGTCAGAACTTCTAGATGTAAACTCGCAATTGTGAAAAAAGTCAGAACTTCTAGATGTAAACTCGCAATTGTGAAAAAAGTCAGAACTTCTAGATGTAAACTCGCAATTGTGAAAAAAGTCAGAACTTCTAGATGTAAACTCGCAATTGTGAAAAAAGTCAGAACTTCTAGATGTAAACTCGCAATTGTGAAAAAAGTCAGAACTTCTAGATGTAAACTCGCAATTGTGAAAAAAGTCAGAACTTCTAGATGTAAACTCGCAATTGTGAAAAAAGTCAGAACTTCTAGATGTAAACTCGCAATTGTGAAAAAAGTCAGAACTTCTAGATGTAAACTCGCAATTGTGAAAAAAGTCAGAACTTCTAGATGTAAACTCGCAATTGTGAAAAAAGTCAGAACTTCTAGATGTAAACTCGCAATTGTGAAAAAAGTCAGAACTTCTAGATGTAAACTCGCAATTGTGAAAAAAGTCAGAACTTCTAGATGTAAACTCGCAATTGTGAAAAAAGTCAGAACTTCTAGATGTAAACTCGCAATTGTGAAAAAAGTCAGAACTTCTAGATGTAAACTCGCAATTGTGAAAAAAGTCAGAACTTCTAGATGTAAACTCGCAATTGTGAAAAAAGTCAGAACTTCTAGATGTAAACTCGCAATTGTGAAAAAAGTCAGAACTTAGAGATGTAAACTCGCAAATGCGAAAAAAGTCAGAACTTAGAGATGTAAACTCACAAGAAAGAAAGTCAGAATTGTGAGATAGAAAGTCACAATTACCATTTTTATTCCATGGCGGAAACAAGCTTCCATAATTTTGACTGTACTGTTGATCAAATAAATGCATCTGGGTGAGCAAAAGATACTTCTTTCATAAACATTAAAAATCATAATTATTCCAAAAGTTTGAGCAATAGTGTATAAATGCACTTTGTAAGTACTAATGCTTCCTCAGGTGTCCAGTACACTAAATACGGCTGTCGGAGGAAGAGTGACGGGCGTTTGGTTCACAGGAACTTCTGTGAGATCAGTAAAAAGCCCAAACCCATCCGGAAACGCTGCAACACCAACAGCTGCAGCCAGCCCACGTGAGTGACCTGAGACTAAACATGTATTCCGGTAATGCCATATATCACAATAATGAACATGCACGATATTGTTATCGTGGGCACTTCCAAATACCGTGAATATTAAACATATTGACAAATAAATAGAATGAGATCCACAAAAAAATCTTTCAGTTTCACAAACATTAATTAAATTCACAAAAAAAGACAAATTTAATTAGATTTGCAAATAAAAAACATATTCACAAATATCTTTTTATGTCACAAGCACAACTTTGCCTGGCATTCATTTGTGAATCGCTGCAAGCATTTGTGCATTTTGCAACATTTCTAGCATCGAGGCACTGACGATTCACAAATGCGTGGACTCCACCCACCGTCTACTCAAGCCAATCAGATAACAGCCTCACTTCGCTGACCAATCATAGCACGTTCTTGTTATAGCCAATCACGTTTTGCTTTACAATCAGAGTGGTCTCGCCCTGAAATAACTTCTGCATTGGTTCAAATAGAAAATATAAAGGTATATATTTATAACGTTAACATTAACATTAGTTAAATTAGCATTAGTTAATTCATTAGTTAATATAAACTGCCAATAAACAATTCTTCTCAACATTCATTAATTAGGTAATTTCTATATTTAATAACACGTTAAAATCAAAAGTTGCAACTTCCAGCTAACAGTTGTATCTTTTAACAAAAGTTAAGAGTTAAAGTGATACCTATTGGTCTTTATAATTCCTTTGCACTTTAATCAGTGTGGGAAATTTTTTTGTGTTTTGCTTTATTGTATTTAAATGTTTAGTTCTTTTTGTCATAAGAAAGAAGTTATTAAACCTGTTATACTGTATTATGACAACACTTTTTTGCACTCAAGCAAATGTATCTTGACTTAACAATGTTTAGATATTTATGCTGAAAAATGATGCAGTGTAATCTAAATTGAGATTTTTATATTAATATTTTAATCATTAATAATATTAATTAAACAATAATATCAAATAAATAATATAACCTTAGTGTTTAGAAGTTTAGTTTCATGTGCAGAAGAATGTGATTAAAGGACTGCAGTTGGGTGGATTGCAAAAAAAGAAAGCAAAAATATTCGCAAAATTCTGTTCAGTTTCAGCCATTATAGGGAGTATGCAAATATGGAAACAAAGATGTTAAGACTATCCTTGAAGGTTGAATGTTATAAATATAAGGACTTGTGAATGTATGCTAGCCATGTGTACCTGTCATCTTGCAAAATGACTTCCCAAGGTATTTTGATTCCGTTTTTGTTGCTTGTCTTGTGGATCCAAATAAAATAATTAAATGTGTGTGTGCGTACGTGTGTGTGAGAGGGTGTGTGTGTGCTTGTATGTGTGTGTTTGAGTGTGTGTGTGTGTGAGTGAGTGAGAGTGTGTGTGTGTGTGTGTGTGTGTGCGTGTGTACGTTTGTGCGCGCGCGTGTGTGTGTGTGTATGTGTGTGTGTGTGTGAGTGAGTGAGAGTGTGTGTGTGTGTGTGTGTGTGTGTGTGTGTGTGAGAGAGTGTGCGTGTGTGTGCGCGTATGTGTGTGTGTGTGTGTGTGTGCGTGTGTGAGTGTGAGAGTGAGTCAGTGAGTGTGTGTGTGTGCGTGTGTGTGATCAGACGAGCTCATTCACGAAAAATTCACAGAGCTGGAAGAAATTGTCAGCTTTGTGCTGGACTGAATGAGTGTTTCTGTTGTACAAGCTGTATATTTTGGAGCTCGTCTTAATCTGGGTCTGCAGACGTGGTTGTGAAGTTTAATGGTGTGGAAACTGCAGCACAATGGAGTTTAGACTAGTTCTGTGTCTTTCGTTTTCACGCTTGAAATCCACGATTTTTTCTTTTGACATCGCGAAACTGCAGCGTGAGGGAAATGACATCATGTTTAAAGTGGATGAAAGTTCATTAGTTAAAGCAAACGGATGAAAGATTTCCTGTCAAAACACTGACAGTAACGACACTCCTCTCAAGATGCCAGAGGATAAACGCTTAATATGACAAGCCATCACACACACACACACACACACACACACACACACAGACAGACACACACACACACACACACACACACACAGACACACACACACAC
>NW_015505377.1:599856-602313 GCF_001515645.1 Sinocyclocheilus grahami
TCACACTGCATGTAAGAGATAAGGAGACACTGAGAATAATTTAGATGATAATCACATAACAGAAATATAAGATAAATATTTAAGTTAATTCAGTAAATACATTTAAATATTATTAAAATAGAACCATAAAAATAGGAATAATGAAAATACAATAAAATAAATTTAATAAATTACATCTATTAGTATATTTAAGATGTATTTATTATATTTATATGAGTATTTATAAATTGCATGTGCATCATAAATCTGTTTAGTTATTTAGTTTGTATGTTTTTGGTTTAGGTTTAATTTATAAATTTTAGTAGTATACTTTAGTATTATTTTCTAGAAATGTTTCATTTATAGCTTAATTTATGGTATTGTTTTTTTTTAGGTGCTACAAATATTAAATAAATGCATACACAAATACACTACTGGTTTAAATAAATAATTTGCATTTAAGATTTATTATTGAAAAGTTTAATTTCTAAATGTAATAATTTTGTAATACATTTTTAAAATTCCAATTCCAATTATTTTTATTTTTATTGTTAGATAAAAAAAATTATCTGTATTTAATAACAATTATTTTTGTATATTTTATAATATTTGTCATTGTAAGGCCACAATTTCCTGAGTTTGACATTTTTACCTGCGAGTTAGTATTGCTTTCTAGAAATGTATTTTTTTTATTTCTATTTCTAATATTGTTATTATTTTTAAGTATTAAAATATTAAATACACATACATGCACACTACTGATTTAAGTTCAATAATTAGCAAGATTTGGAATTGTAAAGTTTCATTTATGAATATTAAATTAAATAGAAATAGAAATTATGTTAAATAAATGGTAAATAACTAAATTTGTGGTTCTAAATACAAAGTTATTTTTAAAGTGGTAATATCGGCTCACTGCGAGTTTGATGTGATCAAGCATGTGACAGTAACACACATATTCACACACAGATCTCCTCTAGCGCTCATCCCAATGATCTGTCTGAATGTGACGTGTTTCCTGTAGTGTTCGGTGAGCTGCGGTGAAGGGATCCAGCAGCGGCAGGTCATCTGCAGGCCGTCTGAAGGCAGCTCGGGACAGTGTGACGCAGACAAACCCGAGTCCGTGTCCGTCTGCAAGCTTCCTCCCTGCACAGGTCAAACAAACACCAGCACAAAAAGATGATTTCTTAACAAATGTGTCCCTGGAGTCGCTATGGGTCAAAATGATTGATTTTTCTTTTATGCCAAAAATCATTAGGATATTAAGTAAAGATCATGTTCCATGAAGATATTTAGTAAATCTCCTACCGTAAATATATCAAAACTTAATGTTTGATTAGTAATATGCATTGCTAAGAACTTAATCTGAACAACTTTAAAGATGATTTTCTCAATATTTAGATTTTTTTGCACCCTCAGATTCCAGATTTTCAAATAGTTGTATCTCAGCCAAATATTGTTCTATCCTAACAAACCATACATCAATGGAAAGCTGATGTATTCATCTTTCAGATGATGTATACATCTCAATTAAAAAAAATGGACCCTTATGACTAGTTTTGTGCTCCAGGGTCACAATTCACCTTGTTTTCCCCTTTTGGAGTTTGACAGCTTGACAGAATTAATTTAAATGTTTGTTTTGTGCAGAAATTCGTGGCTAATTTTATATTTATTTACAAACTCACTCAGTCATTCAAGCAGTAGCTTTATAACGTGATTCATGTGTTTCCGAACTGTTTGACAGGAAATGTGCTTTTGTGTTGTTTTCTCCTAGGAGAGCCATCTTTACCCAGTCCCACTAGAGAGTTACTGGACAATTTGACCACTGAGGAGGAGAAACCAGCGGAAAACACTCTGGATAAAGTGTCTAGTAAGTGACTCGTCAATAGAGACACTGATGGATTATTGATCAGGCTTCTGTGTCGATTCTCTCATGTGTTCGGCCTCTCTTGTTCTCACTAAGGGTGCATTTATTTATTAAAAAATACAGTGAAAAACTGTGAAATATTATTATAATTTATAGTGTAATGTATTTCTGTGATGCGCAGCTGTATTTTCAGCATCATTACTCCAGTCTTCAGTGTCACATGATCTTCAGAAATCAGTATAATATGCTGATCTGCTGCTCGAGAAACATTTCTGATTATTATCAATGTTAAAAACTTTATATTTTCGCAATTTCGTTTTGTTGTTTACAAAAACATAACAATAATTTGAATAAATTTACCATTAATACAGATGCTGTATCCATTGCATCTGACATGTTTTCCCAATGACATGCTCCCAACTCCCAAATCAACTATAATTTTTAATATCCCATTTGAGACTAATAATTTTATTGGGCTGCCAAATGTTACAATATTGTAAGAGAAATAAAATAAGCATTCATACTCTACCATTCAAAAATGTATCAATGTTGAACACAGTTGTGCTGCATGTGTTTGTGCAAGCTGTGATACATTTTATTTTTCAGGATTC
>NW_015505377.1:602831-605426 GCF_001515645.1 Sinocyclocheilus grahami
CACACACTCACACACACACACAGACACACACACACTCACACACACACACACACACACACACAGAGACACACACACACACACACACACACACACATACACTCTCACACACACTCACACTGCATGTAAGAGATAAGGAGACACTGAGAATAATTTAGATGATAATCACATAACAGAAATATAAGATAAATATTTAAGTTAATTCAGTAAATACATTTAAATATTATTAAAATAGAACCATAAAAATAGGAATAATGAAAATACAATAAAATAAATTTAATAAATTACATCTATTAGTATATTTAAGATGTATTTATTATATTTATATGAGTATTTATAAATTGCATGTGCATCATAAATCTGTTTAGTTATTTAGTTTGTATGTTTTTGGTTTAGGTTTAATTTATAAATTTTAGTAGTATACTTTAGTATTATTTTCTAGAAATGTTTCATTTATAGCTTAATTTATGGTATTGTTTTTTTTTAGGTGCTACAAATATTAAATAAATGCATACACAAATACACTACTGGTTTAAATAAATAATTTGCATTTAAGATTTATTATTGAAAAGTTTAATTTCTAAATGTAATAATTTTGTAATACATTTTTAAAATTCCAATTCCAATTATTTTTATTTTTATTGTTAGATAAAAAAAATTATCTGTATTTAATAACAATTATTTTTGTATATTTTATAATATTTGTCATTGTAAGGCCACAATTTCCTGAGTTTGACATTTTTACCTGCGAGTTAGTATTGCTTTCTAGAAATGCAAAGTTATTTTTAAAGTGGTAATATCGGCTCACTGCGAGTTTGATGTGATCAAGCATGTGACAGTAACACACATATTCACACACAGATCTCCTCTAGCGCTCATCCCAATGATCTGTCTGAATGTGACGTGTTTCCTGTAGTGTTCGGTGAGCTGCGGTGAAGGGATCCAGCAGCGGCAGGTCATCTGCAGGCCGTCTGAAGGCAGCTCGGGACAGTGTGACGCAGACAAACCCGAGTCCGTGTCCGTCTGCAAGCTTCCTCCCTGCACAGGTCAAACAAACACCAGCACAAAAAGATGATTTCTTAACAAATGTGTCCCTGGAGTCGCTATGGGTCAAAATGATTGATTTTTCTTTTATGCCAAAAATCATTAGGATATTAAGTAAAGATCATGTTCCATGAAGATATTTAGTAAATCTCCTACCGTAAATATATCAAAACTTAATGTTTGATTAGTAATATGCATTGCTAAGAACTTCATTTGGACAACTTTAAAGATGATTTTCTCAATATTTAGATTTTTTTGCACCCTCAGATTCCAGATTTTCTAATAGTTGTATCTCAGCCAAATATTGTTCTATCCTAACAAACCATACATTAATGGAAAGCTGATGTATTCAGCTTTCAGATGATGTATACATCTCAATTTCAAAAAATGGACCCTTATGACTGGTTTTGTGCTCCAGGGTCACAATTCAACTTGTTTTCCCCTTTTGGAGTTTGACAGCTTGACAGAATTCATTTAAATGTTTGTTTTGTGCAGAAATTCGTGGCTAATTTTATATTTATTTACAAACTCACTCAGTCATTCAAGCAGTAGCTTTATAACGTGATTCATGTGTTTCCGAACTGTTTGACAGGAAATGTGCTTTTGTGTTGTTTTCTCCTAGGAGAGCCATCTTTACCCAGTCCCACTAGAGAGTTACTGGACAATTTGACCACTGAGGAGGAGAAACCAGCGGAAAACACTCTGGATAAAGTGTCTAGTAAGTGACTCGTCAATAGAGACACTGATGGATTATTGATCAGGCTTCTGTGTCGATTCTCTCATGTGTTCGGCCTCTCTTGTTCTCACTAAGGGTGCATTTATTTATTAAAAAATACAGTGAAAAACTGTGAAATATTATTATAATTTATAGTGTAATGTATTCCTGTGATGCGCAGCTGTATTTTCAGCATCATTACTCCAGTCTTCAGTGTCACATGATCTTCAGAAATCAGTATAATATGCTGATCTGCTGCTCGAGAAACATTTCTGATTATTATCAATGTTGAAAACAGTTGTGCTGCTGAATTTTTTTGTGGAAACTGATACATTTTATCTTTCAGGATTAGATATTTTTCAGAAATTAGAAATAAAAACAGACAAACATTAAAACAAATACATACTAAATTTAATTGTTGTATTCATTAATTTTCATTAATTAATACATTGTATTCATTTTATCATTGAAAATAACATTCATGTTATTAATTACTATATACTTTAATGAAATGAATGAAAACAGATAGACAGACAGATAGATAGATAGATAGATAGATAGATAGATAGATAGATAGATAGATAGATGGATGGACGGATTGATGGACGGATAGACAGATGGATAGATGGATGGATGGATGGATGGACAGCTAGGCGGATAGACGGATAGACAGATAGATAGATGATAGATGGATGGACGGATGGACGGATAGACGGATGGATAGATGGAAAGATAGATAGATAGATAGATACATAGATGGATGGATGGATGGATGGATGGATGGATAGACGGATAGATAGATAGATAGATAGATAGATAGATAGATAGATAGATAGATA
>NW_015505377.1:607245-657736 GCF_001515645.1 Sinocyclocheilus grahami
AGATAGATAGATAGATAGATAGATAGATAGATAGATAGATAGATAGATAAAGAAAGAATGCTTATGTAAATTTAATAAATATACGAATATATGTAATTTCGTAAATATATTTTTATTTGTGTTGTATTAATTTCATTCAAATTTGTTTTTATAAATGTTATTAATTACTGTAAATGTAAATTTATAACTACTAATTTAAATATAAATACATCAATATGTGTATTTTATTACATTTATTTTATTGTATTTTAGTTATTGCTATTTTTCACGATTCTGTTGTATTTTATAACAATATATTGAAACATCTTCTATCCATTTATGATCCTCCAGATGAGCCGTGTCTGGGTGATAAGTCCATCTTCTGTCAGATGGAGGTTCTGGCGCGCTACTGCTCCATCCCGGGTTATCAGAAGCTCTGCTGCGAGTCCTGTAACAGGAGGATGGCTTTCAGTACGCTTTCTCCAGACGTTCATCCTCCCTTCTCATGGCTTCCGGATTTCACCTTCCCTCCTCTGCCTCAAACGAGTCCTGATCCGACTGTGCCTCCGTCTACAGCGGCTCCGCTCGTCCACACCACTAAAGCAGCTAGCAGGAGACCTCGGCTCACTTCCTCCAGCCCTAAAGCGGACGAGAGCACTCCCTGTCCCTCATCTCTACCTCCAGACGCACTCCAGATCCAGGGCTCGCTCGCCTCGACCCGCCAAACCAGGGACTCGCCGGTCACATGATCACGAACCAATCACGCAGCAGCTGCTGGTTACCTCAGAACGAGCCCACGTCACCGTGTGTGGAAACGGGAGAAACCGTGACCGGTGCTGTTATTGAAATGCAGTGGCTTCCGGCTCAATGCGTGCTGTTTTGTGTCTTCAGGACTACTAGACACGTCTTCAGCGTGTTTGTGGCTGCAGTGCGTCATTATTCGCTCGTGTAGATCGTAGCTGTGTTATTTTGAAGTCTAGCTGCGCGTGTTTGCTTTGTAACTCTGGTGTAGTTTTGCGATCGACCAGTTTCACTTTTAAAATCCCCCAATGACCTGAGAAAAATAACACGTTCAATATAATTGACATAACATTATTTTCCTTAAATCCTTTTGCCGTTTGATGTGATTAATTACAGAAACCTGTGATTAATTTAGTGTCTAATACAGTGCCCCCACAATGCACTTAACGAGCTTTATTGGGATTTGTTAAACTCATTATTTGACTTGCCTTCCAGAAATTCAGACATTTTTACAATAAATTAGATTAAGAATGCAAAACGTTTTTACTATGAATTTTTTTGTTGTTGAAACAATCAGCACATTTTATTTCACAAACGTAAAATAGGAAGGCCATATATTAATTAAAAATAAAAAAATATATATGTGTGTGTGTAATAGATGGAGAAATTTAATCATAATAAAAACTGAAATAATTTGAAGTTGAAGTATTACAATGACTAAAATTTAATTATTAAAATGAAAAAAACCTAAAAATATAAAAGAGTTAATATATATATATATATATAATAGATGAAACTTTAAAAGTTAATTTGAAATATGTTCAAATATATATATATATATATAAAATACTGTAATAGTATGTAAATGATAATACAACAACACTGGCCTGTATTCTATTTTGTTCATAGCCATTAATGTATTTCAGTCATATTTTCATATTCTTTTGCTCATTTTTATGAAGCTGAACTACACCGATCTACTGAAGAGTTACAAAGCTAGTGTACTCGTGGTTCTCGCCGCCTCCTGGTGCTCCTGATGTTCATCAATGTGACGACACGCACCTGTGAAACAACAGCAGCCGGCTCTAACCATCGCCTGCAGTCTGTGTGTGTGAGTCTGTGTTCTTCAGCTCGCATCTGCTGTTAAACTCGGTGCTTTTGTATATACTGTAAATAGCTGCAGGTTTTCAGAAGGTGCGAGAGCGTCAGGTCTGCCGTCTCTCACGTAGTTTCATCTAATTTCTGTTTTGTATAGTACTTGTATATACATGATTGAGAGCTTTAAGTGTTAATATTTATTACATTTTTAAGTTGTAGGATGATGAAATACATGAAAATATACACATTGGAAAAAAAAGTGGAGTTTTTATTTCAGATTATTTGTTTATTTGCACATTCAATACGTCAGGTTTAACCAGTGTAGAATATTTTTACTGGATTAAAAGGTAAGAATATATTTTTTATACATGACATGAAACACACTAATATCTGATATTTCTCTAATTCCCCATCAGCAAACAATATGACTAAAATGAAAGCCATGAGATAAATGAAAAGGTAATTGCTCATTTTATTTATATATAAATATGAATCAATTGCAAGATATAAACTAAATTCTGAGAAAAAAAGTCAGAATTGTGAGTTAAAAAGGTTTTTATTTCTATGGTTTCCATAGAAAATTGGTTATTTACAGGGCATTACGACATTACGATTTGAATGCATTAATAAATCAAATATTAATGAACTCATGATGCAATTTTAAAATAAGAGTATCTAAGTGTGTACTAGTAAGTCTAGGTTTTATTGCACCAGCAGATCTGGACTGGTTTTGATTGATTATGACATCTGGAAGGAAGATAGATTGTAAAAGAATTGAAGTCAAAATGCAGACGGATGTGAAACTAATCAATCTCCATTCATCTCTGCAGAAACGAGTTGTTTCATAGCTGTTCAGTATAGATTTGTTTTGCATTGATTTTTAATGTTTAAAAGTGCATCTGTAATATCAGCCAGCAGCAGAGCTCAGAGACCAACTCATGAATTCAGTTCATCATTTATAACCATAACGCAAATATCAATGAAAATGTTAAACTTTTTCTGTTCAGCCACTGTGAATCTGCACAGTGTGAATGTTGAACATTTTAAACTTTCATGCGATTTGAGTTAGTTGCAAATATTTATTTGAGAAAGTCAAAATGATTACTTAATTTTTAATTATTTAATTTTTATATTTTTAATAAAAAAACTATTCATTCGGCCATTATTCACCCAAAACTGTATGCTGCCGTTTGTCTCGTTTCCATCACTGCAACTCATTTAAACTTTCATTTTTGGTTTAAGTATGTGAAGCACAAAATCAGACACAAAATACAGAATCAGGGTTATCATAGTTAACTAAAACTAAAACTAAAAAAATGTTACTTGAAATAAACTTCTTTCAGCTGTTTGCCAAGGTGGCATTTCTCATTTTCATTTAGATTGACTTGATGTACTAAATTAACTAAAAATGAAATAAAAAAATAAACTAAATAGACATTTAAAAAAAAAATTACAATAAAAAATACTACAAATTTAAAAAATAAAATAAAATGTGAAAAATAAAAAAACATGGTACTAAAATAACGCTGTGAAAAACGTTTTTTTTTTATTGTTGTTTATGTGGTCAAATCAATTTCATGAGCAGTTGTTTATCTTCTTTAATAACTTCCTGTTGTTGTTGTTGTTTTAAGGGAAATTGTGAGGTAAGTCGCAAAAGATACAAAAACAGAACTGCACGATTTAAACTCAGAATTCCAAGAAAAAAAGTCAGATTTCATTTGAGTTTACATCTCAGAATTGTAATTGTGACAAAAACAAAGCATTACTATGAAACAGTTATTATAGTTATCTAAAAGAGACCATTAAAAAAACGTAATTATTTTAAATTATTTATATATATATAAGCTAGTAACATTACATTAAAGGGGTCATATGATGCGATTTCAAGTTTTCCTTTCTCTTTGGAGTGTTACAAGCTCTTGGTGCATAAAGAAGATCTGTAAAGTTGCAAAGACTAAAGTCTCAAATCCAAAGAGATATTCTTTATAAAAGTTAAGAGTCAGCCACGCCTACCTAAAACGCCTCGTTCTAACACGCCCCCACATGTCTACCTCACGATGTGGGAAGATTTGCATAACGCCTCCCAAATGTTCACGCAAAGAAAGAAGGCGTAACTTTTATTCTCGCTGAAGTATTGTTGCCGCCGCCATGTCGTGAAGACGCTGTGTTTCGTTGTGAAAGTGAAACTACTTTGTTTGGTCTTCCAAAAGAGAACACGACTAGAAATCAGTGTTAAGTTGTATTTACAACACTGTTCCAGAACACTTCAACCCAAATATTCAGATGTGTGCAGCACATTTTATGGAGGACTGTCTCCTGATCCTGGGAGAGTAGACTACAATGCCGGCTGTTCTGACTCACAGACTGGAAGTACGTTTTTATATTTAAAGGATTTGCCACTGACTATTCAAACGTGAGTTTTGAGCAGTGTAGAGTAGCGCTTGTTGTTTGTCATTTCTCCGATCACAAATGCAGACATGTTTTATGTTTACGCGGCGCGATACGAAACGCAATGCGTAAAAAGACGGTATAAGTCATTATAATCAGTAATTATGTCCCCACTGGATGCAACGAATGCCTCGTTTATAATGGGTTTTAATGTTTTTTTCTAATCGCTCACAGCCCACCTCGCTTTTTCAGAACGATGAGCTTTGTAAAAATCAACGTGTTTCAGAAAGGCGGGGCATAGAGGAGAAACAATAATGTACAGTATGTGGAAAATAATTTGTTTTTTTAACCTTAAACCACATAAACACATTTCATTACACCAAATACACAAAATAATGTTCTTTTTAGCAACATCATATGACCCCTTTAATAGTTTTAACTAAAATGAAAACAGAAATATAAAATTTAAAAACTTCAAATATAAAAATTTAAAAAATTTACTTAAAATGATATTGAAATAACACTCCAGTGAAAAATATTTTTTATTGCCATTTTATATTGTCAGATCAATTTCATCGTAGTTCTACTCTGAGGTGTATGTTGCATGTCTGTGTTCCTATATCGTCGTCAGTGTTGATGTCTGACTCTCAGCATCTGCTGTTTTCTGAGTTTTGAGCGGCCAGCCGGCGCCGCAGGTGTTTAGTGAAGTCCGCTTGTGCTCGAGGAAGAGCCTTGTTCACTAGTGACTGCGGGAGCCAACCCTGAACACACAAGGACACGTTCAACACACGACTGCAGAAATACATCAGGGAATCTTCTACACTGGAAACATGAGCTGTACAAACTTTTTTCACTCAAAAATCAGTAGTAAAGTTCACAAATAATATCAAAGAGTAACACTGAATTAAACATGAAATTCTGAAGTAGAAAGACTGAAAGTCTAGTAAAATGTTTTATTTTCAACTTTGACAATCATACAGCATGTAACATCTGCTGGTCAGTAATATCTAGTGCTGTCAAACGATTAATCACATCCAAAATACAAGTTTGTGTTTACATAATATATATGTGTGTACTGTGTGTTTATTATGTGTATATTAATGCACACACATCCATCCATATATTTAAGAAAATATGTTACATTTATATATAATATAAATTATATATAAATACACATGCAATTTTTTTTAAATATATACATGCATATGTGTGCATTTTTTTTATGCATAATAAACACACAGTACACACACATATATTATTTAAACACAAACTTGTATTTTAGATGTGATTAATTGTTTGACAGCACTAGTAAAATCATAAATCATAACACATGTGCATGTTTTGTACCTTGACGTCCATGTTGAGCAGCCAGATGAAGCGACTGCGGTCGGGACGGTCCTGAAGCGGCTGCAGGATGATGCAGGTGGGTCCATCTTCAGCTCTGAACACAACAAACACCAAACACACACTTACAGAATGTCTTTACCATCAGAAAACACTTTCAGATTATGTCTGGTTTAGTAACTTCTAATCAAAATGTATATGAAATAATTCACAGGACAAACCCTTATTGATTAAGCGTAAATGTTTTTTTGTTTTGCAGTTTTGTTTGTAACCTTGTCTTTGTTTTATTTCTGTTAATGGTTATTTATTGTGTACAGCACATTGGTCAACGGTGGTTGTGTTTTATGGAAGGATATTCTGGACTATTTTCAAAAGGAATTGCAAATTGTATTTTCAAATTGTGTGTAACCTATTGTGCGTTATGAAAGAAAGAAACACACGATGCAGGTCCCCATCAACCTATGTATTAATGTGAAAGGAAGGTGCAACCAAACCATAGAAAGTACAATGTGTTTTCCCCAGCATATACACATGAGTGCAGGAGCAGAGGAAACCCAGAATCAGAGTCTTAAAGGGACAGACACCCAGACCATTACAAGTGTTTAGTTGTGCTTTATAAATAAATTGAAATTTAAAGTTTTTATGAAAACAAAAATGGATGGTGATTTATACTGTTGTGCTACAAAAACATGAAAAAAGCGCAATAACAGTCGCGCATACGGCTCGCGCGCTAGTATGCAAAGTCTTCTGAATTCATAAAACAGCTTTGTGCGACAAACAGCCAAATATTAATCGGTTAAATTTATTTTTTTTTAATTCTCAAATCTCAAAGAAATGGCGTTTGCGATCGGTTTGGAGGAAAACAAGCTCATGCATTATTTTGCCAAACACATTATTTTGCTTTTCACAGAAGAAAGTTAAGTCACGTGTGATTGGACCAACATGAGGGTGAATAAATGAGCTATTTTAAAAAGCAAGATTTAGAATCGTTCATAAAGGTTGGCTAAATGAATGGCGACACACTTTAAAGGGGGTCATATGATGCGATTTCAAGTTTTCCTTTCTCTTTGGAGTGTTACAAGCTGATTGTGCATAGATAAGATCCCTGAAGTAGCAAAGACTAAAGTCTCAAAACCAAAGAGATATTCTTTATCAAAGTTAAGACTCTGCCTTTTGTAAAATGTCTTTACAAAACAAGAATGACACTCTCTACTGTTTATAATTAATATGTTACATTGTTGGCATTAGAGTACAAAATTATTCCTAAGTTTTCCTCTTTTGTAAAGATGGTAATGAAAGGAAAAGACTAACACTTGTGAAGATGTTCAGCTACATGCAACTGCTTTGATAGTAGCCTATTTGATTTTTTACGTTCAGAATATTTTTCTATATATTACTGTAGAAATAAAGTCTTATTTTTGCACTGTGATAGGTTTTGAACTTTAACAGTTTTGAAAACAGTATGCAAACTGGCTTGTATAGTACATAAAGTTTTGGTGTTTGCGTCAGAGTGATAAAAGAATTCACGTAATTTGACAGATGTGCCGAAGCAATGATAAATGAGTCACAGTTTAGCCCATGCACATAGACTGATGTTGTGCTCGCCGTGTGAAGAGTTTTGGAAAAAGTGACCTAAGTATTGAGAAATGTGTCCTATAGCGATCATAAAAAACTGTAAATAAATGCACATGCAGTTATAAATTCAAGTTAATGGATTTAATAAAACCTTTTTAGTTGGCAAAATTATTTTGATGAGTTCTGGTGACATAATGTGTTCATTGTGCATTATGTGTTAAGTTAAAAAAAATTAAGTTGTAGTAACTTGATAAAATAGTCTTGTTAACAGTAGATTTCTAGTTCCCAGCATGCTTTGCATAGAACTGAACAAGGAGAAAACTGTTAAAAATAAGTGTTATTTTATGTGTTTTATGGTGAAGGGAGAGATCATGTTTAATGCTGTTATATGTCCGAGTTTCTCTTATGTTGACATTTTCGTGCTGAAGCTAGATGAAGGTAAACATTGTAATGACTCTGTGAGTAATGCCAGTGATTAGTAATATCTTACTTCTTCATTCAATTCACATGCTAAAGAAGTTACAGTTAGCATGTGTTAAGCTAGCTGTTGATTTTAACTGAAAAAATTGTAATGTAGTGAAAAAAAGTCATACGAAGTAAGTATGTCTTACTTTGATGCGTCTGATGCTGGGGTTCCATTCGTGCATCTCCTCCACTCTGAAGAACAAGATGTTGTGAAGTTCCTCTGGAGACGAGTTCAGTTCGGCCTCTAATCGGAAAACCTTCCTGTTGCCAGTGAGAACTTTGCTATAGATCACATCTCCATTCTTCTGAAGGAAAAAGACGTTCATTATTTTCTGTGAGAACACATTCTGGTGATCTGCACACCAAGAGAACATTTTACATTCACAGACGAATACCTCGGCCGTCTCCAGTTTCCATCCGTCCTCGGACTCCACGATCTTCAGAGCTTCATTCAGCGCTGCTTCTCCTTGTTTCAGATAAAACACGTCCTCATCGGCCAATGCAGCCGTCCTCTGCTCCACCGCCTCTGTCTCTGAAGACATTCATATAAAGGTTATAGGGTTTTGAAAAATCTAAATAATAATATATCAAATGAAGTATAAATATTTCAGATTCTGCAGTGTTTCTATGTGAATGATCAAATGTAAGTAAATGAGTGTTATTAATCATGTGACAGTCAGATCATTAAATCTGAAGATGCTTTTTGGATCATTTTCAGTGTTTATTTTTCTTACTTTCTTGTATTTGAAAGAACTTAATCTTTTATTCATAAAGGACACATTCAATTAATCAAAAGTGTCAGTTAAGACATTTATAATGTTCCAAAAAACTTCTATTTAAAATAAATGCTGATCTTTTGAACTTTCCATTCATCTGTGAATCCTGAAAAATAAAATGCATCACGGTTTCCACAAAAATACTGAGCAGCACAACTGTTTTCAACATTGATAATAATCAGAAATGTTTCTTGAGCAGCAAATCAGCATATTATACTGATTTCTGAAGATCATGTGACACTGAAGACTGGAGTAATGATGCTGAAAATACAGCTGCGCATCACTGAAATAAATTATATTTCAACAGATATTCACATAGAAAACAGATATTTTAAATTATAATAATATTTCACAATTTTTACTGTATAGAATTTATTTTTGATCAAATAAATGCAGCCTCGGTGAGCAGGAGAGACTTTTTATGCTCACCATTTTTAAAAATCTTACTGACTTCAAACTTTTGAACTGAACTGCAGCTCTGCTGGAGTATTGGATGGAAAGTGAAGTTAAATATGAATGCACAGACTCACTTTCAGTCCATCTCAAAGGGCTCCATGCTGGAAGGACTATTTGTCCTCGGCTCTGCAAGTGTGCGATCTCCTGGATGAACGCCACCAGAGCTGCTCGCTGCAGACCTGCAGGATGGAAGAGACACCATAAATAAAACACAATACAAACACAAGCTCGTGCATCGAGCTGAAGCTACAGTCAGGCACCTGCCATGCTCCGTAGATGTGGGTATGTGATTCCACAGCAGAGCTTCAGGACGGCCCGCAGCATGTTGGCTCCCGCTGAGATGGCGAGGAGGAGGAGGCTGCGGGACAGTTTTATAGAGCCGCTGAAGGACAGAGGCGAAGATAACGGCTCCATTTACAAGATAGGATTCAGTTTGGCTTTGCCTCCAAGGCCATATTCAAGAGGAACAAGAACGTATTCTTCGAAAGACATGATTAAAGATGAGAGGAAAAGTTCAGAGAAAAATCACATTTCTGTCAGATAACAGCTTGTGGGTTAAGATAACATTTATTTATTATTAAAAACATTTTATTTATTTGTTTGGTTTTTTGTTTACACTTTACAATAAGGTCTCATTTGTTATCTGTTAGTCTTTTAAATTCATATAATATATTACACTTATTTAATATTCATATAATACCATATAGCTGTAAATACATTTTCTTTATTTATTTGTTTATTATTATTATTATTAAATAATTGTGTTTATTTGTTTGTTTACATTTTATTAACAAAGGTTAAAAATGCCATGGAAATATATTGCTCATTGCAAGTTCATTGTATTTAATGCATTAACTAATGATAACAAATGAGACTTTGTTGTAAAGTGCTGCGGTTTGTTTTCATTTTTGAGTGAATTATTCCTTTATTTAATACCAGCACAAGAAAAAAACTTTTCCACATGCATGCATACAAATGAGTTTTTTCCAAGGTGTTTAAAGCTTTAAAGTCCCACTGATTCTGAGTAGAGAAATCAGCAGAATGACCCTAACACTGACCTTAACCTCCACTAAACCCTGAAAGAAACCTTCACCTCCTTCAGTAGCCACACCTCCGAACAGAGGACAGAAGATGTGCTGAAACACACTAATGCCATCACAATCACAAACCCACCTCAGATTAAACATGCATTACAGCTTCAGGACGGCCCGCAGCATGTTGGCTCCCGCTGAGATGGCGAGGAGGAGGAGGCTGCGGGACAGTTTTATAGAGCCGCTGAAGGACAGAGGCGAAGATAACGGCTCCATTTACAAGATAGGATTCAGTTTGGCTTTGCCTCCAAGGCCATATTCAAGAGGAACAAGAACGTATTCTTCGAAAGACATGATTAAAGATGAGAGGAAAAGTTCAGAGAAAAATCACATTTCTGTCAGATAACAGCTTGTGGGTTAAGATAACATTTATTTATTATTAAAAACATTTTATTTATTTGTTTGGTTTTTTGTTTACACTTTACAATAAGGTCTCATTTGTTATCTGTTAGTCTTTTAAATTCATATAATATATTACACTTATTTAATATTCATATAATACCATATAGCTGTAAATACATTTTCTTTATTTCATTCAAGAGGAACAAGAACGTATTCTTCGAAAGACATGATTAAAGATGAGAGGAAAAGTTCAGAAAAAAAATCACATTTCTGTCAGATAACAGCTTGTGGGTTAAGATAACATTTATTTATTATTAAAAACATTTTATTTATTTGTTTGGTTTTTTGTTTACACTTTACAATAAGGTCTCATTTGTTATCTGTTAGTCTTTTAAATTCATATAATATATTACACTTATTTAATATTCATATAATACCATATAGCTGTAAATACATTTTCTTTATTTATTTGTTTATTATTATTATTATTAAATAATTGTGTTTATTTGTTTGTTTACATTTTATTAACAAAGGTTAAAAATGCCATGGAAATATATTGCTCATTGCAAGTTCATTGTATTTAATGCATTAACTAATGATAACAAATGAGACTTTGTTGTAAAGTGCTGCGGTTTGTTTTCATTTTTGAGTGAATTATTCCTTTATTTAATACCAGCACAAGAAAAAAAACTTTTCCACATGCATGCATACAAATGAGTTTTTTCCAAGGTGTTTAAAGCTTTAAAGTCCCACTGATTCTGAGTAGAGAAATCAGCAGAATGACCCTAACACTGACCTTAACCTCCACTAAACCCTGAGAGAAACCTTCACCTCCTTCAGTAGCCACACCTCCGAACAGAGGACAGAAGATGTGCTGAAACACACTAATGCCATCACAATCACAAACCCACCTCAGATTAAACATGCATTACAGCTCTCACATGATTTCATTGAGATTTCAGTGATAAACACGCTCTCAGTCATCATGCATGAGAGCAAGATGAGCTTTTTAGAAAGATTTGTTCATCCTGGGAGCCAAAATAAAGTCATTTGTCTTTGTTAATTTCATGTCTGAAATGATCAACTATGGAGAATTAATTCAATCTAGAAAAATCCATCATGCACACAAGGTCTATCATAACAGAGGAATGAGAATTTCTGGATGACTAAATATTTGTATTTACGTTATATTTTCCTGATGCCAGTCACAAGGGTCTCAGCAGCCCTGAGTAAAATATTTGTATTTTTAAAGTTTGACTTTCCAGTATCAGATGAGAACAAAACGTGAAATGAATTTAACAGAATAATGACATTCACAATATTAAAGGAATAGTTCATCCAAAACTGAAAGATTTGGAGAAATGTAGCATTGCATCAGTGTCTCAGCAATGGATGCTCTGCAGTGAATGGGTGCCGTCAGAATGAGAGTCCAAACAGCTGATAAAAACATCACAAGTAATCCACAGCACTCCAGACCATCAGTTAACATCTGGAGAAGCTGAAACAAATCCTTCCAGTGTTGCTTCCAGTGGATTACTTGTGGATTATTGTGATGTTTTTATCAGCTGTTTGGACTCTCATTCTGACGGCACCCATTCACTGCAGAGCATCCATTGCTGAGACACTGATGCAATGCTACATTTCTCCAAACCTGATGACGTGGTGCTGTTGGATGATGTTAATCAATAGTCAAAAAGCTATTCAGGTATTGATTTAGCAAACACACACAAGTCGCTTCAGTCAATTCCTGTTGGGTAAAATCATTACAGAAGTAAAATGTTTCTTGTTGAAGGGTTTGCTCTGGTTCTGTTGTCTTGCTGTATATGGTTTGTTTGATGACTGAATTAAATGGTATGCAAAATAATTATGCTTCAACTGCAAACTAAATGTGCTGTTTTTCTTCTGTTTGTTTAAAGTTGAACTGCCAGCCTGTATGACGTGGCAGGTGATTTCGGGTCAGAGTTGTTGAGTCATTCAGGCTTTGAAGCTCTGGAGAACTTTATCTGTCTGAGGCGATGAATTCAACAGCGCATGAAAACCTCCTCGTGACGTCTATCGTGGGTTTTGCACTGTCAAAAAAGCAATTACATTTTATCCAGCATACGGGCCTTTTGAGTCACAAATACTAAGAAATGTGACGTAAAAGCACTGGTTAGAGCAGCAGAATTCCCCAAACAAGCACTTCAGTGCTGAGCAATGCTGTGGAGGTGTAGGGCTTGTGAACGCCCAGCATGCGTTGCAGAATGAATTTTGCACTTACCGTTACTGAATTGTTTTACTGTTTACTTTATGCACTAAAAATATTTGGACCTCAATTTAAGATTTATGTATTTGAATTGCATATAATATTTCCATGCATTTGGATTACACAGTTTTAACATAAACTAATAAACTTAATGTGAAGCATTAGTGACAGTCACACATGAATGAAACAGCTCAGATTTCTGTAATAGTACTAATAAACTCAATGTGCTTTACATACACAAAAGCTATTTATCTCATGCATTTTAACTAATTGAATATTGGTTTCACAGCTAGCCATATTTTAATCAAGTGTATACTTTGTATACTTATAATACAGTCAACACATTAAATTGATCAAAAGTGACAGTAAAGACTCTCTCTCACATTCTCTCCGAAGTAAAGTACATCAAATCGAAGCGCTGCATTAAAACCTCTTGCATTTGACTCACTGACCTCAGAACAGGTCGGGCTGAAGGTCCAGCGGCCATCATATTAGCAGTGACCTGTAAAATCTCTATTTAAAAGAACTCCCGCTGCAGGAATTCTCCGAGATAAAAGGTCTTTTGTGTCCAAACGTTGGTCCATGATTTCTGCATCAGTGCAGTGAAGCAGCAGAGACGATGATGGAGTCCAGAAACCTGCAGACGACAAGAGTCTCATCAAACATCATCTTCATCAGACACCTGTCGAGACTCGGTGACTTCTTACATGAAAACATGAGGTCATGAGCAGCATAAAGGTCACACATGAATCACTCGCTCACTAATGAGTGCGTTTACGAGTGTGAGCACAATCCAATAACAATAATGCAGCACTGTTGAACTTCTTGACCTTCCAGTGAGAGTTAATTACAGTTATAGTTTGCAAATGAGGCTCAGGGTCTGTTTACGTTTTAATAGTTTGCTTAAACAGTCGAATAATGAATGAATGAACAGTTTATTCATTCATTCATTATTTATTTATTTCTGTAAAGTAACTGACAGTATATTTCAATGTGTGTTTACTGTATATTCAGTTGTTTGCTCTTTGAACTTTTCTCTTGTAGTGCTTTTCATTTACTGTAAGATCTCTTTACAGTAGTGTAATGACAGTAAACGTTTCTTACAGTTTAATGCTGAATTTTACCCCTCTATTTATGTCGAATACTGTAACAGACATTGACTAGCAAAAGGATTCCAATTTTCCAAAAGGAGGTTTTTGTAACAGTGTTTTCTGGTGATCTCACTAGTGTTCTCTAGGCAGTGAAGTAGTCTGTGTATTTGGCAGGTTTGTGTGTCATCTGAGGCCAACGTTTGAGTCTGACAAAAGAGAACATGTTTTTAACTAAACTATTTGATTTTGACCTGGAAGTCTGAAGTTTGCACAAGTTGGTGTGTAGTTTTGAGATTGTGTGAGCAAATGGTGAATCGTTTCATGAATTGTGTGTTAGCAATCGAGAAAAACTGTAACCATTGTGAAAACATTTGAGAGTTTTGTACACATGGTTTTGAGAAAATTAATTGCATGATTTGTAATTTGTATGAAATTAATGAAAACGTACAGTCTGTTTAGGACAATTACAAAGTGTTCAGAACTTCACTGTGTTAACTGTTTTGAGAACAGTGACCTGAGCTTGGAGAAATGTGTTAAATCGATTGAGAAAAACTGTAATTACAAACTCTATGTAAAGTTGCATCACATACTGTATGATGACAGATTAATAAATCAATCGGTGCTGAAATGCATCATTCCAAACATGAATGTCCACAGTTGTTAGCATCATAAATTTTATGTTCATTTCTTTAAAATGTAATGCTTATTCTAACACTCTACTTTGTGTTGTGTATTTTGTGTGTTTCTAATAACGGCTGAAGGAGTGAATGCACTTAAATATTCCAAAACATTTTACTGTAATACATTATTAAAAATACATTTAAACATTTTTGCAATGATGTTTTACAAATAAAAGTCATGCCATATATATATAGATAGATAGATAGATAGATAGATAGATAGATAGATAGATAGATAGATAGATAGATAGATAGATAGATAGATAGTCAGATAGATAGATAGATAGATAGATAGATAGATAGATAGATAGATAGATAGATAGATAGATAGATAGTCAGATAGTCAGATGATAGATAGATAGTCAGATAGATAGATAGATAGATAGATAGATAGATAGATAGATAGATAGATAGATAGATAGTCAGATGATAGATTGATAGATAGATAGTCAGATAGATAGATAGATAGATAGATAGATAGATAGATAGATAGATAGATAGATAGATAGATAGATAGATAGATAGATAGATAGATAGATGTATTTATTAATTTAGTAAGTTACTAATGTGGAACATTATATTGAGTTGGTCAGTTAACCATATTCATAATATAAAATGCCAGATTTTGTGAAAGGAAAGGTAAAATAGAGGGAAAAGGAAGTGAAGGATACTTAAAATAAATAAAGTTATAAGTGCCTTCATATTTTTTTCATGTTACAGTAAAGTGAACGAGACTGCATTTTGCATTAATAATGAGAACTATATTGTAAAATGTTAATAATAGTCCTGAAAAGAAATGTCACAATGCTTAAAAAACTTAAGGATCTTTAATTTGTTTATGCATAATATTATTAGATTTTTTTTTTTATATAATGTGAGATGTGTGAGATGGTTTATTGTTTATATACACACACATATATAATTTTTTTAAATAATTTATTTACAAATTAAAAGTTTTATTATATTTATAGTATAGCTATATTTATAGTCATCTATTATGTCTGATTTTTCCTCATTCCATCAGCTTAAATACATGTGAATAAGATGTTCATCAGAATGTAAACATGAAATCAATACACGTAATCCTCACACATTACACAATACACAACATCACATAATGTGTTAACCAGCAGATAGACAGTGCTCATTGTTAGTTACAGTCATGCAGCTTTTCTGAAATCTTGCCTGTAGCTAATACAATAACTTCATGCTTGTTAGCTGCTCAAGCTGAATGCAGTCACAGTGAGGTTTGTCAGATAATGAGTGCTGTAACAGATGTGTTTGGAGCTCGGCCAGTGTTTGAGCATGTGGTCAGCAGGTGAAGTTCAGTATCCGCGTCATTCATCCTCACACAAGGACACCTGCTCGCTGATAACAGAGAGATGCACTTCATCACGCGGCACACAGGTGGCCTGAGCGACTGACTGACAACGGACTTTTAGTGTGCATTGGTATTAGAGGTCACGTCACATGACCTGCACTCATTAGTCGAACACAACCTGCATCCACGCAACAGAAGCAGGTTCTTTATGCATGAACATTTCTGTGCAAAAATGATTTATAGAAGCATCTGTTTAACATTAAATGGAATCCGATCATGCTTGATCTTCAGAGATAAAAGAACAAAAAATAAAAAATAAATAAAATGCAAGCATGCTGTAGTTTAAAAAGAGCTTTTATTCACTGTAATTCACAAAATAAGTAATAATTACACATGGAAGCCCGTTTCCACCATTCAATAAAAAAATTTTTTTTAAAAGGTAATGTAACTTTTCATCTCACAGTTGTGAATTTATTTCTTAGAAGTGCAAGTTTATATCATGCAATTCTAAAAAACAAATGTGAGAAAAAAAGTCAGAATTGTGAGATAAAAAGTCACAATTACTTATATTTTGTATTTATTGTTGGAAACAGGCTTCCATAAATAATTAATTGCTACTCTATAATTTTGAAACAAGCCTGAACATTATTATTTTTTAAGTTATCGCAACAAAAAAATAATTTTAATTAGTGAAAAGTAATTGCAGCAACTTTTTTACGCTGCAATATATATGTATATATATATATATATATACACATTTTGAATACAGGAATACACAAAAAATATTTTGCAATGATGTTTTAAAAATATTAAGTAATTAAATTTACATTTTTACTGCTTTGATTACTATGACAAGGCATGTGTTGTTCCTTATTAGTGACGTGCTAAATAAAACACGCGCAAGCACGTGTGTGTGTGTGTGTGTGTGTGTGTGTGTGTATTTCTGTCATGACAACTCTCGGAGGGATTGGCATAGTAATGTACATGACAATGTTATTGTATTTGGTCTTGATGGAATAGATCTGCTACACTGCTGCAGACCAAGTACTGAGAGTTGCTACTGACAATACATCCACAACATGCTGCTGTGAGCATGTAAGAAATACTGCTGCTGCACATATAACATACATGAAATAACCCCCATATAGCATACATGAATCACCTTGTAGCAGATCTATACAGGATTTCTGTCATGACAACTCTCGGAGGGATTGGCATAGTAATGTACATGACAATGTTATTGTATTTGGTCTTGATGGAATAGATCTGCTACACTGCTGCAGACCAAGTACTGAGAGTTGCTACTGACAATACATCCACAACATGCTGCTGTGAGCATGTAAGAAATACTGCTGCTGCACATATAACATACATGAAATAACCCCCATATAGCATACATGAATCACCTTGTAGCAGATCTATACAGGTGGAGCTGGGGAGGTGGAGGGTTTCTGAAGCAAGCTGCAACTGCTACGGCAAGCACTAGCCATATATTTGAATGTTGAGCAGCGAGCTCATTGGCTACCGATACAGGAGAGAACCAATCAGCTGTGCCATGTGATAATGAACTCATTAGGCCAGATTGAGTTAGACCTATCAGCCTGCGCCATCTAGAGTTTCATGCCAGAACTCTGTATATATATATATTGAAAAAAAGGATCCAAAAGGGTGTTTTCACAGCGATGTCTGTTTTGGTTTCAGTGAACCTTTTTTTTAAAGAACCTTTCAATGTTCTTAAGAACCAACAGTTCTTAAAAGGACAATTTTTTCTTAGTGTGAAGAACATTTTAATCTAAAGAACCTTTTTCCACTGTAAAGAACCTTTTGTGGAATTAAAAGAATCCATGGATGGTAAAGGTTCTTTGTGGATCCATATAGATATATATATATGTGTGTGTGTGTGTGTGTATATATACATGTATATATAGAACTTAATACAAAATTAGAATTGAATTAGGGTAAATAATGTAAATAATATCCCTTGACTGGTATTGTGAGATTCACCCATGAATAACTTTAGAAATCAGGTAGTATTTATCATTCTTGGAAAGAAAGTCAATTATACATCAAGTTCTTCACATTCACATATTAATGTCACATCTTTGATCAAACTGATGCATCCAGTCCCTGAGATCTTGTAGTGAAACAGAAGCTTTTCAATATAACATGTACTCATACATTATTGCAAAATGCAAAACATCTCCTGTTGCGTCCAGAAGAGATTTGTGCATGAGGCTGGGTTTAGTGTACACTTCAGAGGGCGAAATTCAAAACACAAACATCATCATTACACCTCATTTGTCCCGGATCATTAAATGCACTGTTTTGGGTCTGAAACAAGTTTCCTTTGAGGTACAAACACAGTCTGTGAGAAGTCAAAAGATAAAATATGACTACTATTCATGTCTTCTGAAGCCTTTGTGTGAGAAACACAGCCATTTGAGCTTTATATTGATGGCCAGAGTGTGAATCTGTCTGAAACACAGGAGTGAGTGTAAAAGACTTCAGTGCACTGACAGAAAGAGCTGCTTTTAGACATTCATGCACTAATGCGCTAGAGTTTAGAAACTGACAATTCAATTAAAGAAAGAATAAAGTATGCCATTGATGCTCCGCTAGGCAGACTTTCATTATTCACTCCCCTAAAATCACAGAAAAATGTCACCTCATTACAGAGGGATATATGATGATTATACAGTCTGAATAATGAGGAACGAATAGAAATGAAAGAGTGAAGATGACAACCCTCCATTACAGCCGTTCTCATTCCAAAATGTCAGTAGTGAGATTGTGATTTCAGTGGTGGATAATTTGCTCTAAAAGAAAATCAGTTTTCTTATTTTGGCAACGGATGCAACACATGATCACGCCTGAGCCCGTCGCCATGGTTACACATATGCAGAATCAGAATCAGATCAACAGCAGCTGCTCAAATAAAACTATAGCGCAGCTGTTTGTACTGAACGCCGATGAGATTAAATGTTTGTATCTCAAATGCGAAAACCCTTGCAATCTCACACGAGTTTCAGAAGAGCATCAATATTGTCTCGAACATATTTGCCAATGTCTGCAAACAAGCATCAGAGATTTTAACATGGAGTCAGACACTGCAAGAGCAAACTGTTTGGACTGTGATATGCACAAAGAAAGTTATGTTGTTATAGCAGGGTACAGTCATTTTCCCCTGAAAACACTAGTTAAAACTAAAACTTACTGACTTTGCTCACACATAATATAACACTCCCTAAAAATGGATAATTATAGTACTTTTTGGGGGAGATTTTCCCCACCCTTTTACACTTGTTG
Source organism: Sinocyclocheilus grahami (assembly GCF_001515645.1). Taxonomy (NCBI): domain Eukaryota; kingdom Metazoa; phylum Chordata; class Actinopteri; order Cypriniformes; family Cyprinidae; genus Sinocyclocheilus; species Sinocyclocheilus grahami. The sequence continues at coordinate 626,144 of NW_015505377.1, forward strand.
TTCCTTAGTTAAAAATGATCAGCCTTTTAAAAATAAAATTATGAATTTCTCGTCACGCAGGCCTCATTGATCTGAGCTCATGTTCTTCAGGTTTTGAGTGACGATTGCCAAAATGATGAACAAATAATGATTTTTTTCCCACTCATAAGCTCAGATCAATGAGGCCTACGATGCTAATTAAAAGAAAACAAGCTGCCAAAAAGATTGAATCCAATATTTGGCAATAAAATAGCATAATGAGAGACTTACAAGCAATTTTTTAAAAAAGCCAGGTAAGGGTTAATCAAAAAATAATAACAAAATAATGAAATAAAATGTTAATTATTTACACGATTAATCGATTTGACAGCCCTAATATATATATATATATATACACACACACACACACACACACACATATATATATATATATATATGTGTGTGTGTGTGTGTGTGTGTGTGTATATATATATATATATATTAGGGCTGTCAAATCGATTAATCGTGTAAATAATTAACATTTTATTTCATTATTTTGTTATTATTTTTTGATTAACCCTTACCTGGCTTTTTTAAAAAATTGCTTGTAAGTCTCTCATTATGCTATTTTATTGCCAAATATTGGATTCAATCTTTTTGGCAGCTTGTTTTCTTTTAATTAGCATCGTAGGCCTCATTGATCTGAGCTTATGAGTGGGAAAAAAATCATTATTTGTTCATCATTTTGGCAATCGTCACTCAAAACCTGAAGAACATGAGCTCAGATCAATGAGGCCTGCGTGACGAGAAATTCATAATTTTATTTTTAAAAGGCTGATCATTTTTAACTAAGGAACAACAAGTGTAAAAGGGTGGGGAAAATCTCCCCCAAAAAGTACTATAATTATCCATTTTTAGGGAGTGTTATATTATGTGTGAGCAAAGTCAGTAAGTTTTAGTTTTAACTAGTGTTTTCAGGGGAAAATGACTGTACCCTGCTATAACAACATAACTTTCTTTGTGCATATCACAGTCCAAACAGTTTGCTCTTGCAGTGTCTGACTCCATGTTAAAATCTCTGATGCTTGTTTGCAGACATTGGCAAATATGTTCGAGACAATATTGATGCTCTTCTGAAACTCGTGTGAGATTGCAAGGGTTTTCGCATTTGAGATACAAACATTTAATCTCATCGGCGTTCAGCCATAATGAGAGACTTATAAGCAATTTTTAAAAAGCCAGGTAAGGCTTAATCAAAAAATAATAACAAAATAATGAAATAAAATGTTAATTATTTACACGATTAATCGATTTGACAGCCCTAATATATATATATATATATACACACACACACACACACACACATATATATATATATATATATGTGTGTGTCTGTGTGTATAATTTAGGTCGCTATTCACTGAAAATCATAGTGAATCAAGTCGTATGACTTTGAAAAAGTAGTTTTACATTTCAGCTTTAAGGTGCTTTATTGGCATTGCAAATATTTTTACATTTGTGTTGCCAAAGCAATTGCAGCATTGCTGCGTACAATTAAAACTACTGAAAATAGCATAAAGCATCATAACATTCATGAGTAAATGATGACTGAATTGGCCTTTTTGCCTAACTTGTTCCTTCAATTGAATGTTCTGGATTCAAAACAACATGATTATCAATTGAAAGTATTTTAAATTTATACCATATACCAACTGTGATTACAATAATGCACAGTAATTAAAGCCTAAGATCTTCCAGAAGAAATGTGCAGAAATGTGTGTCAAAGCGCTTACAGTATATTCCATGCAAATTTTGTTATTTGAGCTCTAAACTGTCTAAATTGTTTAATTTGCTGCCTGACTTGTGGCATTTCACAAGAGACGTGACTCCCACAAAAAATAAATACACTTAAGAAAAATACCTGTTTGTATGCTTTATTAACAAGAAATTAAAATGTAACATTGCATTGCACTATATGATTACGATAACACAACTGCTAAACGAGCTAATTACTTCAGTAGCAAGAGAGCAGCGGCATCATGTGTTTTCTGGGTACAGCGTGAGAACTTCTGCCTCTCCGATCCGCTCTAGAACAGAAAGAGACACTCAGAGACAAACAACACAACATCCAGAGAGCATTCTGAGAATATTATAAGAAGATGCTGAGAACATTCTGAGAGCATTCTGAGAATATTATAAGAAGATCCTGAGAACATTCTGAGAGCATTCTGAGAATGTGACATCAGTCAGTCATTTGAGTTTGAAGAAACCCAGAGCATCAGTCTGAGCTGATATGTACAGACATAGTCATTTAGTTGTAATACATTACTATAGAAACCACAAACAGAAGCGCTCGAGTGCTTGTTTACTAGAATCTGACGTCTGTGCAGTGGACGGCGCTCACTTGATTCCAGCTTCATTGGCAGACATTTTCAGAATATCTTATTTATCGTGATATCAGAGTATAAAGATGCATCTCTTTATTTTTTAACATCAAACAAGTTCTCTCTACAAGGTGAAATGCATTTCACTTCGAATTTGGATTTGACTTCAAAAGAATTAAATAAAAAATACAAATAATCATAAGATTTAACAACACAAGATCAGTCATTAATATGTTTTCTCCAGAAGAAGATCACTAGCACATACACATAGAAAAAAAGGTACAAAAGCTGTATTGGGCCAGTACCCTTTCAAAAGGTACTAATATGAACCATTTAAGTACTAATATTTACACCTTAGATACTAATATGTACCTTTAATAAGTACGCTTTAGGGTTAAATAAGGTACAAAAATGTACTTTTTGAAAAGGCATTTGTACCTTTTTTTCTGAGTGTAGATGTAAACCTCAAAGATACAAATATAAACTATGAGCCACAATTCACAAAATTTGATCTAATGATATCTAATCATATCTTTAACTTGATTTTTCATTAGTTGTTAAAGTTTATATGGTGATAACAAGAGATCTGTTCCTAAATGTAGGTGATGTTGTTAAAATGGGCCAGTTCAGTTAAAATGCACTGTTTGCCTTCTTTTTTTGAATGTTTATCAGAATATTCTAGAGCAGCATTGCATGTATCCTTCAAAAAGACAGTAGCATAATGCATTGCACTGAATGTGTGAGAAAAAACTATTCAAGATGACTTGATAGCAATGTCAATTATAAATATAATTCATTCAATATTGAAAAAGCTCTAGTTCAGTCCAGTTATATATGACATTTACCCATTGTTCTCTACTGTTTTTGTACTTATTAGAATATCAGATTGTTAATAATATGTTAACACCAAAATATTGGACTCAAATCTTGGTTGCTGTTCACTCCAAATCAGACATTTTGGAGGCGCTGTCTACTTTTCTTAAAGGAACAGTTCACCCAAAAATAGAAATTTGCGGAAAATGTGCACACCCTCAGGCCATCGAAGATTAGGATGAGTTCGTTTCTTCATCAGGTTTGGAGAAATGTAACATTGCATCAGTGTGCTCTGCAGTGAATGGGTGCCGTCAGAATGAGAGTCCAAACAGCTGATAAAAACATCACAATAATCCACAGCACTCCAGACCATCAGTTAACATCTGGAGAAGACAAAAGCTGAAACTAATCCAGCATTAAGATGTTTTTAACTAAAATACAAGTCCATAATTCATAATAACGCTTCTTTCAGTAAAAAAGTGCATCTGGATTAATTTTCAAATTTTAGATGTAATTTTGAACTATTCCTTAAAGGCTGGAATACAAGAGATTTTAAAACACTAGGCATCACACACTTGCCCACTTTGTAAAGCAGTTACAGAGGAGCAAACACTACCAACAACAAACAAACACAGAAACATGTGCAACCATGTGTTCTAAGATTGTCTCAAAACATCAAACACGTCTGATCTTCTCTGACTGGATGGAATCATAGTCTGACACTGAAAACCACAGTCTGTGTCCAATATACACTAGTGTCGACTCCTCAAGAAAAATGTGGGCAAAATCCTTCAAAATCAACTAACACTAGAAAATAACCATTAAAAGAACCAGTTTTTAATGTAAAGAACAGTTGAATAATCTAAAGAACGTTTTGTGCAATGGAAAGGTTACATGAATATTAAAGCTTAAGCAACCTTTATTTTTAAGAGTGTAGCTTTCTATGTGAACAGTGTATCTCAATCTCAGTCCTGAAGAGTCACTTTCCTACAGCTTTAGTTCTAGTTCCACTTAAATCCACTAATCAGAGTCTGGGAGTTCACTTGAAAATCCTAGCCAGGTGCTGAAGCACATTTGAAACGAAATGGAAACAGGACCAGGAACGAGGAAGCCTGATGCAGACGGAGACTCACTAGAGTTTGAAACGGAGCCAAATTGTGTTTTAATCAAAGCTGAGAGCAACATTACTCTTCTCTGCCAAAAGCAGCCCCCGTGGAGTCATGAACTCAATCCTCTCAGAATGACAACGGCGTATTAATAATGCTCCGATTCACAAAACATCTGACACAAGTACAGAAGCCTCACCTGGTTTGTCCTGTAATGTCTCTTCGGGATGTGAACTGTGCAAAAGAAAGATAAAATGTCTTGAAACATTCATATTCATAGTCATATAACCATATGACGATAGGGGTAACACTTAAGAATACCGTTCCATCATTAACTGATAACTACTCTGGAACAAATGAGTAACACAGTATTCACAATGTAGTAATTAATATTAACTAACAAGAAACTATCATTAATGAATTAGTCAGCACTACAAGTTCACTATTAGTTATTATCCTTCAGAAGGAATTACTGTCCAAAAACAATCGCTACAAAATTCTTTAAACACTTACAATGAAAATGACTATTTTACTAGGGAGTTATCATGCTTTTCGCTTTTAGAATACTATTACAAATAATTATTAATAATACTTTTTTTTTTTTTTTTTGCTGTTATTTGTGAAATTTGAGAGAAACGATTTCTGAGTGAAAATGGTTCCTATGCCAATTTTTTAAAATCAGGGTACTAGTTAGTCATTACTAGTCGGTTACCACTTTAGTATTTTTGTCTCGTTTCCCAAAAAAAAGAAACACTACAAAAATGTATTAAAAAATCAAACAATTCTTAGAACAAGATATTTACTTGAAAAGCAAAATGACTTCAGATATTATGACTTATTTTCTAGGGTGGAAAAAAACATCAAAATTAAGTAAGTTTGTGCTTAAAACAAGAAAAATATCTGCAGACAGGGTCACAAAAACAAACAAACAAGATTATTTTTCTGACCACAATGACATATTTTTGCTTATTTTAAGCATAATCTTATTTACTTTTGAATTCAATTTCTAGATAGATCAATTAAAAAAAATAAATACTAGGGAAAAATACTGAGTAAGAAATATTTTTTTTTGCATGGTTTAATTTTTTTTCCATTTGCTTTATGAAACTATATTTAGCTTAGGTATTTACAAAAATAGTATTTATTAGATAATATATTACTACTAATTAGCTTATTTGTTAATCAGAGTTTCTTGTTAGTTAATAGCAATGTTGAGTGTAATGCATCAATTTATATAATTGAATTACTTAACCTTGAAAACGTAATATAAGGGATTACTCTTAATTTTTTCATATTTTAATTACAGTTACTCTTGATGTAATTGCATTAAATACTGTATAGATTATCGAACAATTCTACATAAAACAATAAACAATTTTTAACATCAAAAATTAACATCTAATGCTAAAATGAATGTTTTAACTGTAACGTTCTCCTTTAAATACTTTGGTCAGTTTAAGAATAATTTATGCAATTTTGTATTATTTATTTGAAAGAATTAAAAGAGCATTTCATGTCTATCCTTGTACCGTCGAACTGGCTGAGGCTGACGTGTGATTTAGAAAGTAATTAGTAATAAGTAATGCAATACTTTTTAGAGAGAGTAATTAGTACACTGCATAAATAGGTAGGAGCAGTATTCTACCGATAATCTAAGACAGCTCCAATAAAACCCTGCTGGAAACACGCACATGCTCTTCCTTCGGCTGACAGACGAGTTGAGGAACACGTGATCAGGCAGATCTTCAGACGTCAAAGGCAGAAGTTGAGATCCGGACGTCTGCTGGGTCAGAGAGCTGGAGTCGGCCATGGCCTGCTGGAGTATCCCCTGAACCAGCTCTTTCTCTGAGAGCAGAAACACATCGTTAGCACATCCATCTGCAGGACGCAAGCGGCCCGTGTCCAAGTGTTAAACTCACTGATGTTTCCTTAATGGAAACTAATAGGACTATTTGTGTTTGTACTGCATTAGGTATTTTTGTTGGTGGTCGTGGTGATTATTTTATGAGATGATCTCGTGAGTAACTTGAATAAATTGAGGCAAAGTGCAAACAAAACAGTTTTTACTCATGACTAAATTAAACGGACAGAACTATGCACGCCTGTTTTCCTCACAGGATAAAACCATATGTAATTGTGACTTTTCAATCTCACAATTCTGACATCTTTCTTTGAATTCTGAGGAAAAAGTCAGAATTCTGACTTTAAAACCTTGCAATTCTGAGTTTTTCATTTTCCAAATCTGACTTTATATCTTGCAATCCTGAGTTGATATTTCGCAATTCTGAGTTTATTTCGCAATTCTAAGTTTACATTTTGCAATCCTGAGTTTATGTTTTGCAATTCTGAGTTTATATTTCACAATTATGAGTTTATTTCGCAATTCTAAGTTTACATTTTGCAATTCTAAGTTTATATTTCCAAATTCTGAATTTATATTTTGCAATCCTGAGTTTATGTTTTGCAATCCTGAGTTTATTTAGCAAATTTTGAGTTTATATTACGCAATTCAGAGTTTACATCTCGCAATTTTAAGTTTATATTTCACAAACACATGAAGGTGTTTGTTTACATAATTGCAATGAAACAATAGTTAAAATATTAACAGCAATCGCATTTTATGTTTGCATAAGCATCTCAAGCATTTTAAATTTAACAAAGAATTTTCTACTTCAAAGATCAATGTGTCAGGGACAACAGGGACATCACTTATTTATATAAAGCTAAAATATTCTGAGCAATTCACTTTTATGGCTGTGTTTTTGAATGCATATTATTTTCCTTTTCTCAGGTTCTTAATAATTTCATGCATCTCCTGAATATCTACAGTGTTTGTAAGTTGCATTAAAACAATAGATTTCACACAAGAGAAACACCAAACTCTGTAGCTTTTAGAAGTAATCAGTACTTTCAGTCTATCTTCTGGGAAAAAAGAGATTGTGCATTTCACATTTCATCAGCAAAAACGTAATTTTGTCAGTTTAGGATAGTAGCATGAAGATCTTTAAATGCTCTTCAAAGCCGAACATTCACCACATGTCGGTTATTTGATTAATTGCTAATAAATCAATCAATTAAATCAAAGGGAAATTGTTCACCTCTGTCGCTCGCCAGCAGAAGCCACTGCTGAACCATCGAGAGAGAATCAGTCTGCAGGATCTGACACAAAAGCTCCAGCACCTGAGAAAAACACAGTTCATTTATAGCACTGAGATATGATTATACAAATTTCAGTAACTTTGTTGCGTTTTTGTCTTTTGAGTTTTTATTTCCATTTTAGTCACTTTAGTGCATCAAGTTCAACTAAATAAAAATGAATGAAAATGAGAATAACTTTAATAACCCTGGAGAGAGAGAGAGTGAACATTCCCACAGGACTGAATAAAACCAGCTAACCAAATATCGAAATTATGGAATGGTAATTAAATATTTGAATTGCTTATCCCGTTTTCATATTCATCATATCCTAAACTGAAAATGAGCAAACAAGAAGAGCGTCAGGATCTATCCTGACTTGATAGATTGCAGATTTCATTGTATTTTTATAATTTCAATTTGCAGTTTGCAACATGGTTATCCGCAACATATTGCATGCTTAATTCAGCAAGTGCAATAAATACACTTTTCACTGCAGTTTTGTATAGACATGTATTAAGTTTTGTCAGTCTGATCAAATAAGTCTAAGAAAACGACCACAGTTTATGCCTCACAAAGAAAATTTGAGTGTAAAAATATCAAACATACTCTATTGGTCAAACATTTGGACGAATTAAGAAAGAAGTCCCTTCTGCTCACCACGTCTGAATTTATTAAATCAAAAATACTGTAAAAACATTAATATTTTAAAACAACTGTTATCTAACAGAATACATATTAAAACTATATTTTAATTTATTCCTGTGATGATGCTGAAAATTCTGCTCATGGGAATAAATTACATTTTATAATATATTCACACAGAAAACAGTTATATTACATAGTAATAACATTTCACAATATAAGTGCTTTTCTTGTATTTTTGATCAAATAAATTCAGTCTTGGTGAGCAGAAGAGTCTTCTTTCAAAAAAAACTAAAAAACCTTATTTCGAAACTTTTGACCGGCTGTGTGTTTCTGCTTGGTGTTTTATTTGAGTTCGTTCAGCATGATGCACTTAATTTGTTCTGAAACACTTTGCAAGAGGGGAATTAATGCTATTTAGTATTTCCATAGAAACATTACTTCTGAGGACGCTCAAAAAATCAATCGAGTTTTATCCTTAATCAACTGTAATTAAGGCATGTATGACGTGACCTGAACACCACATGCAATCTGTCGTATAAATCAGGTGATGCCTTTACCAAAAATGTGACTAGCAATTGTAATTAAAAAGCAGGTTTCCTTTCTACTGCATTAAACATTGGAGCTCACATTCACTATCAAACTGTGGCGTCAGAATGTCATTGCTGAGCTCAGTAAACCAGCTCAGGTGTGTTACCTTGAGCTCCACTCCCTCCAGGGTTTGCGTCTGCCATCGCTGAGCTCGTTTGTGTGAAGTCCTGCTGCGCTTCTTCCCTCCCCACGACGAGGCAGGGATGATTCGGCCGGACTGCGCCGAATACTGCGTCTTCCTGCGAGGAACTTCCTCATCTGTCAGTTTCTTTGAGTTTATTCACAGACAAACACAAAGACTGGCTGTATTCTCCAATAACGCATGTATGATTCATTCTGCGTCATCTAATATAATATGTCCATTAATCCAGTTCAAAATGTTACACACGATGCATGTGAATCAATCCACCTTTTTTCAAACGAGCCTAATGCATTTTAAAATTATGGGAGGCACTTCCTCTTCGAGGAAAACAAATCATTTCTAAACATAAAGATGTGCTACCAATAATCCTTATCTGTCTGTTTTACTGAATGAGCTGAACATTTTCCTTCATGTTCTATTTTCAGACGAAAGGAGAATAGTATAACAGGAATATCTACACTGTAAAAAATGACCGTGAATTTAACGGTAAAAGACTGTAAAAATGCTAAAGTAAAAACCTGTTAAATTGTTAACGGTAAATTCCCCTACTATATATGGTGAAAAACTGTATTGGACATTACATGTCCATTTTACGGTAGTATACCGTTTTTGGAAGTGAAAAAGACCGTATAATTTACAGTGAATAACCGTAAATTGACATTCCCAGAATTCCCTGCAATACATTTCAAATTTGATGTTTTTTTTGTTGAAATAACTATGTTTCTTCTTAGTTTTTTCTTATCAGTTTTGTATATTTACACCTAATGTTGTTAAATGAATGTTTATTGCATTATTTCAGTTTCATGTGTGTTACCGTGATGGTGTTTAGTGTTTGTGTGAATGACGCTGTGCACCTTCTATATATGTTATTATTTAAAAGCTGCTTGTGATGGGCTTTGGTTCATCGTGTGACTTTCTCATCACCTCCTGCATTTGGTGGTTATCAGTGTATTACAAAGCTACAAAACAGATTTCAGTACTTCAGTAGGTTGGTATATTAACATTATATCAGTTAATGAAATTACAGTATTTAACTGTAAATTTAAGTTAAAACCGTAAACCTAAAATGTTGCTACCGTATGTTTTACAGTAAAATTCCGGCAACCACAGCTGCTGTTTTTTTACCGTAAATTTTGACAGTGTTTTTTACAGTGTATGGAAGAGCTCTTTTCACTGTGCTGCATTATTTTCCTCATTATTCCTTTACATTGTGCTCTAACAGTGCTAGAAATACAACATATACTGTGCATTTGTGCTCCACTTTCCTGATTTAATTTACAACATATCCCATGGATAATGAACTGGAATGCACAAAGGATATCTCGCTTTTTCAGGTTTGTTTTCACAGGGACGCTTTAAATGTAAAGGTCTCCTCTTTTCACTTCTAATCCCCATTTGCCGTGTTTACTGGAATGTGGAATGTTGTATATTTGTGATCTGTTATAATGACTGAAATCATTTTGAAAAATGATAACACTGTGTTCCAGTTAATGAACATAATATGATTCATAATATGAACAGGTTAATTTAACATGTCCATAATACTTCTGCAGGAATAATTGAGCTTTTTGGGGTTATTCATGGTCTGCTGTAGTAATTTGTTAATGCGTTTACACTTTTAAATTTCTTTTTAATATTTGATGGTTGAAGGGTGAGTAACAATGTCAGCTCATTGTACCCAATTTTTGAAAATGCTTATTATTGCATTCATAGAGCAAAGCTTTTGCTAATTTTTTACAGTTTAACAGAACTTACTCCCATAATTCACATGATGTGTGTCATAGGCCTTAAAAAAGGTGGATATTAGAATCTAATCTCTAAAACAAAATCAGTCAAATCACGCTTTTAATATTTTTAATATCTTGGCTGATTTGATTATGATTTCCGCTATTAAAGAGAGTGTGGTAGGCCTAATTTCTGCTTGCTTTGTTTTAATACAGTTTATCATATGTGACCCTGGAGCACAAAAGCAGTGTTAAGTCGCTGGGGGATATTTGTAGCAATAGCCAACAATACATTGTATGGGTCACAATTATTGATTTTTATTTTATGCCAAAAAGCATTAGGATATTAAGTAAACATCATGTTCCATGAAGATATTTGGTAAATTTCTTACCGTAAATATATCAAAACTTAATGTTTGATTAGTAATATGCATTGCTAAGAACTTCATTTGGACAACTTTAAAGATGATTTTCTCAATATTTAGATTTTTTTGCACCCTCAGATTCCAGATTTTCAAATATCTTCAATTTTCTCAGCCAAATATTGTTCTATCCTAACAAACCATACATCAATGGAAAGCTTATTTATTCAGCTTTCAGCTGCTGTATAAATCTCAAATAAAATAAAAAAGACACTTAAGACTGGTTTTGTTGTCCTGGGTCACATGTTTGAATCAATATCACAGAATTAAAAATGTATCTATAAAAATCAGTGCATACTAAAACACTAAAAATAAACAAACAAACAAATCAGTGAATCAATCGAATCAATAAACAAACTTTGTGCATTGCATTGCATTAAATGCATTTTTTATCAGTTCATGCATTCACTAGTAATCACACCCATGACCTTAATCTGATTTTAACAAACACAACTGAATTTTTTGTTTTGTTTTTTTTGAATGGTCAGATCAGATTTAAAGTCATTTGGGAAGTAAATAAAAAAAGATGCACAAGATCTTGGCCTAGAATGCAAAATGTATAAAATCTTACATATTAAAAAGAACATTTTGCATTTTACACCAAAACCTGGTTAAAATCTAACTCTGTTACTGTACACAGTCTGAAGGAATGGATCTGATTTGTCTGTTTTCAGCAGATTGTCCTCAAAGCCTCTGTTCTCCTGACAGCAGCGTTTTGCAATGCGGGAGGTGTCATTGCGATTTAAAAGCTTAAAAACAAATGTTTGATGTAGGTGTTAGGGTAGGAATAAAGTGAAGCTTTAAATCTTTGTGTGTGGATAAAGAGCACTGGGCTTTACTGCGGTACAGCCGAGTGCTTCACTCTTAAGACGAGAAGTTTCTATCATCTCAGCTGACAATCACTCCATCCTTTCAGAAACGCTGCTTTCTCTGCCTCCTGCTCATGCGGTTCTGAACATTATTCATGCATCATTTGTGACACCTACAGCAAGTAAAAGGTCAAGCACCTCTCTCTTGTCCTGCTGGGTCTCAGCCGCCGCTGAAAGACTGACTTTAGTGGCCAAATCCTTCAGTTCCTCACGCCAGCTTTCAGAAATCAGTGCTGAGAGATGAAGGAGAGCAAGAAGAAGAAACAGAAGTGAGAATGTCGAAAAGAGAAAAAATAAACACCTATTTATATATTTCAGGATCATTTTCTGGAGGTTTTTTTTAAAAAGATCTTCTAAATAGTTAGATGTGGCTTGGTAGGTAGTAAAAAAGTAAAAAACTAACTTTACAAAGGTTCACCTAACTAATATATAATATATAATAAGAATAATAATGCAACCTATTTCTCTTGATTTTTTAAAAGAACTAATTCTCTCCAACTAAATGTACTGTTTCTGACAACTTAAATACCTTTGATCTGCTTTTGAAATTATTTATTTTTTGGAATTGAAGTTTTGCATTTAGCAATGCAAGTAAAAATAACTACAATCTTCCATCTTCATGTTTGATTTTCAACACCTAATACATGATACACCTAATACTTTAAACTAGAGGCTAGTGTATTATTAAGATACACCTAAACTTGAACACACAAATCTCAAACATGGTGATGATCAACAAATGTTAATTAAGTTATTTACATATATAGTAACCATTTAGTAACTGAACATTCATTTTTTGTCAAGTTACAATGTTACAATTCATGCTAGAAACTTGTGCAACATTGTTTAAAAAAATTATATAAATGTATAAATATAAATGTATTAATTCTAAATTAAGCCTTAAAATCTCGACAAGCTGTTTTGGGTATTTTGGCCTATTTTTTCTTCTATCCCAGTTTTATATTCAAAGTCAAACAAAGAATAAGCCATGCATTGGTGATTCTCTAAAACATTCAAAACATTGAAACATTCATTATGCGCATATATAACTACCTCCACAAACATACATTATTGTGCTTTTCTATATGTGCATATTTTCTCAAACTTTTTTTTAAAGTCAAACATAAGTCAAACTTTTTATTTTATTTTTTTTTTACTTTTTACAGGAAGAAAAATGATGTGCATATATACAAACAATAAAAAGTAGACCTAAAAAATTTATTTGCATGCATATTTTTCTCTCTGTTGTAAAAAGTAAAAATGTTGTCATTCTGTTCGATGTATCAAATGTTGTTTTCACTCAAAAAACTCTAATTGTTTAAACATCACAAATAAAATTTGAGAGATTTTCAATCAATAACCTAACTTTAAGTTCCTCACATAAAATGACACAAAAGTGCTTTTCTGAGCTCGACAGACTGTGAATATTCAGTCTTGCATCTCCTTTTGTGTTGCCTGAAGAAATAAAGTCATATGGGTTTGGCCAGGGTGAATAATCATTATTTTTCAGCGCTCAGTGTTCGTTATCTGTACCTGCTCGTGGCCCAGAGCGATCCGAGCCGATCTCAGGTGTGAGAAAAGCAGACGAACGGCTCCCAGACACTTGACTTTTAATGAGTGGATGCGGGCAGAGCGGAGTGAAGCCGTACCAGTCATCATTCACCGTACAGACCGGCTTTCCATTCAACCCTGCGGAAAGAAGAGACCTTTAGATATCTGTGCTGGAAATGTGACCAGACTTTCAAGTCTCCCAGGATTCAGCGGGGGACTATGTGACCATGCGTCCATGCACTGCCTGATCAAAAACTGCATTAAACCGCACTGGACTCCTGCTGTGGCCAAACCACTTCACAGCATTACAGTAAAGCAAAGTTATGAACAGCTGCTAAAGAAACGGAAAATAATCAAAGGTAGCTGGAAAGTCATCAAAGAAACCATCTGTGATGAGAATCTGCGAGGTCTGAGATGCTCGTGTCGTTTTAACACAGCTGTCGATATATCCAAGGAGACCGAGGCCTGTTTGTGCTTGATTTCACTCCATCGTCATTGAATACGGTCTAAATTAGTAACTTGTAGGCAGACCTATGTTGGTTTTCAAACACAGACCTGCTTATTCGCACTTTCTCGCAGTCAGCTTTTGGAAGTATGTCACATTTGTTTGCAAGGACAAACTGTGTGTTTATGCAGTAACTCTTCATTAATGTCATTTGATGCTGCTGGGCTTTTGATAGATTCAGGTGCCTTTATTATGCTAATAGAGCCTAAAACCTCACAAAACAGCCTCTGTCTGTGGCCAAACCACTTCACAGCATTACAGTAAAGCAAAGTTATGAACAGCTGCTAAAGAAACGGAAAATAATCAAAGGTAGCTGGAAAGTCATCAAAGAAACCATCTGTGATGAGAATCTGCGAGGTCTGAGATGCTCGTGTCGTTTTAACACAGCTGTCGATATATCCAAGGAGACCGAGGCCTGTTTGTGCTTGATTTCACTCCATCGTCATTGAATACGGTCTAAATTAGTACCTTGTAGGCAGACCTATGTTGGTTTTCAAACACAGACCTGCTTATTCGCACTTTCTCGCAGTCAGCTGTTGGAAGTATGTCACATTTGTTTGCAAGGACAAACTGTGTGTTTATGCAGTAACTCTTCATTAATGTCATTTGATGCTGCTGGGCTTTTGATAGATTCAGGTGCCTTTATTATGCTAATAGAGCCTAAAACCTCACAAAACGCCTTCCATGTCAGGAGTCCTGCTGCTACAGGCATATCTTACTATGCAGTGAGTCTCGAGTGCTGTGACAACAGGATAAAAGATGAAGAAATAAATGTTTTGTTCTGAATATTAACCTTGCAGGCATTTACCTACTGCATGCTTTTAATCACAAAATATATGTACTCCTTTCCTTTATCACTCATTATGTGTAAACACTTTCTGTCACTAATGCAGTGTCATGACAACATCTAGCATTTAACATTAATACAACTGACTGACAGCTCCATCTAATGACGAAAATCTACTGGGATTGACACTAATCATATTTTGCACACATGCATTAAATGCAAAAGTTTTTTTCTGGCGTTTCTGGACCTACTTAAAATGAGAGAAATTACTGTATCTACAGTACAGGTATTTTATCTTGTTTTTTCCCCCCGGTACAAATATATAAACATTTTTCAATCAAGATACATTTAATTCAGAATCAAAATGACATAAGTCTTGTTATCTGAAAAAAAATATTAAAATAAGTGAGTTTATGCTTAAAACAAGAAAAAAATGACTGCCAAAGGAGTAAAAAAAAATGAACTTGTTTTCTCTATATTTAGAGAAACTGGCAGATATTTAATGTTTGTTTGTTTTGGTCATTCATTCATTCATTCATTCATCCAGAAAACAAAACTTACTACCTACTTTAAAATCATTTAGCTTCTTAATTAAATGTATCTTGATTCAAGAATGTTAAGATATTTGTTCTGGCAAACAAAATAAAACAAATAAAAATGTTTTTCTTTTTTTGCAGTATGAATTTATTTTGCAAATTTTTTAGTAGATATATAAGTTGTTGATATATAGTTGAGTTGATATATAATTGTGACACCGCAAAACACCTTAAATGAAAAACACCTAAAAACTTATTAAACACACAAGAGCTTCAATATGAAGACAGAATTTAATAATATCTGATTTTATACATTTTCCTTACATATCTGAAAGTGCTTCCAAAACACACACAAATGTGAAACCTGAATATGAATATATTCAAATGCACTGTTTCTTTCTGTGGCCATAGTTTGATGTAAATACATGTATTTTCATTTAATAATAAACTACGAAATTTTGAAGTTGCCCATCCTCATGCATGATTACTCAGTCCCCACTGAAAAAGCTCTTTAGCCTATTAATTTCTTGTCATTGTGTAAATAATCAAGTTATTGTAATTAAAAGAAGAGTCTGATCTTGACCAGAGCAGATTTCGGAATACTTTGTAATAGAAATGCTTCCTTAAAATGACAAACGCAAGCATGAAGGTGTTTTTGAACATGCATGCAGACGCAGGTCTGTGCGTCCGGAGCGGCTCACCTGGCATGTGTCTGACTCTGTGAGGATGAGGATTGTGTCTGGAGAAGAAGGAATGATGGCTGAGGCTCCCGAAGCGAAGGCTGCCTCTAGTAGAAGTCCTGCTCGTGCCCGGTGTCTCACACAGAGCTTTCTCCTGACGCACAGACTGTGTCGGCTGAGCTTCATTCACCTGCTCATCCGAAGTCTCCATAATCTCTGGAAGAAAAAATGAAAAACATTCCAAATGCTCGGTCCTGTTCACCAGGAGTCAGAGATAAAAGCATTTCCACTCATTTCCTTTGACACAAAGCAAACGTCGTGTACTTTCACTGACAATACTTCATCATTTTAGCAATTTAGACACACAAAAGTTCTTTAAATTCATTCATGCAATAGTCCGTTTTTAACAGTTAGTGTGATTTATTATTAGGAATACTTTGAAATGCGCAGCTCACCTCAGTTCACGGTGTTCCTCTGATGTTTGCTGTTGTTGCCTGGAGACTCTGAACAAAGACAGCCTGAAGCTGCAATAGCAGAGCTGAGGACTGCTAAAACAGCTCGACCTACTCATTTTGCATTATTTTAAGCCACTTTAAGCGGTCGTGAGTTTAAGTAAACGCATTAACCTTTAAGTTTGCGCACTGAGGCCCTTCCTTCAGATTGACGCATCAGGCTGACACTTTATAACATTTTTTAAGAAAAATTATTATAAACAGAATCTAAACTACAACACAATTTTCACATGCTAAGACCTCCTATCAATTGTTTGCTTGTTGCTTTAATGTATGTTTGTACTTGCTCTATTTGACATGCAATCTGCAAAGGCCAAAATAAACACCGAAACGTCAATCGACCAAGCATGAGGGTAATGCACATATTTGTTCACCCAAGGAAACCATTCAAAGAATCAATCAGGTCATGACTCTAAACTAACCAATGCAATGCAGCGTCACTTTTCTGCTGTACGGCAATTGTGAGCTCCACTTTTGCACGTCAGTCATGAGCACTCAGCTGTAATTTTCTACACATGAAGTGTGTTCTTCTGAAGTATCATCACCACATATGCTACAGCATGAAGAATACACTCTAATACCTCAATTTACCATTCCTCTGTGATAAATTGGCCCGTGCAGACAGGATACACAGAAGTAATTGGAACATATTAGATACATATTAGAACATATTAGATAAACTATTATATAACAAATTAAATTTAACACAACCATGTCCACCCACCTCACAACACGGTAGGAAGACAAATAGCCTCAATCCACTGATTGCATTATTAATTTTCACACAGACTTGAAGTAGACCAGCAAACACAGGATGTTCCCTAATGTTCCCGTTATTTAATGTCTAAATGTTTAGGAGGAAAACAATGAGTTGTATTAGCAATGCTTAAAAGTTAGAAAATGTCATTTCCAACAGATCTCCATTTTAATTAACGTTACAAAAACAACAGCGGAATGCTTAAATAGCACTGCTCCCAAATACTAGAATATAGAATTATATTTTTCCTGATCACGGTGCAAAAAAAGTGTTTATCCTATAGTTTTGTCTTGTTTTCCGGTGCAAAAGATTTATAGCCTAAATAAAGATACATTTACTTGAAAAAAAAATGGAAATTGAAAATTTATGATTAAAAATAGAACAAATATCTGCCAATGGGCTCAGAGAAATCAACTTAACTCAAAGTAAAAAAAAATATGTTTTCATTCCCCATTGCATTGATAGATATTTTTTCTTGTTTTAAGCATAAACTCACACACACAAAAAATGTGTTCAATTTCTCTGAAAACAAGACTTCATATGTTTATTTTGCATCTTAAGAAGCTTGATTTAATGGATTTACTGCAAAAATGCTTGTTTTTCTGCAGTGCATGCAATATTTAATACCATGAGTTTATTACGACTTTCTGCTATAAATATGAGAACTTTTAAAGCCTTAGGCTGATGATACACTGGGCAACTTTTTGAGCAATGTTGCCATCAACGGGCAACCAGGTGAGACATCACGACTGATCTAAAATATCCAAATAGAAATTTGTTACCCATTCTCAGTGGGAAAGTGCCCAAGCAACGATGCTCAAAAAAAAGCTGCCTGGCAAAATTGCTGAAAAAGTTGCCCCATGTATCATCAGCCTTAGTTTGTGCAAGGGCAAGCTTTAGGATCCCGCAGAAATCCCAAATAACTATTAACCTAGGAAATTTAATTTGAATGTTATTTAATGTTTAGTGTTAGAAAATAACAAAATTAGGAACTGAGATTTTTATACATGTTTGTTACCATATGTTGGTAACCAGTGTTTGGAAAGTTACTTTGGAAATGTAATTAAGATTATAATAATAGAATTTTAAAGCACAGCCACCACAAAACCAGACTTACTTTGAGATCATTCTGAGGTTAAATGCAGATTTAGTTTAGTAGCTATGAAATCAAATATTTGCATATCTACGACAGGAAACATGGCATCTAACAATGCCTTGGAAAAACAGTTCATCTTAAAAAATAAAGCATATACATAAAGCAAAATAAGAAATAAAACAGCTATGGAATAAGCATGTGTCCTGTTCTGTGTCCTAAACTCCTGAAACACCGCTGTCTCATATTTTAGAGCAGTCACTGCCATTTATGAAAGAAATCAATTAAATCTGTATGTGGGTGTGTGTGAAAAAATAAATCAGATGTAACCCCGTTTGTAATCGTCAACATTTTCATAAGTAGCTGTAATTTAATTACACAATGTTTCTCAGTAACTGTAACCAGTGCTGGGGGTAACGCATTACAAGTAATGTGAGTTATGTAATCAGATTACTTTTTTCAAGTAACTAGTAAAGTAACGCATTACTTTTTAATTGACAAGAGAATATCTGAGTTACTTTTTTCAAATAAGTAACGCAAGTTACTTTTTTTCCAATTTATTGATTGGCAGCTCTTCTGTCCCCATGCTGAGAAATCAGATGTTACTGTAGTTCTGAAATAAATATGAATATGCATTAATTCATCTCACTCACAAAAAACACAGATTCAGTATTCCTCAAAATTAATAAAAATAATGCAACTCAGAATATGACGCAAACCTGCAATAATTAAATGTTAAACATCACAAATATGCTTTATGTATTTAATCCCATTCTATTAGCTTCTGACCTTCGATGATCCAGTTCAGCCGTACTAATAAGCACTAATTACTCTAGACAAACATTTGTGTGTCTTTGTTTATTGCTGAAGTGTGTTGAAATGTCTTCTTCTGCATTCTACTGTGCATTTCCTTCAGCCTGAGGCTTATTCCTTTCACTTTTGGTGTGAAAAGCTTTTATATTTGCCAAAAAAAAAACTTTTTACTTTAAAAACAAACAAGCGAGCCCTGTCCAGATTTTAAAAGTAACGCAAAAGTAACGTAACGCATTACTTTCCATAAAAAGTAACTAAGTAACGTAATTAGTTACTTTTTATGGAGTAACGCAATATTGTAATGTATTACTTTTAAAAGTAACTTTCCCCAATACTGACTATAACTGATTACAATTACATTTATTTTGGGTAACACTTTATTTTAAGGTGTCCTTGTTACACATATCGCATGCACTTACTATTATAATAACAATTAATTATGCATAATTACATTCAAGTAACCCTAAACCAAACCATATAGTAAGTACATGTAGTTAATTAATATTACTCAGTACTTAAATGTATAATTACACTGTAACAAGGACACCTTAAAATGAAGTGTAACAGTATTTGATATGTGATTAAATTACGCAGCCTAATTTAGTTTAGCTAGACGTAAAGCACGCGAAATGTATAAATAAATAAAAATCCCTTATGCAAATGAACCATGGGTTTATTGTAGTAATCGTGTAGTAACCCTGGTTTTTTGGCGTATTGGTTACCATTTGTATAACCACAGTTTTACAACAAATACCATCGTTGAACTATGGTTAGTGTTGCAAAATCATGGATAGTTTGTAGTTTAACTATAGTTTTTTTTTTGTAGTTAAGTTCATTACTTCATGAAGTGGAAATCCAACCTTACAAGGTTGGCCAAAAAAAAGTAGTCTATTCTTGGCACATACAGTAGCCTACATACTTGCGCGCGCGCTGGCGCTCTCCACAGACGCTTCTGAGCAGCAGAAGGAGCAGAGCATCCCATTCCTGCGTGATCAGTGTAAGCTGGACATGTCTTCTTCTACAGAGATGACGGCCACTGCGAAGATCACCCCGGAGGTTCTCCAGGAACTCCTGCAGCACTACAACCTCTCGCGTCGGGAATTCATCCACACCTACAACATCCAGCCTTTGGTCTACATCCCAGAACTCCCTGCCGGAGCCAAAACCACGTTCGTCGTGATGTACGTGATTATCTTCGCGCTGGCGCTGGTCGGGAACAGTTTGGTGGTGTATATCGTGGTGCGTAAACGCGCGATGCGCACCGCCACCAACATCTTCATCTGCTCTCTCGCGGTCAGCGACCTGCTCATCACCTTCTTCTGCATCCCCTTCACACTGCTGCAGAACATCTCTTCTGAGTGGCTGGGAGGTCAGGATCACTTTAATTAGTCGTTAACAAAATATGACGATGGGTAGTTGACAGGTTAGAAGAGTTTGCTGTCCTGCAATGACATGCTACACTATTCTTCATCTCAAACATTTCATATGTATAATTCAGTTATGTTCAATAGTATATGGGCTCATATTAATTAGAATACGCAATTCTTCTGCAGGATTAGATGAGCATGCATCTAAAACACATTTTCCTCTATACAGATGTTGAGTTTATGTTATTTGTGAATTGCACATAAATCAAACACTTTACCTAAAACATTTCATATTTTAATATGCTAAACTGTAATATTTCACATTCAGTGTCAAGTCAATGTTCTAAATATTTTCCTAATTTATCATATACCGTAGATGTTGTTTTATGAGATCATATTAATTAAGAGGCTACATGGAATATTAGTAGGTTTATAAACTCATTTGTCAAATTGTAAGAGCATTTAAAATTCACTATAAAAGGTTATTTAAAATGGGAACATTTAATTAATAATTTAAATAATTTAAAGTGAAACATGAAATTCACATTCACATAAAATCAATACGTTAACATTTTTTAAATTTTATTTATTTGTCATTTTTATATTTCAACTTTTATTTATTAAATACATTTAGTTTATTAATTTATCGCGCACACGCACACGCACGCGCACACGCACGCACACGCACACGCACACGCACACACACACACACACGCACACGCACACTCTCACACACACACACACACACACACACGTACTCTCACACACACACGCACTCTCACACACACACACACACGCACACTCACACACACACACACCCACTCACAGGTAAACAAAGGCTCAAGTCTAGAACATTGCATAAATGCGTGAAATACAGTTTCTCTCTGCAGACAGAAGGAGAGAGAGAGAGAGTGCTGGTTGCTTTACAGGTTGGTTATTTTAGGTAATGTATTCTGACTACTTTTGGATTACTTGTATACAGTGTTGGGAAGGTTACTTTGGAAATGTAATAGGTTACAGATTACATATATTACCCTACTTAAAATGTAATAAGTAGTGTAACTATTTCAATTAATTTATTAAAGTAATGTAACTGATTACATTTGATTACTTTTATACATTTCTATAATCACATTAACATTTAAAGCAGGCAGGGTTAACCTTACAGCAGTACTCAAGACTGATTACTGTCAGACTTTCAGAATCCTTCATCGCTTGAATTAAGATTATAGTAATTGAATTTTAAAGCACAGCCACCACAAAATCAGACTCTTCTTACTCTGAGATCGAGGTTAAATACAGATTTAAAATCATAACAAGAAATCGTTTAATAGCTATGATACTGTTTGGAAAAAAAACTGTTAATCTTAAAAAATAAAGCATATATACATAAAACGGGTATCGAATAAGCATGTGTCCTATTCTGTTTCCTAAACTCCTGAAACATGTGTCTCATATATATTTTAGAGCAGTCAGTGCATTTTGGGAAAGAAATCAATTAAATCTGTATGTGTGTGAAAAATTCAGATGTAACCCCCCTTTGTAATCGTTAACATTTTCAGAAGTAACTATAATGTCATTTCACTTTTGTTCTCAGTAACTGATTACAATTACATTTATTTTGGGTAACACTTTATTTTAAGGTGTCCTTGTTACACATATCGCATGCACTTACTATTATAATAACAATTAATTATGCATAATTACATGCAAGTAACCCTAAACCAAACCATATAGTAAGTACATGTAGTTAATTAATATTACTCAGTACTTAAATGTATAATTACACTGTAACAAGGACACCTTAAAATGAAGTGTAACAGTATTTGATATGTGATTAAATTACGCAGCCTAATTTAGTTTAGCTAGACGTAAAGCACGCGAAATGTATAAATAAATAAAAATCCCTTATGCAAATGAACCATGGGTTTATTGTAGTAATCGTGTAGTAACCCTGGTTTTTTGGCGTATTGGTTACCATTTGTATAACCACAGTTTTACAACAAATACCATCGTTGAACTATGGTTAGTGTTGCAAAATCATGGTTAGTTTGTAGTTTAACTATAGTTTTTTTTTGTAGTTAAGTTCATTACTTCATGAAGTGGAAATCCAACCTTACAAGGTTGGCCAAAAAAAAGTAGTCTATTCTTGGCACATACAGTAGCCTACATACTTGCGCGCGCGCTGGCGCTCTCCACAGACGCTTCTGAGCAGCAGAAGGAGCAGAGCATCCCATTCCTGCGTGATCAGTGTAAGCTGGACATGTCTTCTTCTACAGAGATGACGGCCACTGCGAAGATCACCCCGGAGGTTCTCCAGGAACTCCTGCAGCACTACAACCTCTCGCGTCGGGAATTCATCCACACCTACAACATCCAGCCTTTGGTCTACATCCCAGAACTCCCTGCCGGAGCCAAAACCACGTTCGTCGTGATGTACGTGATTATCTTCGCGCTGGCGCTGGTCGGGAACAGTTTGGTGGTGTATATCGTGGTGCGTAAACGCGCGATGCGCACCGCCACCAACATCTTCATCTGCTCTCTCGCGGTCAGCGACCTGCTCATCACCTTCTTCTGCATCCCCTTCACACTGCTGCAGAACATCTCTTCTGAGTGGCTGGGAGGTCAGGATCACTTTAATTAGTCGTTAACAAAATATGACGATGGGTAGTTGACAGGTTAGAAGAGTTTGCTGTCCTGCAATGACATGCTACACTATTCTTCATCTCAAACATTTCATATGTATAATTCAGTTATGTTCAATAGTATATGGGCTCATATTAATTAGAATACGCAATTCTTCTGCAGGATTAGATGAGCATGCATCTAAAACACATTTTCCTCTATACAGATGTTGAGTTTATGTTATTTGTGAATTGCACATAAATCAAACACTTTACCTAAAACATTTCATATTTTAATATGCTAAACTGTAATATTTCACATTCAGTGTCAAGTCAATGTTCTAAATATTTTCCTAATTTATCATATACCGTAGATGTTGTTTTATGAGATCATATTAATTAAGAGGCTACATGGAATATTAGTAGGTTTATAAACTCATTTGTCAAATTGTAAGAGCATATAAAATTCACTATAAAAGGTTATTTAAAATGGGAACATTTAATTAATAATTTAAATAATTTAAAGTGAAACATGAAATTCACATTCACATAAAATCAATACGTTAACATTTTTTAAATTTTATTTATTTGTCATTTTTATATTTCAACTTTTATTTATTAAATACATTTAGTTTATTAATTTATCGCGCACACGCACACGCACGCGCACACGCACGCACACGCACACGCACACGCACACACACACACACACGCACACGCACACTCTCACACACACACACACACACACACACGTACTCTCACACACACACGCACTCTCACACACACACACACACGCACACTCACACACACACACACCCACTCACAACTGATGCAGCGGCACAGGTTTTAAGCATGCTAATTTTCCCATAAACCTGTAAATTATGCAGTTCTGCAGACTGAGCAAGTTCAGAGGTCATCAAACTAGAACTTACTTTCTTCACCGTGTGCTTGAGTTTCTGCTCTCCTGCATTAGTATACGTGTCAATGGACGTGAATGGAGCAGTGTTCAGTGACACACCTTAAATCCTCAATAATTCAGGGGTTTGTGCTGCTCTCATTCCCTCTGGACAAACGTTCTTCTGCAGTAAATCATATGTGATATGTGACCCTGGATCACAAAACCAGTCTGAAGTGTCAATTTTTCAAAATTGAGATTTATGCATCATCTGAAAGCTGAATAAATAAGCCATTTCCATTGATGTATGGTTTGTTAGGATAGGACAATATTTGGCTGAGATACAACTATTTGAAAATCTGGAATCTGAGGGTGCAAAAAAATCTAAATATTGAGAAAATCATCTTTAAAGTTGTTCAAATGAAGTTCTTAGCAATGCATATTACTAATTTGATATATTTACAGTTGGAAATTACAGCATAAATATTAATAAATGATTATAATAAATATTATGCTCCATCGAGCAAATGGAGACTACTTACATAATTTGTGAGCAGACACAAATGAGTTATTTTGTTACAATTTTCTTGCCACAATTTTCTGATTATTGGAAATAATTGCAGAATCATGGGTAAGTACTGTTAAACATTTTTTTAAGTTGTAATAATGCACACTGATGACTTATAGATGATTAATAGCATTAATTAATGACCCAAGCTCACAGCAGGTCTGCTTTAATGAGTTAATGTTAAAAATCAATTCTCCTATGGAGAAAATAACAGCAGAAGACCATCATTAAACATGTAAATCTCTCTCTGCAGGGCAATGCAGTGACACAATGAAAGCATTAGCTCATTTGCATGTGTAAATATGAAGTGTTCACCCGAGGGCTTTTGTCTGGATGTCCTCTGATAGGTTCATGTATATGCAGCGCTGCATTTCTGTTCATCATTAACAGCACGAGCTCATGGGACAGAAGCCAGTAATGATCTGATTTCTACACAGGGCTGGTGTGGATCGCTGCTGTCATGGTCGGATCACCGATGCTGTTCGTGCAACAGCTAGAGGCGAGTGGCATCACAAAATAAACTGAGGACAGCCAGATTAAGTGTTTAATTACAATCACAGTTAACCGATAATATTTAACAAGCGCAAGGTTAATTGCTCTGACATGTGAAAAAGATCATTTAGTCAAGCTGGACCGTCAGCAGATCAGAGATACTGATGCCACATCAGTCTGTCCTTGAAATCTTTGGAGACGAAACGGGTGACAGTAGAAGAGATTCGCTCGAGTGCGGTTCACTTCTGAGAGTCTTATCACAAAAGTTCATACGTTATTCATTGATTTATCTGAGCTCACCAAACGAGTCATTACTCACCCTGCTGCAGGCTGATATGAACTGATAAGAACTCTACGCTGATTTTTCCATCTAATAACGTCTGTCAAGTTTGGAAGATTACAAATATGTCATAAAAGTGTCATAACAGTAGTCCCAGAATAGCGTTGCATGATAAATAAGATGAATATACACATCAATTCTAGATTCGAAGTTAAAAGAGCAGTTCACACAAAAATGGACATTTGCTGAAAATGTGCTCACCCTCAGTTCATCCGAGATCAGGATGAGTTTGTTTCTTCATCAGATTTGGAGAAATATAGCATTGCATCAGTGTCTAAGCAATGGATGCTCTGCGGTGAATGGGTGCCGTCAGAATGAGAGTCCAAACAGCTGATAAAAACATCACAATAATCCACAGCACTCCAGACCATCAGTTAACATCTGGAGAAGACAAAAGCTGAGACTAATCCAACATTAAGACGTTTTAATGTTGCGTTCAAATGCTGACAGCAAAAAACAGAAACGCACTGCAAATATAAATATATAACAGTTAATTTTTATTTTGTTGAGCTAATATTGTTGTGGTTTGTGCTACTTGGTTGTGTTGTGAGTATTTGCAGCACGTGCTGTCAAACTGATGAAGATGTTTTCTTAAAATTTGCTGGTGCTTTTTCTGTTTGCTCGTGTTTTCTGAAGTTGCAGCGCGTTGAGTTCTCTCGGCCACCGTACAAAACAGACCAAAACTGTTCTTAACAAATATGTGGCTGGATTTTGATGTGAGAGACAACAGAAGATGCACTTTTTCACTGGAGGAAGAGTTATTATTATGGATTAATAATATGGATTTCAGATTTTGTCTTCTCCAGATGTTAACTGATGGACTGGAGTGCTGTGGATTATTGTGATGTTTTTATCAGCTGTTTGGACTCTCATTCTGACGGCACCCATTCACCGCAGAGCAAGTGATGCAAAGCTACATTTCTCCAAATCTGATAATCTTAAATTACCTGAGGGTGATCATTTTTTTTCTTAGGTTTTCTGCATTTTTGGCTGAACTATTGCTTCAAACGTGGTTTGCAATCACATTAAAGGTGCTATAATCAATTTTTTGCAACCTCCACCAAACTCTCTCTTCCTTCCAACACTTAGTTTCTTGAAAAAAACCTAAACATCTACAAAACTTGACAGATAGAGAGCATGGGTTGACTTTATTTAGAAGACACATTTCAGCAGTTCCTGAACAGAACATTTTAGGCATGCAACTCTAAAATAAATAGCTTGCAGCACCTTTAAACTCATGCATGCTCCATGTGAATACCAATTAGGTTTACTCTCTTATCGGTGTTCCTCAGGTGAAGTACGACTTCCTGTACGATCATCATCACGTGTGCTGTCAGGAGCGCTGGCACTCGCTGCTGCACCGTCAGGTTTACACCACCTTCATCATGGTGGCACTGTTCCTGCTGCCGCTGGCCGCCATGCTCTTCCTCTACAGCCGCATCGGCATCCAGCTCTGGATCCGGAAACGTGTGGGAGACTCATCCGTCCTCAGCACCATGAACCACAGAGAGATCAACAAAATCTCCAGGCAAGTGGCCAAACAAACAGAGACCTGCTGTTTTACAGTGAGCATGCTCCTGACCAATTTCACAATCATTTTCAGTTTTTAACATTTTACTGTTTTCATTTCCAAATTAAACGGGTACATAAAATGCAAGTAACTTTCTTCACCTTCAATATGGCTTTCATTTATAGTCTTCCGACATAACTCTGTTCACATATTATGTTTCCATGCATTCAAATTCTGGTGGTCAAAATCAGGCTGATTTGCTGAATAATATGGAATAAAATTACTTTTGAAGCCATTATGTAAAATGCATTATGCATAATCTATGTTAAATGCAGTATTGTTTCATAAATAGACTAAATAATTCACTAAACTAAATTAAAATAATAATTAAACTAAAGCTAAACAAACTGAGGTTAAGATGCATTATAATATTTGCAGATTCCTTGGATTAGTACATTGTTGCACAATTTGGGGAAAAACTCTTAATTGCAATTTTTCTGATATAAAATTGCAATTGAGTTTACACTCTAAAAAATGCTGGCTTGTTTCAACCCAACTTTGTGTCAAATATGGACTAACCCAACTTTTGGGTTAAAAATTTTATGTAAACATTTAACCCAACGGTTGGGTTAGTCCATATTTGACACTAAGTTGGGTTGAAACAAGCCAGCATTTTTTAGAGTGTACCAAAAAAAACATTTGCTTGTTTGTAGGGCTGCACAATTTAACCAAAAAGTTATTATATATAAATATGGCAATGAAGTAAAAAAATCAAAAATCATCATTAATAGTAAATATTATTTATTCAATCTAAGTAATTACACAGTGCATTATGATATTTGCAGATTTCTTGTTGCATCTGAAATTGGCGGTCATGTTTTAATGCATTATACGGTCTAAATTATAAATGCAGTTACAGTTTTTCATGACCCAACTTTGTGTCAAATATGGACTAACCCAACTTTTGGGTTAAAAATTTTATGTAAACATTTAACCCAACGGTTGGGTTAGTCCATATTTGACACTAAGTTGGGTTGAAACAAGCCAGCATTTTTTAGAGTGTACCAAAAAAAACAAAAAAAAATATTTGCTTGTTTGTAGGGCTGCACAATTTAACCAAAAAGTTATTATATATAAATATGGCAATGAAGTAAAAAAATCAAAAATCATCATTAATAGTAAATATTATTTATTCAATCTAAGTAATTACACAGTGCATTATGATATTTGCAGATTTCTTGTTGCATCTGAAATTGGCGGTCATGTTTTAATGCATTATACGGTCTAAATTATAAATGCAGTTACAGTTTTTCATGAGATCATGCAATGCATTATAATTACAAAGCATTATTTAGACATTCAAAATACTAATGCATTTTATATAAAGGCTGCAAATATTTAAATAGGGTAAAACAGGGGTAAAATAAGTACCATCACATGACATAAGCAAAATGCATCGTATAAATGAGTTTTTCTATTAATAAACCGTCATGAAATTACAGAAACATACCTTCACGGCTGTATTTTGTTGTCGTTCAAACAGGAAGAAGAAACGTGCCGTCAAAATGATGATCACTATTGTCCTGCTGTTCACCATCTGCTGGGCTCCGTTTCATATCGTGCACATGCTGTTCGAGTACAGTAAGTGTGTAATGCAGCATTTACTCCTGTAATTGGAGTCACATGATGTGTTAGAGATTAGAATACAAGGCTTGAACGCTGAATGGCTCTGAACAGAAACCACAGCAGCTCGGTGTGAATGAGCTGAAATGTAGTATTGTGATGATCACACAAGGCACATTATTTTCACATTATCGGCAGCTGCTGTAATTACAGTATCCTGTGGTTATGTGGCGTCTCAGTAACAGCCCGGGCCACTCTTAATCGAGGCTGAACACATAATCACAGATGATTAATCATTAGACTAACACCAGCCACCACGCACAGGGTTAAGGAGGTCAAACGCTTCTGCTCGATCTGATCTCTTCTCGCTGCTCGAGCACAACAGCACCGTACTGTAAGTTCAGTTATATAATACAGATCATCTTCTGGGTAACTGGTACTGCATCCTAAACCAGACACATCGACACATACCGTGACTGCGGCTGGTTTGGATCCTCATTATGCTTTTATCACATTACGTCTGGTTAGGACACAATCAGTTCAATCAGTATCAATTACTACATCATCTGGAGACTAATAAGCACTCAACACTGTGAATAAACACTTCAAATGCAATAACACTTGCAATAAGCTAGTCTTAATGTAGGGCTGTACATACATATATATATATAGTACTTTTTCTGATATTAAATTGATTAAAAATTGTAAAAATAAAATTCCAGGTTTGCTGTGCTGGTTTGTAGAGCTGCACAATTTTATTAATATAACTACAAAATAATATTACTACTAATAAAACATAACTAATATTATTATGATTACTAACAACAATAACAATTATTATTATTAATTTTGTAATACATTTATGTAGTAAGGGTTGCACAATTTAGCCAAAATGTTGTGATTGTGTATCAATATGGCTATATATATATATATATTTGTCTTTTATGTTGTAATAGTAAAAATTAATAATGTAGGGCTGCACAATTCAACCAAAATATTGTAATAATATATCATTATGGTTAAGCAAAAGGCCTCTAACACTAGCTTGCTCTATTCTTTTTGTTTTCTTTTTATTTATTATATAATAAAACTTTTTTTTTTAAACTTGCTAGGTGTACTGCGTTAAACTAGCCGAGACTTGTCATAGCACTTGCATATCATTGCTCTTTTGTTGATTTTAATTGCTTTGGATGAAAGCATCTGCTAAATGACAATGTGAATGTAAATAATAATAATAATAATAATATTTTTTTGCAATAGTCATAATTACGTAGGCTGCACAATTTGGACACAAAGTAATAATAGTAACAACAACAACAAGGATGATGATGATTAATAACACTGCTTAATTATTAAAAATAATATTTTATTTAGTAGCACTTATACTACAACTATAAATGACTAAATCAAAACAGTAGAAAATATTACTATTATAATATTTAACTGTAAAAACAACTAAAAATTATATTTATTAATATATTTATATTTTATTTTACTTTACAACTTACTATTTATGGTAGTCTTATTGTTTTTACTATTCAAACGTTACACATTCCCTTCCCAAAAGTAAGGTTTCACAAAATAAAACAGCAAATAAAGTGTAATGATATTAATAAAAACAGTATTCTTCCACCAAACAAAGATGGCGCGGCTCAGAAACAGTTGTGGTTGCTACAGACAAACGTAAACAAAGGTGCTTTGAACATGGCTCAGCCAATCAGAATCAAGGACCGGAACCATAAGGAATAAGCCTTAATGTATCAAAATATCTGTCTGTTATTGATTCAGACGAGCTGGAGAAGAACTACGACGAGGTCACGGTGAACATGATCATCGCTGTGGTGCAGGCCATCGGCTTCTCCAACTCCTTCAACAACCCCATCGTCTACGCCTTCATGAACGAGGATGAAAGCATCTGCTAAATGACAATGTGAATGTAAATAATAATAATAATAATAATATTTTTTTGCAATAGTCATAATTACGTAGGCTGCACAATTTGGACACAAAGTAATAATAGTAACAACAACAACAAGGATGATGATGATTAATAACACTGCTTAATAATTATTTAAAATAATATTTTATTTAGTAGCACTTATACTACAACTATAAATGACTAAATCAAAACAGTAGAAAATATTACTATTATAATATTTAACTGTAAAAACAACTAAAAATTATATTTATTAATATATTTATATTTTATTTTACTTTACAACTTACTATTTATGGTAGTCTTATTGTTTTTACTATTCAAACGTTACACATTCCCTTCCCAAAAGTAAGGTTTCACAAAATAAAACAGCAAATAAAGTGTAATGATATTAATAAAAACAGTATTCTTCCACCAAACAAAGATGGCGCGGCTCAGAAACAGTTGTGGTTGCTACAGACAAACGTAAACAAAGGTGCTTTGAACATGGCTCAGCCAATCAGAATCAAGGACCGGAACCATAAGGAATAAGCCTTAATGTATCAAAATATCTGTCTGTTATTGATTCAGACGAGCTGGAGAAGAACTACGACGAGGTCACGGTGAACATGATCATCGCTGTGGTGCAGGCCATCGGCTTCTCCAACTCCTTCAACAACCCCATCGTCTACGCCTTCATGAACGAGAACTTCAAGAAGAACTGCGTGGCCACTCTTTCTGCGTACCTGCGGCGTCCCGTCCAGCGGCCCGACCTCAGCGTGCACTTCTCCAAACACTTAATACATACATATATATATATATATACAGTGCATAGCATGAATGAGTACACCCCCTCTGAATAAATATAAAAGATGGATCTTCTTAATGATCACTAATATAATTACTATGATACATGGAAAGATGGCAAAATTTAAACATATACTTAATAAAAACAACAAAATATATGCCAATATTTTCTGTAAGATAAGTAAATTAGCCAATTTTGTTTAAATGAAGGATTGCAGAAATGAGTACACCCTAGATTTAGTTCAGAAAATGAAGAGGTTAAATGAGTATATTTTGCTTTGGCTACAGTAGGTAATTCTAGTGGTGATAACAACCATGCATGTCACGTCTGCAGGCTGCGTCATACTCTGTGAGATGAAGTGTCACTCTTTTCACAGCTTTTGCCGGCTCTGAGACACTTGCATGTTATTTCTCCTGCTCTTTTTCTAG